>NC_056667.1:31188629-31497500 GCF_018350195.1 Panthera tigris
ATGGTGGAATTTTCTGATTAAATAATACATGCTTATAAAAGTACATTAAGATGTAAGGAATAAGTTACTTCCTTTAAAAATTTTCAACTATTGCTTTGGTTATTGCTTCTCTGTTTTGTTTTGTTTTGTTTTGTTCTCTGATACTTGTTTTGTTTTGTTTTGTTCTCTGATATTCATCAGAGAATCCATATGTTTAGAAACCCTGCTGGTGTGGTGAGTGTGACAAGAGCCACAGGTAGAATATAGGCCTTCAAGTTCTTCAGAGAGATTATATGAGGGAAAGGCCCCATAAAGGTGTGAAGAGAGATAGAGGTTTTAGTGATAGCTCAAAACATAACATCTATTAGAGTATAGTAGGAGAGGAACCAAAGAAGTGTGTTGTGCGTGTTAAGAGCTTCAGCCAAAATGCAAATATTTCTTCATGTACATCACAGTCCACACCGGAGAAAAACTTTATACATGTGGTAATTGTGCTGAGGCCTTCAGAGCTCAAGTCTTCATATTCATCAGAAAGTACATTGCAGAGGAGTTTAAGGAGCTTTGGTCAAAGCTTAGATGATCAAAATAATCTTTTCACACATAGGGACCCATGAAAGTCAAGAATGTACCAACGTTTTCAGTCACAGCACAGGTATTCACATTCATTGCACAGGACATATAGGAGAGAGAGTCCATAAAAATGAAAGTAATACAAAATAGTATGGGGCTTTAATACCCCATTTACCTCAATGGATAGATCATCTAGACAGAAAGTCAATAAGGATACATTGGCCTTATGACACCTATTAAATCCATCTGATAGGTGTCATAAGGCCAATGTATCCTTATTGACTTTCTGTCTAGATGATCTATCCATTGAGGTAAGTGGGGTATTAAAGCCCCATACTATTATATTACTTTCATTTAAGAGCACATGGGACATCCCGTAGGATACATCACAGGTTAGGCCACAAGATGAGTCTCTAAATTCAAGATTGAAATCCTATCAAGCATCTGTTGCAACTACTGTGGTATGAAATTAGAAATCAATTACAAGAATAAAACTGGAAAAAAACACAAACACATGGAGACTAAACACCTGCTGCTAAACAGCTAATGGGGCAATGAATAAATCAAAGATGAAGTTAAAATCACGTTGAGGCAAACGAAAATGGGCATACAACATTCCAAAATCTATGGGATGTAGCAAAAGCAGTTCTAAGAGGGAAGTTTATATTGATATAGGCCTACCTGCCTCAAGAAACAAGAAAAATCCAAAATAAATACCTTTATACCTAAAGGAACTAGAAACAGAAGAGTAAGCAAAGCCCAAAGTTAGTAGAACAAAGGAGATAAGAGCAGAAATAGGTGAAATAGAGATTTTAAAAACAATAGCAAAGGGGTGCCTGGTTGACTCAGTTGGTTAAGCATCTGACTCTTGATCTTAGGTCAGGTCATGATCTCACGGTTTGTGAGATTGAGCCCTGCTTTAGGCTCTGCACTGACAGCACAGAGCCTGCTTGCAATTCTCTCTCTCTCTCTCTCTCTCTCTCTCTCTCCCTCTCCTCCTTCCCCACTTGAACTCTCTCTCTCCCTCCCTCTCAAATAAACTTTTAAAATAATAAATAACCATAGCAAAGATCAATGAAATGAAAAATCAGTTCTTTGAAAAGATAAACATAATTGATAAACTCTAGGCCCACTCATCAAGACAAAAAGAGAGGGGGCCTAAATAAAACCAGGAATGAAAAAGGAGAAGTTACAACTGACACTACAGAAATACAAAGGATCATAAGAAACCACAAAGAACAATTATATGCCAACAAATTGGAAAACCTAGAAGAAATGGATAGATTCTTAGGAACCTATAACTTTCCGAAACTGATTTACAAAGAAATAGAAAATTCGATAGACCAGGGTGCCTGGTTGGCTCAGTTGGTTACCTGTCTGACTCTTGATTTTGGCTCAGGTCATGATCTCACACTTCATGAGTTGAGCCCCTGCTCAATCTGTACTGATGGCATGGAGCCTGGTTGGGATTCTCTCTCCCCCCTCTCTCTGCCCCTCCCTTGCTTGCTTGGGATTCTCTCTCCCCCCTCTCTCTCCCCTCCCTTGCTTGCTTGCTCTCTCTCTCTCTCTCTCTCTCTCTCTCTCTCTCGCTCTGTCTCTCTGTCTCTCAAAATAAAAAACATTAAAAAAATCTGAATAGACCAATACAAGCGATGAAATTGAATCAATATTTTTAAAAACTCCAAAAACAAAAAGCCTAGGACCAGACAGCTTCATAGGTGAAATCTGCCAAACATTTAATGATGAGTTAGTACTTCTTCTTTTCAAGTTATTCCAAAACATTGAAGAGGAAGGAACACTTATACACTCATGAGGCAAACAGGTGCACGAATAGATGCTCAACGTCAGCTATCAACAGGGAAAATGCAAATCAAAACCACAATGAGATCACCTTACACCTGTCAGATTGGCTATTACCAAAAAAAAAAAAAAGAAAGAAAGAACAAGTGTTGGCAAGGATGTGGAGAAAAGGGAACCCTTCCTTATACACCATTGGTGGGAATGTAAAGTGGTGCAACCACAATGGAAAAACATATGGAAATTCCTCAAAAAATTAAGAATAGAACTGCCAGGTGATCTAGCAATACCACATCCAGGTATTTATCCAAAACAAAAAAGCCAAAACACAAACACCAATTTGAAGAGATATATGCACCACCATATTCACTGCAGCATTATTTATAATAGTCAAGATATGGAAGTAACCTTAGTGCCCATCAATAGATGAATGGGTAAAGAAAATGTGATGTGTGTACACACACACACACACACACACACACACACACACAGGAATAGGGAATATTATTCAGCCGTAAAAGAATGAAATCTTACCATTTGTGACAACATGAATGGACCTAGACAGTATTGTGCTAAGTGAAATCAATCAGATACTACACTTGATCTTAGCCAAAAGGCCGAGAAGCGATTGAAATCAATCAGATAAAGACAAATATCATATAACTTCACCTATATGTGGAATCTGGAAAACAAAACAAATGAACAAATAGGACAACAGAAATAGACTCATAGATATGGGAAACAAGTTCTATGACACATTTAATGGAGATAAAACTATGGACAATTGTATATTCAGTATTGCAAATATTTATTTAGCACCTATTATGTGCCGGGTTCTACTCACACAAATTCCAATGTGTGAGCTTTCCCCCACCACCAAACAATCCTCTGATACTACTTGATGATAGTGTTAGATCCCACAGGTTGAGGGTTCAGTCCTACAAGCTTACCCTTTTCCCCCCACTTCAGATGCCCATCACGAGTCCAGATTGTCATCTGTGCTTTTGACTTGCTAGCTATAGAATGGAGGTTCCAACAACCCCTTCCTTAGGTTTGACTAATTTGCTAGGCAGCTCACAAAGCTTGGAGAAACATTTTTATTTTCTAGATTACCAGTTTATTATAAAAGGATATATAACTCAGGGACAGCCATATGGAAGAGATGCATAGGGCAAGGTATGGGGAAAGGGAAAAGAGTTTCCATGCCCTTTCTGGGCCAACACTCTCTCTGTACCTACGTGTGTTCACCAACCCACAAAGTCTGTGAGCCCCGTCCTTTGAGTTTTTATGGAGGCTTCATTACATAGGCACAATTGATTAAGTTATTGGCGACTGGCCATTGATTCAACCTCCAGCCTCTCTTCCCCTCCCCAGAAGCCAGGGAGTTGGGACTGAAAGTTTCAACTCTCTAATCTCCAATCATATGATTGGTTCTCCTGGCAGCCAGCCCCCATGCTTAGGTACAGTACAAAATCACTTCAGTAATATAACAAAAGACACCGTTATTGCTCTCATCACTTAGGAAATTCCAAGACTTTTAGGAGCTCTGAACCAAAAACAGGGATGAAGATCAAATATATATTTCTTATTATAAATCACAGTATTGCCGAAAAAAATATGTGCTTTCATAAACATATATACTATGAGAAAAAGAAAAGGAATAAGAGAAATCAAGGATGGCTGCTAAATTTTTGCTTGAGTAATGAGGTGGTAATGGTGCATTTATTGAACTAGAAGTGCTAGATTGGGGGTGGGAGAAGGCAGGGATTAATTGGCTTGGAAATGTGAAGTTGGAGGTGACGTTTAGATTTTTAAGGGGAGATTTCAGGTAGGCATAAGGAATTAGGGGTCTGCTGTTCAGGGGAGAAATGAAAGATGGAAATACAGATTTTCAGTCATCACTCACTCATCATCACATAAATGGTATTTCAAGCCATGGGACTGAATGAGATCATTTAGAGGACAATTTCAGAAAGCAAAGGCCGAAGGTCAAACCCTTGAGTGTTCCAACATTTGGAGGAGGAACAGAGGAACAGAGTTTTAGTAAAGGAAATACAGAAGTAGTCTGAGTGAAGTGGGAGAACCTAGCTTTTATGAGATGTCCTAGAAACCAAGATAAGGAAGTATTTTATTTTATTTTTATTTATTTTTAAATTTTTTTTTCAACGTTTTTTATTTATTTTTGGGACAGAGAGAGACAGAGCATGAACGGGGGAGGGGCAGAGAGAGAGGGAGACACAGAATCGGAAACAGGCTCCAGGCTCCAAGCCATCAGCCCAGAGCCTGATGCGGGGCTTGAAATCACGGGCCGCGAGATCGTGACCTGGCTGAAGTCGGACGCTTAACCGACTGCGCCACCCAGGCGCCCCGATAAGGAAGTATTTTAATTGTGTTGAATGCTGTTGAGGTCAGATGTAATGAGGACAGAATTGGAATTTAATTGGTAACTTGACAAGATCAGTTTTAGGAGAGTAGAGTAAAGAAGCTATTAGAGTGGACTGCAGAGAGAATTGGAGGTGTGAAGATGTAGACAGCAACAAGAGGCAGCTCTTTAGAAAGATTTTTCTATGAAGGAAAGTTAGGAAATGGTGCAGTTGTTCAAATGGGCTACAGGTTAAGAAAGGATTTTTTTTTTAATTTTTTTTTAACGTTTATTTATTTTTGAGACAGAGAGAGACAGAGCATGAACGGGGGAGGGTCAGAGAGAGAGACACACACACAGAATCTGAAACAGGCTCCAGGCTCTGAGCAGTCAGCACAGAGCCCCACACGGGGCTTGAACTCGCGGACTGCGAGATCATGACCTGAGCCGAAGTTGGACGCTTAACCGACTGAGCCAGCCAGGCGCTCCAAGAAAGGATTTTTTTTTTTTTAAGATATAAAAAAACATTTTTATGACATTGAAAATGCCAATGAATACAGTGGCTACTAATATCAAGTGGGCTGTTAATGCTACCAAGCAATAGTACTGTATTTCCTTAATCCATTCACTCTTCCACATTCTTCCCCCCCCCCCCTTTAACGTTTATTTTTGAGAGAGAGAGGGCTCACAAGTGGGGGACAGGAGGTGCAGAGAGAGGGAGACACAGAAGCAGGCTCCAAGCTCCGAGCTGTCAGCACAGAGCCCAACAGGGGACTCAAACCCATGAACCATGAGATCATGACCTGAGCCAAAGTCAGACACCAACCGATGAGCCACCCAGGTGCCCCCACTCTTACACATTCCTAAATAACATTAGAATCTCAGATGCCATTGATTATAAGATGCATAATTATTTCACATACTTTCAAAGAGAAAAAACATGCTGCCAGTTAAACTATAGCATGCCATCATTTGTAAAATACCAGTTTTGCAGATGTTCAAATATGAAAAAAGTGTATATTAGAATCAATGTCATACAGTATTACTTTTCTCTCCTCAAATCTCCAATACCTTCTCCCTTCCTTCACTTTCAGCTTCCTATTTAACTAAGAAAATACAAGCATTCAGAAGAAGATAGGCTCATTCTCCCACCACTAAATCTGTATCTCACCTGTACCTGTAAATTCTGTCTCCCTTTTTATTTTAATGGATGAATGGTCCACATTCACAACTGATCCTTCCACAGTGTACTGAATCCCATCCCTTTTCTCCAGAAGGACTTTTCTTCCTGCAACTATCCCATTTCTCCTGTATTCTCCCTCTACTGTATAATTTTAATTAGCATGCATACTATAATTTCTTCCATCTTAAAAAAAATTCTGGACCCCAAATCTATATGCAACGACAGCTTTCTTTTTCTACTCATCTTAAAAAAGCCAAACTTCTTAAAGGTACTGCCTGTACTTGCTTTTCACACTTCCTCTCTTCCCACTCTTATCAAATTCCACTCATTCCACTCTTATCAAATTCTTATCAGATTTTATTGAAATTCTACCACTACGCCAAAATGGGATATTTCTACAGCCTCCACAATGTTAAATCCAATGGTCAATTCTTAGTGATCATCCTACTTGACTAATTAGCAGCATTTAATACTGCTGGATTATTCCCCACTTCTTGAAACATTTTCTTCCCTTGATTTTGCAGAACCAAACTCTTCTACTTTTACATCTGTCTCACACCTTATCCCTTCTCAGTCTTCTTTGTTGGGTCCTCCGCTTCACCTTCTTTTTGGGACCTAAGCTAGTGCATTGCTAAAAGAAACTGAACTAAGGGTAGATTATTATCTTATAGTGCTGATTTAGATTTTCTAGTATTTAAAAATTCTGGTGTCTTGTATTTTTAAACGAAAATGATATATACACTTCCCTCTTATAAATGAGCTTGGATCTCATGGAAGTCCCAGAGATACCAACCCAGGACTCTCCCTACAAAGAGGCAGAGGCCTCTGAAGCCTTCCGGAAACGAGCTCCACAGGCCTATGGGAAATGTAGTCCCCTAAGAATAGCCTGCACCGCGGGGGGACCTGGGAACCTGGGCGGCAGTTACTTCCGCACACGCGCAGTGGGGCGGTAGCCGGTGTTCAGTAATCTTCCAACCTGCGCCGCGTGAAGGGGGAACGGGGTTTTCTCCCCGAGAGCCTGTGGGAGATCTCTGTAATCTGATCTTTTAGAACCAAAGATGGGAGTGTGGTGGTGAAAGACTGGTAGGTATGACTCTGCGGAGCTTGGGGACGTAAGGGAAGGGCGGGGAGAAAGATAGGCACCAGTTTATTGGCGTACCCAAAGGAAGGTAAAACTTCACAACCCCCACGTGCAGCGATTTAGTGTTTGGATGTGTGGGTCCTGTCCAATTCTGGAGTTCAGAGAAAGCAAGAGAAGGGGCTAACTGCCACTCAAGTGGGTTCCCGGATCCCGAGTAGGGATGGGGCAGGCTCAGTTTGTATTCCTGCCCTTGTAGGTAGAGATCACAGTGCAGGAATATGTGCTTCAGGCTTTACCTTTCCTGGTTACAAGAACATCGCTGGCCCTACCAGAGCCCGCAAAAGGCAATATTAAACCATTCCAAGGGATCTAGGAAGTATTTCTAGAGAAACTTGCCATGTTCTCAGTATATTCTCACAATTGTCTGAAGTAAGTGTTCTCTCCATTTTGCATATGAATTAACTGAAGCTGAGAGAGAGGTTAAGTTACTTGCTTATACTGACAATAAGTGAAAGAGCTGAGAGTCGAACCAGACGAGTTTTACCGAATTTTATTCTGGCGTTTTGTTTGTTTGTTTTTGAGTATAGTTGACACGCAATCTTACATTAGTTTCTGCTGTACAACTTAGTGATTTGACAAGTTTTACCTTGTGCTATGATCGCCACAAGTGTAGTTAGGACCCTGCAAAAAAAAGAGTTGTATTTATTCTCCTTTTGAAATATTTGAGCAATGAATGCAGAATAAATTTTGATTTGTAGTCTTTTGTTGGTGTTGTTAATAGTCTTTGGTGAATTTGCAGATCTTCCAGTGAAGACTGTGTAAATAAAGCTGTCCCTCTTGCATATTTTAGCCTTTCTATGGCCCCAACTTTGCTGGTTTAAATTCTTAAAAAACTATACTGGCTCATAGAAGATGGTGGATTTCCAAAGAAAGAGAGAGAGACAGATTTAGAATTTAAACTGAAGGCTCTGTCTTTAAAAAAAAAAAAAAAAAAAAAAAAAAAAAAAAAAAAAAAAAATTCCTGGATCCCTCAATCCAGCCTTCTCAAGAAAACCCAACCTAATTTGAGCTCTCTTCTCCCAGCTTCAGAGCAGAGACCAGAGAGTCACAGGAAGGACTGACTCCAGAGATATACTGAGTTTCAGAGTTTCAGAAACCAGGGTTTTAGTTAGTTTTTAGACTTATTTATTATTTTTTTTCTTAGGATAAAATTTTGGGAAGAAAAAAATGTCACTAGTTCTAAGATTAACAACTTGCCATTAGATCAGTAGGACAAAAATGTACAACATACTTACCTAAATTTCATAGATTCATAACAGATCCACCAGTAGAGTTCGGCACTTATAAAATATGGACTTTCCTGACATCTCCTAGAATCGTCATTCTCTCACTAGGTGACATTTACTGAAGCTGCAATGTGAGTCTTTCTTTTCTAACTTTTTTTTTTTTTTTGCGTGAGAGAGAGAACATGGGGGGAGGTGCAGGGAGAGGGATAGGGGGAGAGAGAGAGAGAGAGAGAATATCTTAAGCAGGTTCCATGCTCAGCACAGAGCCTGATGTGGGGCTCAATCTCACAACCCTGCGACATGACCTGAGCCGAAATTAAGATTCAGACGCTTGGCTAACTGAGCCACCCAAGCACCCCAAGAGTTCTTTTCTAATAGTGCCTCTTTTCTTTTCTACATTGCGTTTTGGTTTTTCATGTCTTTCTATTCTTTTTCCTATTTTTACTTTCATAGATCTGTGTGTAAGAGCTCCAGAAAATGATCAACTTCCAGGTAGGTATCCATTTATTGAGTCATTTAAAACTCTCAAAAATCTATATAAAAAGGACATGTATAGACATGTATAGGGAAAATATAGATTGAATAGATCAGGTGCAAAAGAAAATTTAGAAAATTGATCAGTTGATATCCACGTCACAGGGTCTGTACATAGTTGGAATAAATTTGAGCTGCATATGTGTACCCAGTCTTTATAGCAATCACAGAAAATGGATAGTCAACCAGTTAACGTATTGGTATTGTCCACAAAGATAAAGGAAACAATCCCTTAGAGAAGTAAAGATTTTCCTGATGCAGTTCTCTGAAGAAAATATCTTATAATGGGTTTTCATGGAGATAATGGTAGAAATAATATTCACAGGGGTGCCTAGGTGGCTCAGTTGGTTAAGCTCTGACTCTTGATTTCAGCTCAGGTCATGATGTTGTGGTTTGTGGGTTTGAGCCTTGTGTTGGGCTCTGCACTGCTGACACTCCACTGTAGGTGGAGCCTGCTTGGGATTCTGTCTCTCCCTTAATCTGCCCCTCTCCTGTTCGTGTTTGTTCTCTCTCTCTCTCTCTCGAATAAATAAACTTGGGGAAAAAAGTTTAAAAAAAAGAGAAATAACATTCATAGCAACAACCCTGTGATAAATATAACATCACATTTTATATAGCATGCTGTATTTCTTAAAATGTTTCCTAGAGTAAGCAAAGAGCTTAGTGCCAATAAGCAGCACTATGCGAACTCAGTTTGTAAGTTCAGGTACATATCTTTTTTAATATTCTTCTGGAACCATAAGTAAATCTTATATCTTTTCCAGCGTCTGCTAGTATTCTTGAGCATTTTCTCTTCTATGTGAATTTTATTTTATTTTAGTATTTTTTAAAATGTTATTTATTTTTGAAAGAGAGAGTGAGCAGGGGAGGGGCAGAGAGAGAGGAGGGCAGAAGATCCAAAGCAGGCTCTGTGCTGACAGCAGCGCGCCCGATTCAGGGCTTGAATTCAAGAACCGGAAGATCATGACTTGAGCCAAAGTCAGATGCCCAACCAACTGAGCCACCCATGGGCCCTGTTCCATGTGGACTTTAGAATTAGCTTGTCAGGGTCTATAAAGGAGTATTTTAGGTATTTTTATTGTGATTGCAATATATGTTTCCATTAATTTGTAGAAATTTCATTAGTTTTCAATAATGTATTCTCTAATGTTTCATATAGGTCCTTCTTTACATTTTTATAGGTTTGTTATTATAATTCTTATACATTTCTCGTATAAGAATTTCTTGTAATATTTATTCTTACATATGGTTTAAGTTGCTGTTGAGAATGGGATGGATCTTTTTTCATTGTATTTTCTAATTGGTTATTTTGGTGTATAGGAAAGTATGCATTTATCTATTTGACTTTATGTCAACTTACAGAACTAATTTTTTTTAATTAAAAAAAAATTTTTTTAAATGTTGATTTACTTTTGAGAGACAGAGTGCAAGCAAGGGAGGGGCAGAGAGAGAGGGAGACACAGAATCCGAAGCAGGGTCCAGGCTCTGAGCTGTCCACATAGAGCTTGATGCGGGGCTCGAACTCACAAACTGTGAGATCATGACCTGAGCCGAAAGTCAGACACTCAACCAACTGAGCCACCCGGGTTCCCCCTGTTTCTTCTTTAAAAATTAAAAAAAAAATTTTTTTAATGTTGCAGAACTCTTATTAAGTTCAAGATTTTTTTAGTTGATTATTAGGTTTTCTAGGTAGACAATCATACACTCTTCAAATGGAGTTTGTTCCTTACTGCTCAATATGTATGTCTTCATGTTTTTTCTTGTCTTATTGCAATGGACAGGGTTTTTGGGGAACTATAATTTTTTAAAAATGTTTATTTGTTTTGAGAGAGTGTACATGTGTGAGCAGGGGAGGGCCAGAGAGAGAGAGAGGAAGAGAGAGAATTCCAGGCGGGCTCAGTGCCTCCATCACAGAGCCCAACCTGGGACTCAATCTCACAAACTGTGAGATCATGACCTGAACTGAAATCGAGTTGGATGCTCAACTGACTGAGCCACCCAGGTGCCCCAGGAACTATAAATTGCTAGCGAGTATCTTTCTGTTCCAATTTTAATGGGAATGTTTCCAGTGTTTCATTGTTTCCTCTTGTATTTTGGTAAATAGTTTTGTTTTGTTTTTTGTTTTCTTGTTTTTAATCGAGTTAAAGATTTTTAGCTTGTGAACATTGTTTTCATCAAGTGGAAACCTTTTTTCTTATATGTTTTTTTAAAAATATGTGTTGGTTGGGGCACCTGGATAGCTCATTCAGTTGAGTGTCCAACTTCGGCTCAGGTCATGATCTCATGGTTCCTGAGTTCAAGCCCCACATCAAGGCTCACTGCTGTCAGATCCTCTGCCCCGCCCCTGCTTGCACTCTCTCAAAAATAAATAAAACATTTAAAAAATAAAAAAAATAGATAAGTAAATAAAATACCTGTTGGTAAAATAATGTTTTATCTTTAATATAGGAATTGAGAGAATTTCTAATATATTTCTCAATATTGAACTATCTGTGCATTCATGGGATAAATCCTACCTAGTCTTCTAACTTTTTAAAGGGCCAGATGGTAAATATTTTAGGCTTGAAGGCCATACAGCCTCTGTGGCAGCTACTCAATTTTAACTTTGCATCTGAAGCAAATGAGTGGGTATAAATATTCCAGTAACACTTTATTTACAGAAACATCAGGCCGGGGTATGGGTTGTAGTTTGCTGACCCCTGTTCTATATGGTTTTAACTATGTCTTTGTGGTAGACATGTAGCCACATGCCTTTTTAATTTCAGCTTAAGTTAGTTAAACATGATTTTAACATTACGGTTGAGAGGATATATTTTATTATGTAAAAAAAGGTCTTATATTCTATTTTATTATGGTCAGGTGAATCTGACGTGTTAACCTTATAGCCCTTCTAACTTATATATATTTACTTTGTAGTATGTAATAGATTGTAAGATCTCTGAGACCAGTAACATTTTTATTCTTTTTTGTATCACTAATACAGTGTCTGGTAGGTCCTCATTAGACATTGAATGAATGAATGAATGAATGAAGAACATATAAGCAGTATTTTAAATAATTTTATTGAGACATAATCACATATTACAGATTGACCCATTTAAGATATATACAACTCCGTGGTTTTTAGTCTGTCCATGAATTGTAAAACCATCTCTACAATCTAATTTTAGAATATTTTCATTACCCTCAAAAGAAACCCCATATTGGCAGTCATTCCCTATTTGTCCTATCCCCTAGCTCTAATTTATTTTCTGTTTCTATGGATTTGCCTTTTCTGAACACTTTATGTAACTAAGACAATATAATATGTGATCTTTTTTGACTAGCTTCTTTCACCTAGTAACAGTATTTTCAAGGGTCATCAATGTTACACGTATGTCAAATAATATTGCATTATATGGATATACCTCATTTTGTTATTCCATCTATTCATCAGATGACGGATACCCATGTTGTTTTCACTTTTGGCTATTAATGAATACTTCTCTATGAACATTTGTCTACAGGTTTTATATTTTTAGTTCTCTTAGGTATATATTTAGGAGGGATTGCTGGGTAATATGGTTAATTCAATGTTTAACATTTTGAGGAACTATAAAACTATTTTCCATAGTTGTTGCACCATTTTACAACCCCACCAGCAGTGTATGACAGTTCCAGTTTCTCTACATCCTTGTCACAACTTGTCATTGTTTGTCTTTGATTTTAACAACCCTTGTGGGTGTGAGGCAATATCTCATTGTGGCTTTGATTTCTATTTACTAATGATGTTGAGCATCTTTTCATGTGCTTCATGCTCATATGAGTGTCTGTGTCTTTGGAGAAAATCTGTTCAAATCCTTTGTCCATTTTTTTTTTTTTTTTTTTTTTTTTTTTTTTTTTTTTATTTATTTTTGGGACAGAGAGAGACAGAGCATGAACGGGGGAGGGGCAGAGAGAGAGGGAGACACAGAATCAGAAACAGGCTCCAGGCTCCGAGCCATCAGCCCAGAGCCTGACGCGGGGCTCGAACTCACGGACCGCGAGATCGTGACCTGGCTGAAGTCGGACGCTTAACCGACTGCGCCACCCAGGCGCCCCTCCTTTGTCCATTTTTAAATTGGGTTGTCTTTTCACTGTTGTATTGTAAGAGTTCTTTTTATATCCTAGGCACAAATTTCTTACCAAAATATATGATTTACATGTATTTCATCCCATTCTGTGGGTTGTCTTTTCACTTTCTTGATGGTGTCCTTTGAAGCACATATTTTAAATTTTAGTGATTTCCATTTTATCTATTTTTATCTTTTGTCACTTACACTTTTCCTTTCATATCTAAGAAACCATGGCCTAATCCAAGCTCATGAAGATTTACTCCAATGTTTTCTTCTAAGAATTTTATAATTTTAGTTCTTACATTTACGTCTTTGATCCATTTTTAGTTCATTTTTAAATTTTTTTTTTAAATGTTTATTTATTTTTTGACAGAGGGACGGAGCGTGAGCTGGGGAGGGGCAGAGAAAGAGGGAGACACAGAATCCGAAGCAGGCTCCAGGCTCTGAGCTGTCAGCACAGAGCCTGACGCGGGGCTCGAACTCACAGACTGTGAGATCATGACCTGAGCCGAAGTCAGACACTCAACGACTGAGCCACCCAGGCGCCCCCATTTTTAGTTCATTTTTATATATGATGTGAGGTGTTTATGTGCGTTTAAGGCGGTCCAGCTTCATTCTTTTGCATGTGGATATCTAGTCCCAACACCACTTATTAAAGAGACTGATCTTTACTCGATTTAATTGTCCCGACACTAGTGAATATTTTTAATGTGATTTTTGTTTCTCACACAAAGTATATTTCTGAGTCAAGCATACGGTAGTTATCATATATAACTTTATGAAAACTTAACAATGAATATATGATCATAAGAGGCTCCCATGATTCTCCTGCAAGTTCCCAAATAATGTACACTTTGTTTTATTTTTTTTTAACATAACTTATTGTCAAATTGGCTTACATACAATACCCAGTTCTCATCCCAACAAGTGCCCTCCTCAATGCCCATCACCCATTTTCCCCTCTCCCCAATGCCCCCATCCACCCTCAGTTTGTTCTCTGTATATAAGAGTCTCTTGTGGTTTGCCTTCCTCCCTCTCTGTTTGTAACTATTTTTTCCCCTTCCCTTCCCTCATGGTCTTCTGTTAAGTTTCTCAAGATCTACATATGAGTGAAAACATGATATCTTCCTTTTCTGACTGACTTATTTTACTTAGCTTAATACCTTCCAGTTCCGTCCACATTGCTGCAAATGGCATGATTTCATTCTTTCTCATTGCCGAGTAGTATTCCATTGTATATATAAACCATAGCTTCTTTATCCATTCATCAGTTGATGGACACTTAGGCTCTTTCCATAATTTGGCTACTGTTGAAAGCGCTGCTATAAACATTGGGTTACATGTGCCCCTATGTATCAGCACTCCTGTATCCCTTGGGTAAATTCCTAATGGCGCTATTGCTGGGTCATAAGGTAGTTCTATTTTTAATTTTTTGAGGAACCTCCACACTGTTTTCCAGAGCAGCTGCACTAGTTTGCATTCCCACCAACAGATAATGCACACTTTAGTTTGAAGATGAATGTTCCGTTACAGGGATCGGTGACATTCCAGGATGTGGCTGTGGACTTCACCCCAGAAGAGTGGCAGCTGCTGGACTGTGATCAGAGAACCTTGTATTGGGATGTGATGCTGGAGAACTTTAGAAACCTCACCGCAGTGGGTAAGGACAGTGGGTGGTAACTAACTCTTCACTGTAACTGAGCATGTACTCATAGTGCCCTTCCTGTGGGACGTGTGGACATTCTAAAGCATTACGGAGTTTGGCCCTGAATGTCAGTGGTCACAGACTCTTGATCCCCTTTGAGATGAAGCATAAACAGAGAATGTGTGTTTATGCTTCCACCTTCCAAATGGCGGAGACAGACATTGTTCTAAAGTCTGTCATCCTTTCCAGGCTCTGAGATTCAAGGAGGCAGACCTGAATCGTGAGGTAGTTGTTTGTGTCTCGCACTTTGTCTCCAGTTCTGTGTTGTTTCCCACGAACAGGGGGTCCAGTTACCAAAACAAAAGTGATCTTCAAGGAGGAGCAAGGACAGGAGTCATGGATGGTGGAGGGGGAGAACCCATGTTGGCGCTATCCAGGTGAGTGAGAGAAAGCTAGGCAGATGGGAGTCTTTGGAACTGAGATTCCAGTTGGTCAGTGAGGGACAGGTACCTTTGAAGCACCTCTTAAAAGCCACACCTTTGGAAGTGACTGGGTATGCTTGACCTACCAATTCATTGTCAGATCCGCAGATGACACCTTCACTCACTCGGCCCACGTAGCTGTTTTTTGTCTTTGCTCAGCTCTTATATGGAGGAATGTCCCTTTCCTCTCTGCCCAGGCTCCCTATGCTTCCTGTTTTATGTAGGTCCTTGCTTTGTTCTCTTAATTCCCCAAGTCCTCATTCTTCTTTTTTCCTCATCATGATCATAGATAGGGGTGCCTGGGTGGCTTAGTTAACCAACCGATTCTTGATCTCAGGTCAGGTCTTGATCTCAGGGTCGTGAGTTCAAGCCTCGCATTGGGCTCCACACTGGGCATGGAGCCTACTTTGTAAAACAAAACTAAAAAATGATCCCAGATCTTTTTTTATACATCTAATTCTTTTTTTTTTTTTTTTTTAGTTTTTTGTTTTTTTAACGTTTATTCATTTTTTTTTAAATTTTTTTTTAACGTTTATTTATTTTTGAGACAGAGAGAAACAGAGCATGAATGGGGGAGGGTCAGAGAGAGGGAGACACAGAATCCAAAACAGGCTCCAGGCTCTGAGTTGTCAGCACAGAGCCTGACGTGGGGCTCGACCTCATGGACCGCGAGATCATGACCTGAGCCGAAGTCGGACGCTTAACCGACTGAGCCACCCAGGTGCCCCACGTTTATTCATTTTTGAGAGACAGAGAGAGGCAGAGCATGAGCGGGGAAGGGGCAGAGAGAGAGGGAGACACAGAATCTGAAGCAGGCTCCAGGCTCTGAGCTGTCAGCATAGAGCCCAACACGGAGCTCGAACTCATGAGCTGTGAGATCATGACCTGAGCTGAGGTCAGAAGCTCAGCTGACTGAGCCAACCAGGCGCCCCTATACGTCTAATTCTTACACTGTAGTCAGATCATGTAGATTTGAAGTCTTACTCCACCAGTCACTGTCTAACCTAATTATTTTGTAGCACAACTTTATTTATAAAACAGGGATAATATTAATCCTCACTTCAGGTTTCTTTTAAAGATTGTGTGAGTTACTACATGCAAACCCGTTCAAGTAGTTGGCAGATAGTAAGAGTTCAGTATATGTTGGCTATTTTTATTTTTATTTTTTTTGTTTAATTTTTTAAAGAGATTTTTATTTTAAAACTTACAGGAACTTTATGCTCTAATTATTCCTCTTTTCAAAAAAAAAAACCCAAAAAACCTTTTCTTATAGCATATACCCCATCTCTGTACCCCACCTTGCTCATCTTTCATCTCACTGCTGACTTGGGGTATCTACCTTATAGTGCATCTGTCCGCTTCACTTGGTGATACTGATGTCATTTGGAAATTCTCCAGCTTCATTTGAGTTGGTTCCTCGCTAATCTGCCCTCACCCTCACTTCCTGCTTATCCACCTTTGTTTCTTGCCTTCGTGTCTCTCTCCAGAACTTCTCCCACAGTAACTCCTTCAGAAACTGCATCCCTCTGAAGAACTCGCATGATTTTCTTTGTGCTCTCTGTGCCTCTCCAACTTCCCATTCCCATAATTTTCCCCACCTGGCTTTAATCTCCGTTTATTCATAGTAACCAATATTTAATATGCTTCAACCTTCACCTTTCTCTTTAAATTATAATCAAGGATAATGACTGGCCTGCTGCTTTGCAGTCTCTGAATCACTGTGGTAAGCAACTTAGCTTTTCTGTGTCACGAGTGTTTCCTTAAATACTGTTAGACTTATTACTGGTGATTTCAATTATTAGGTTATCCAAGACTGACTTAAAATAAAATTTTCTTTTTCCACAGAGCCCGTAAAAGAAGTATGTTTCAAATGATTAAGACACCAATTAAGTGTATTTTACATTCCTGGGACCCCAACTTCTAATACAAACCAAGTGAATTTTAACTCCTGCTATGGTGTCTAGGCCATTCATGATTCTATGTTGCCAATTCTGTTCTATTTTCTGTTTTATATTAGATGTTCGTGCAAGATTTATCCAAATCATTTCATTTTCTGAGTCACTCTTCTGACAAATTAGCAGGAGTTATCCCTTTATAACATTTATTAAGTGATACTTAAATGGCTTTTAAGGTCTCTTTAATGTGATCCCATTCTGTTTATCTGGAACGGTTCATCTTTTCCCTATTCCATGGCAGTTGGGCTCTTTAGTGAACTTTGTACACGATTTTCTTCTGTGTGTCAGTTCTTTTGATACTGGTGTGCTCTAAAACCAGCATGCTACTAAGTCTGAATTCAGTGTTCTCCTCTTTCATGATAACTCCAGCCTATGTTAATCTCTACCTATTTGAAGCTCCGTCCCAGCTCTACTATGGCTCTTTCATGAAAACTTGACATATATTCTTTTAGATTTTTTTAAAACTTTATTTATTTATTTATTATTATTTTTTAAAATTTACATCCAAGTTAGCATATAGTGCAATAATGATTTCAGGAGTAGATTCCAGTGATTCATCCCCTGTGTATAACACCCAGTGCTCATCCCAACAAGTGTGTGCCTTAATGCCCTTTGCCCATTTAGCCCATTCCCCCACCTACAACCCCTCCAGCCCTCAGTTTGTTCTCTGTATTTAAGAGTCTCTTATGTTTTGACCCCTCCCTGTTTTTATATTATTTTTGCTTCCCTTCCCTTATGTTCATCTGTTCTGTGTCTTAAAGTCCTCATATGAGTGAAGTCATATGATACTTGTCTTTCTCTGACTAATTTCGCTTAGCATAATACCCTCTAGTTCCATCCACATAGTTGCAAATGGCAAGATTTCATTCTTTTTGATTGCTGAGTAATACTTCATTGTATATATATATATCACATCTTTATCCATTCATCTGTCCATGGACATTTGGGCCTTTTCCATACTTTGGCTATTGTCAATAGCACTGCTGTAAACATTGGGGTGTATGTGCCCCCTTTGAAACAGTACACCTGTATCCTTTGGCTAAATACTTAGTAGTGTAACTGCTGGGTCGTAGGGTAGTTCTATTTTTAATTTTTTAAAGAACCTCCATACTATTTTCCAGGGTGTCTGCACCAGTTTAAAACCCTATATGCTCATGGGGCACCTGGGTGGCTCAGTTGGTTATGTGTCCAACTTCGGCTCAGGTCATGATCTCATGGTTCGTGGGTTCAAGCCCTGCGTTGGGCTCTGTGCTGACAGCTCAGAGCCTGGAGCCTGCTTTGGATTCTGTGTCTCCCTCTCTCTTTTGCCCTTTTCCTGCTCGTGCTCTCTCTCTGTCTCTCAACAATAAATAAATGTTAAAAAACATTTTTTTTTAAAACCCTGTGTGCTTTTAAGGCATCTTTTCTCATGATAATGCCCTGAAGAGAAAGTCCTATATCATTTTTTGTTTTTATACCATTGCTGAGCACACACTGGATATTTAACGAACATTTCATTAATTTACTGTTGTAAAGTCAGGCACTGTGGGATGCTTCTTATTCTTTCAGTGAAGCTTTTGTTACGTTTCCTGAGGAGGATTCAAAGAAAGCAAAAAAACCCATTACCATTTTCCAAGGTGTGAAAATTGTAGTTGAGAGGCAAAACAGCCATATCAGATATTTTAAAATTTTATGAGTGTGGAAGATTTGTTGGATGTACAATAACATTGCAGTTTTTTTCTAGCTAATTGTCAGAATGAGTGGTTTCGGGCAGCAGTGGGACTGTCCTGGAAGTTCAGAGAAAATGGAGCTTAAAGTATGCAAAGATGAGAGGAGTCATTTTTTGAGATTATGGAACAATGGCTCCTCCCTAAAGAATATGTAAGTACTAAATAGGGTGAGAGGTGATGAGGTAGAGCAAGTTAAGATGGGAAAGGAACATGAGCAAAATATTGTAATTATTTAGAGTCTAGAATTCTTGGAACAGAAGGTATTTGTTCAGGACTAGAAAAATGCGTGCTTAGATACCATGAATGAATTCATTATAATGTATAGTTTTGTTCACCAGGCTGATTGCCCTGGATATTTCAGTTGGTTACTCTTAGTTGAGGGAACCCAGGACGCTGCTGCTTCCCATTAGTTGAAGCAGCGAGGAAAGAAGACAGGAACTTCACTCTGCATAAAGAAATGTGTACCGAAGGGGTGCCTGGGTGGCTTAGTCGGTTGAGTGTCCGACTTCAGCTCAGGTCATGATCTCTCTGCTGGTGAGTTCGAGCCTCACATCGGGCTCTGTGCTGACAGCTCGGAGCCCGGAGCCTGCTTTGGATTCTGTCTCCCTCTCTCTCTGCCCCTCCCCCGCTCACACTCTGTCTCTCTGTCTCTCAAAAATGAATAAATGTTAAGAAAATTTAAAAAAAAATGTGTACCGGTGGCTATAGCCCACTGCTTGGAGCAGCTCCACAGAGAAGAAGGCATGAGGTTAGAAGCTGGGGTGTTGTACTAACACTCCACAAGGAGAGAAATTCAGGAGGGGGGTTTTAACCCCTTCTCCCTCTTTTTTTAAGTTTATTTTTTTAAGCAGTTTCTACACACAATATGAGGCTCAAACTCATGACCCCGAGATCAAGAGCCATGTGCTCCTCCGACTGAGCCAGTCAGGCACCCTCCCCCCCTTTTTAGTGGAGAGATCGACTGGAGATTTGTAGTGTCTTGAGGATAGGAATGAAAAAATGTGACTTCAGCTTTCTAAGGACTAGGTTGTTGGGTAGATTGAAAGAAAATGTAAAAACTGTACTTGTCAAATACAAATACAACAAATAGTTGTCGTATATAGAAACCCAACCAGAATAAAAGCAATAGCAAGCAGACAGAATCTGTGCCTGGGCTTCCAAGGACACAGGAGAATGAATCCCAGCTGTTGTAGATTGGTGCCCTCTGCAGACGTGTCTCACCTGTGATTTGGATGGAGTTAGAGGACTGGAGATGTAAGAATGTTCTTGAAGGTAACTGCCATTGTGCCAGGTGATTAAGAGGAGAAAGAGATGTGAATGAGGGAAACGGGGAGCTGTCCTACCAGGGTAATCTAGGACCGGGGTGGTGGGGACTCTGATTCTGATCTGCTGCCTCCAGATCTGGTTTTTCCTCTGATATTTTCCCTTAACTCCAGAGTCTCTTGTTCCTCTGGTCACTCATCCATGGGTAGATCCCTGCAATAGGTCTCCATTCTGTGAGATAACCATGCATCAATGTTGAGCAACCTTTTGACTTCCTTTGTGCCCTACTCACTGTAACTTGTGCCTATTTAACTGTCTTCCATAGGTCACAAGATAAGCCATCTGTTCTCATTGTCATTCATCTCCCATTTCCTCTTCAGCAGTTTTATTCTTAAAGCTCAAGAGCAAGGCAAATACAGGATTTATTTCAGAATTAGATACTAGATTTGAAATCATGTTTCTTTCAATAACTGTTGATGGAAAAAATTAACGAGGCATGTCTTATTGTACTCCTTTTTAGAAGCTGATTGGCTGCTTGTTGATGAATCAGAGAAGAACCAAGAAAGCAAAGACAATTTTTTGAATTCAGTTTTGTTCACCTTCAATAAAATTCTGACTACGGAGAGATACCATGGTTATAACATGAGCACAAGCCTTAATCCTACAAGAAAAAAACCATATGAATGTAAATCATATGGGAAGAGTTTGCAGTCTACTTTAGATTTACTTAATTATAATACATACTATACTGGAGAAAACTCTTATGAATGCACTCAATGTGGGAAAACCTTCAAAAAGAAGTTTCATTTCATTAGACATGAAAAAAATCATACGAGGAAAAAGCCCTTTGAATGCAACGACTGTGGGAAAGCCTATAGCAGGAAGTCTCACCTTACATCTCATCAGAAAATCCATAATGGAGAGGGAGCCTTTGTGTGCAGTGATTGTGGGAAAGCATTTATGTACAGAGCACAACTGGTGGTCCACCAGAGACTTCACACTGGAGAGAAGCCTTATGAATGCCATCAGTGTGGGAAGTCATTCACTTGGAACTCTTCCTTTACCCAACATGTGAAATCTCATACACTCGAAAACTCGTTTGAATGTAAAGAATGTGGGAAAACCTTCAGGTATAGCTCATCCCTTTATAAACATTCTAGATTTCATACAGGAGAGAAACCCTACCGATGTATCATATGTGGCAAAGCCTTTGGTAACACATCTGTGCTTGTTACGCATCAAAGAATTCATACAGGAGAGAAACCATATGGGTGTATTGAATGTGGCAAAGCCTTCATCAAGAAGTCACATCTCCTTAGACATCAGATAACTCACACAGGAGAAAAGCCCTATCAATGTAACAAATGTGGGAAAGCTTTTTCCCAGAAGTCAAATCTTATTGTACACCAGAAAACTCATACATAATATTCATGCTGTGAATATGACAAAGCCTTAAATATTAGATAAATCTTATTAAATCGAAAATTCATGGTGAAGAGAAATCCACCAATTTGGATTTGGCAAAGTAGATTCCCATAAAAAAATAATGCCAGTCATGTTCTGAAAGTGATAATAAAGTGTTAAAAAGATCACAGAAAACATTGATTTATAAATAATAGAGCATGGAGCTTAAAAAGTAGCATAAATTAATGAAGGAATTAGTGAAAACTACATTTACCGTCTCTGATTTTTATTTTTATAACAAATTATCAAATATGCAAGTGTGAGTATAAAATGTTTACGTATTAAATTATATGTTAAGAGTGAAGCACATATCATTTTTTCTTCCAATCCTAAAAACCTGCAAGTGAAAAAATGTGGTTTAATACGAAGTATGAATTTCAGTAATATTTTCATCCATTTGGCACTTTTAATGGGCAAGGCAGTGTTACTGAGTCTCAGTCTCCTCTTTAATTATAAAACTTGTTGGGGCGCCTGGGTGGCTCGTCGGTTGGGCGTCCGACTTCGGCTCAGGTCATGATCTCACGGTCTGTGAGTTCGAGCCCCGCGTCGGGCTCTGTGCTGACAGCTCAGAGCCTGGAGCCTGTTTCGGATTCTGTGTCTCCCTCTCTCTCTGCTCCTCTCCTGTTCATGCTCTGTCTCTCTCTGTCTCAAAAATAAATAAACGTTAAAAAAAATTTTTAATTATAAAACTTGTTAAAAAGATGTTTTCCTGTGTATGTAAGCAGCAAAACAATATACCAATTGAGAGGGAAAAGCATTTGTATTCTGTATTACGGTAAGCATTCAGTTGAAAATAAGTTTGTAAATAAAACATTTGCCCTTCACACATTCCTGTTCTTTTTCACTGGTGTATCTACATAAGGTGTAAGCACAGCTCAAGTAATGTTTAACTGAGGTACCATCTGTATTTGATTTTAATAGACTAGGGTGTCCTGATACTTTGCAACTTTGGGGGAGTGAGTTTTTGTGTCTGTTTTTGTTTTCTTGTAAGAAATTGAGACAGGCTTAGCTCTTATGGGTGCCTGGAGTTGTCCTTGTGACAGCATAGGCGGCGTTAAGTTGCAGAGAGCATGTCCCTCCTTAGCGACTTCACTTTGGAATGTGATATTATGTAAGTTATGCATAGTCCCTTAAAAGGATGAACCACCCATTATTTAAGCTGGAGTTTTTAATTGCTGTCCACAGTGTTCCTTGATAATGTCAAAAAAACTTTATGCCTTTTCCTGAGTAGTGACAAAACAACCTGAACCTAAATTTGGAAATCAAGCCTTTTCAAGCTTAAGCTGAGTTATAACTGTTGCATTGTTTTTCTTTCATTAGCCATTTTTTGAAGAGTAACATTGAGTAATGATTGTGAGAGATAGTACTTTTTTGGACAAGCACACAAGAACTTATGGAACTAAGTTAAATCTTGTCTACTGACAAGAATTCTTCGCTTGACCAAACTTTTATCAGTCGCCTGCACCTTCTAGGCCTTCTCTTCTGTGCACTTCCTTGTAAAATGGTTTTAGCAAGAATCTCATGGAGTCAGTTTAACCAGAACTCCCTACCCTTGGTATTTGATCAGATTCCTCATCCTCTACCATCCATCACCCTGGCCTGTCTTCAGCAACAGTCGCGTTTGTTAGGTCGATTTAGCCAGAATCCTCCTTACCTCTGATTTTCCACCCATTGATTCCCACCTTGCTCCTTGGCTATAAATTCCCACTTGCCCATGCTGTATTCAGAGTTAAGACCAATCTCTCTACCCAATTGAAATCTCAATACAGTGGTCCTTATACCTATTGCAATGGTCCTGTCTTGCCATCTTTAACAAGTGACTTTGAATATCTTCTTTCTTTTTTTAATTTTTATTTTTGAGAAAGCGCAAGTGGGGGAGGGGCAGAGAGACGGAGACACAATTCAAAGCAGGCTCCAGGCTCCGAACTGTCAGCACAGAGCCAGATGCGGGGCTCAAACTCACGAACCGCGAGATCATGACCTGAGCTGAAGTCGGACCCTCAACCGACTGAGCCACCCAGATGCCCCGAATATCTTCTTTCTTTCATACTCCCCAAGTGTTTCAGGAGGCTACAGGCTGGTTTTACTCTCGTAGTTCCAAAAATGTCTGGAACCCCTTTCTTTTGGAATTGTCTTTCAGAATCAGTTTGATAGCCATGCCGGAAATTCTTTAGGTATTTATAGTCACAGGACTTGCCTTTTTTTCAGCTCAACGTTTTTCTCACTTCCTACATGAGATCCTCATTTTGTCCTACTTAGTTTTACCATTCCCATCCTGTCTCCCTTTCCCAAGCCCTTATCTCTCATCTGAGAAACTCCAAACTCCTTAAAGGTAGTAGTTAGGGAGAGAGGCGGTAGGGGGCTCTACTGTTGCCAGCATGATGTGAGGCCCCTTGAAAGAGCAGCTGTGTGGGTCAACGTGGCAAGAAGTGTGCGGTGACCTGCTCTGGGGATAAGGGAATAAAACAAGGGAGTTTTAATTGTAATATATCAGGAAGCATGTAATCTGGGGTTCATAAATTATTTTGCTCCCTTCTGTAAGTGGAAGTAGGAATGCACTAGTAGAAAAAAATATTTCCAGTACTGGACAGATATAAACTGCCTCCTAGACAGCTTTTGCCACTGACCTCATTGTCAGGCTGTACAAAATTTTGGCAAGAAGAAAAACAGAACCATGCTTGGACTCATCTAAACATCTTGGATTCCCAGAACTCCCTAGTCTATTTGTGCTCTGTGGCTGAGACAGCCACGCACAATTTAGGTGAGAAATCCCTTGATTTTTACCACCTCTTTACAGTTTGTCATACCTTGAGATTTTCCGGGGGTTTGTTGTTTGTTTGTTTTACTCTATAAAAAGATAATTCAAAATGCCTTTTCTCTCTTTTATTTATACATAGGTGGTGTATTGGCATTTCCCCCCCAATGAAACTGTTCATTTTTCTGATTATATATGGTAATTTTTAAGAATCAAATATGAAAAATGTAATGAGAAAACAAAAAATGGAAAGGGAAATCTGAGTTTAGGAGTCCTCATGTTTAGAAAAAAGGAGAACATTTAGGCCTTCTAAGATGTAAAAAATTAAGAGTAGAAAAGCATAGAAATAGAATATGTAACTTACAAATCTGAAGAGAGGAATAATGAGAACTTAATATATCCAACAGAGATCAGGGAAAGTGAAAAGTGCAGAAAAACTCTACACTTTATTCATATTTCACTACTTTCCCCACAAATGTCCTTTTTCTGTTCTATGATCCAATTCAAGATACCACATTGTATTTAAACCAACAATGTTCTTTTTAACAAATTTTTTTTTTTCCAGTCCAGGATCCAAACCAGGATTACCATTGCATTTCTTTTTTCCTTTTCTTTCTTTTCTTTTTCTTTCTTTCTTTCTTTCTTTCTTTCTTTCTTTCTTTCTTTCTTTCTTTCTTTCTTTCTTTCTTCTTTCTTTCTCTCACAAAGACCATATGGATTTATGGATTTATTTAATTTATTTCTTTGGTAGCATAACTTTTTTTAAATTTTTTTTAAAATATAATTTATTGTCAGGTTAGCTAACACACAGAGTATACAGTGCACTCTTAGCTTCGGGAGTAGATTCCCATGATTCATCACTTATATATATAACACTCAGTCCTTATCCCAACAAGTGCCCTCCTCAATGCTCATTACCATTTTCCCCTCCCGGCCCCGCCGTCAACCCTCAATTTGTTCTCTGTATTTAAGAGTCTTGTGATTTGACTCCCTCTCAGTTTTTTTTCCTCTCAGACTATTTTTTTTTCTTTCCCTTCCGCCATGGTCTTCTATTAAGTTTCTCAAATTCCACGTATTAGTGAGAACATAGATCTTTCTCTGACTGACTTATTTCACTTAGCATAATACCCTTCAGTTCCATCCACATTGTTGCAAATGTCAAGATTTCATTTTTTTTCATTGCCAAGTAGTATTCCATTGTATATATATACCACATCATCTTGATCCATTCATCAGTTGATGGACATCTGGGCTCTTTCCATACTTGGGCTATTGTTGATAGCCCTGCTATAAACATTGGGGCTATGAATCAGCACTCCTGTATCCTTTGGATACATTCCTAGTAGTGTATTCCTAGTAGTGTTACTGCTGGGTCATAGGGTGGTTCTATTTTTAATTTTTTTGAGGAGCCTCCATACTGTTTTTCAGAGTGGCTGCACCAGTTTGCATTCCCACCAACAGTGCAAGAGGGTTCCCCTTTCTCCACATCCTTGCCAACATCTATTATTGCCTGAGTTGTTCATTTTAGCCACTCTGACGGGTGCAGTGGTATCTCAATGTGGTTTTGATTTGTATTTCCTTGATGATGAGCGATGTTGAACGTCTTTTCATGTGTCTGTTAGCCATCTGGATGTTCTTCTTTTGAAAAGTGTCTATTCATGTCTCCTGCCCATTTCTTCATTGGATTATTTGTTTCTCAGGTGTTGAGTTTGATAAGTTCTTTATAGATTTTGGATTATAACCTTTTATTCAATACGTCATTTGCAAATATCGTCTCCCATTCCGTTGGTTGCCTTTTAGTTTCATTGTTTCCCTTGCTGTGCAGAAGCTTTTTATCTTGATGAATTCCCAATAGTTCATTTTTGCTTTTATTTCTCTTGCCTCTGGAGACGCGTTGAGTAAGAAGTTGCTGCAGCTGAGGTCAGAGGTTGTTGACTGTTTTCCCCTATAGCATTTTGATGGTTTCCTGTCTCATATTTAGGTCTTTCATCTATTTTGAGTTTATTTTTGTGTCTGGTATAAGAAAGTGGTCCAGTTTCATTCCTTTGCATGTTGCTGTCCAGTTTTCCCAGCACCATTTGCTAAAGAGACTGTCTTTTTTCCATTGGATACTCTTTCCTGCTATGAAAGATTAGTTGGCCATACATTTTTTGGTCCCATTCTGGGTTCTCTATTCTGTTTGATTGGTCTATGTGTCTGTTTCTGTGCCAATACCATACTGTCTTGATGATTACGGCTTTGTAGTACAGGCTAAAGTCCGGGATTGTGATGCCTCCAACTTTGATTTTCTTTTTCAACATTACTTTGGCTATTCAGGGTCTTTTCCCACTGCATTTCTTTAGATTCCCTTAATCTGAAATAATTCCTCATCCTTTCAACATCTTTCATGACTTTGTTATTTTTGGAAAGTACAAGCCAGTTATTTTGTTGAATGTCCCTCGTGTTCAGTTGGTCTGATGTTTTCTCATAATTAGATTCAAGGAATGCATTTTCGGCAAGTATATTACATAAGTGATATTCTCAGCATTTCAGGACAGGAGGCACAATGTTGACTTGTTTCATTACTGGTAATTTTAACTTTGATCACTTGGTTAAGGTGGCATCTACCAGGTTTCTCCATTGCAAAATTACCATTTTTTTTCCTTTGTAATTAAGTAATTTGTAGGAGAAATATCCTGTTTTTCATCAAAAATTTATTAGTATCAAATAAAATACAACAAGTGCTCCATGACGGCTGGTATTTTCATCTGTTTTGTTCATTAGTACACACCTAAATCAATGCCTGGTACATAACATGAGCTTGATCAACATGTTTTTGTTGAATGAATATTAGATATATGCTTACAATAAGGCCTGATAGTATACACACATTTTATTTTATGTTTATTTATTTTTGAGAGAGTATGAATGGGGGAGGGGCAGAGAGAGAGAGAGAGAGAGAGAGAGAGAGAGAGAGAGAATCCCAAGCAGGCTCCGTGATGTCAGTGTGCAGTCTCACTCAGGGCTCAACCTCATGAACAGTGAGATCATGACCTGAGCCAAAGTTGGAGGCTTAATGGACAGAGCCACCCAGGTGCCTCCACACATTTTATTTTAAAGGGTGGGGGCAGAGGATTGAGGTAAAAAGATCTGCAAAAAACAAAAAACAAACAAATAAAAAACCATGTAAAAGAGAAAGTGTCTCAAACCCACTCTGGGCAAAAGGGTTTTGTTTTTGTTTTGCACACTATAATTCATGGGGAAAATTATCATTCTGGTACAATTCTGGGAGAAACTATCATTCCTAATAAGAAATTTTAAAATGGCTTTCATTGATTAAAACTTGGTCTAGAGGGGCGCCTGGGTGGCTCAGTCAGTTAAGCGGCCGACTTTGGCTCCGGTCATGATCTCGTGGTCTGTGAGTTCGAGCCCCGCGTCCCGCGTCGGGCTCCGTGCTGACAGCTCAGAGCCTGGAGCCTGTTTCCGATTCTATGTCTCCCTCTCTCTGACCCTCCCCTGTTCATGCTGTGTTTCTCTCTGTCTCAAAAATAAATAAACGTTAAAAAATTAAAAATTAAAAAGACTTGGTCTAGAAACTAGTCATTTCCCCACCTTGATTCCTGAGAGATACACTCTCCTCTTTGTAGCTAGCCAAAAATGATTAGGTAATCCTTCTCTTTTCCTTTTATAAAGTCTTTTCCCTGAGTGAAACTTGAAATTGGACTCCTGCCAATGTTACTTTACAGCAAGACCGTAATAAAAAAGACTGAAACTTACTCATAATTAGGCTGTCTAAAGTAAAGAACCTTTTTAGCAGGGCTCTAATACATTAAACAGTTAATATTTAAAAATTATTTAAAATAAAAACATATTTATGTTATTCCTGTGTTGCTAAAATAAGTTTGTTTTTAAAAAGAAAATGAAAGAAGAAATCACATTTGGCCATGATACATTTTCCTTTCAATAAATTACTGTTTCCTCTTTGCCATGTCGATATGCTATATATTTTCCATATGTCATCTCTATATAAATAACTCAAAATTACATACACGTTTCTCTTCAATATAACCAGAGCGCTCCATGAAGCTCAAGTGCCACCAAACTAGAGATTTCCACCAGGTGAAGGGGAAATCCCTAAGGCTTTGCCGACATAAATTCCACGAGCCTTGTGGGAAATGTAGTCTCAGGTGGCTTTGCCGGGAAGACCCTGCGAAATCTCGGCGCGTTGTTATTCCCGCGCACGCGCAGGAGGGCCCTCCGGAAGTGGTCTATGTTCCTCGGCGTACTTGGGTACTGAGCTGCTAGTGATCGTGAAGGGCTGCGGGGACAGTTGAAGGGCAAAGACCGACCGGCGTGTTGGTTCATGCAAAGGAAATAAAAACTGTAGGTAACCCCGCTGCACGGTAGCATGTGACTCAGAAAGCCGAGGAAGGACGAGGCTCCCGCTGCCCTGGGGTGGAGTCCAGGTCTGGCTGGGGTGCGGCGGATCTGTTTGCGTCGGTCGCCGTGTTGTAGGTGCTGTGCACTGCGTAGGGAGCCCACGCCTGGGCGTTGAACTGCCCCTCACCTTATTCTAGGAGCCTTTTGACTCTCAAACTGCAGTGAACCCCCTCAAGGTGGCGGAGACGAGAGCCAACACATCGAGAGCCAAACACTGTTAAACACTTTTCAAAGTGCATTTATTTATCATGGTTACTCAGCGTTGTTAAGTGTCCTCATCATTTCACAGAGAGATGTGGAGTTACCTGCTTCAAAGCACACAGCTGGTAGTAAGTGGAGATGGTGTTCAAACCCAGAGCAGTTTTACCTGAAATTTCATTCCTTTTTGCAGCATAGTACTCTGAAACAATAAAGTTAGTTTGTATTCTTTCAGAGGAGTGAATGTTAAGTGAATTTCGACCTGTGATCATTGTTTTTTGTTTGTTTGTTTGTTTGTTTTTGAGAGAACCCTTAGTGTCTCTGCAGGAAGACTGTAATTGAACCTGTGGGTCCTTCTTGCATGTACCTGCCTGTTTCAGTTTCCAGCAGCCCTGGTTAAAATCTACACAAGGCCAACCTAGGGCCACAGATGATTGTGAGTTTACAGTCTTGGGGTCCAGGGTGAAGGTTCCAGTTGCTTCTCTGTCCTCCAGTCCATCTTTTCTAGAAGAAGGAAAGAAGAAAGAGATTAATCCTGGGAAGACTCTCCTGACCTGGGACTTTTTATCCCATTTCAGGAGAGACAGGAATCGTCTTTCATTCCACCTATCTGGTGAGAGTAGAGCTTGACTCATGGCATTACAAGTGAGTGCCTTCAGAGGTGTTGTCCTAAGTGTTTGAGGAGAGAGCTGAGAATTACAGAAAAATGGAGAGTTGGGTGTATGTGGTCAGGCTCCACAGGAGAAGGAAACTCACAGGAGGAAATTGAGGGTATGATCAAGGGAAGGAAGAATCAAGAACTGCTACAGAAGAAATTGTTTCTTTCCTAAACACCTTCTCTCCTCCCCTCCCCATCTGCCTGCCCCAGCCTGTCCTTCTTTCTCTCCTTCTCTCTCTCTCTGGGCTCTCACAAACACACATTAGCACCAGTGCATCCCTTTCATTTCCTATTGGTCCACTGGTTCTTTCAAGGCTGGTTCCATACTGTTGGAGTTGTTACATTTGCCTTTTGGTGTACTGATTCCCTCTGTCCCCTTGCCTAAATGCAGAAAGAGTTTACGGAGTAATCACAGACTGGTAGCGCCAGAAGATTTTTTAGGCAACTTCTAGTTCTGCTTCCTCATTTTAAGGAGGAATGAAACTAGCCCGGAGATCGCAATTGAGTGCCTGGAACTAAACGGCTTGTTAGTGGCTAAGTCAGGTGCCAGTCCAGTCTCTGATTCCCAGATCATTGACTTTTTCCTGCCCCACAGTTCATTTGGGCCAAAGTTGCTTAATAAGTTTCTTTTGAAAATGCCTAGCAAGGAGAGAACCAGCACTAAAAGCGGTTCATCCATTAATGCATTGGGCAAACATTTGCTAAGTATCTGATGTGAGCCGAACACCGTTCTGTTGCTTGGTGAGCAAAACAGAGTCCACACTGAGCAAAACAGAGTCTCTTTTCGTGGAAGGAAATAAGCAAAAACCAAATAACCTGTCACCTGGTGGCAAGTGGTATGAGGAAAAGGAGTAAGGGTGTATGGCCTGATGGTGACAGTGAGAGAAGCTGTTTTATATGAGGGGGTCAAGAAAAGCTTCACTGCTAAGTGACATGTAGGCAGGGACCTAAAAGAATTTAGAGAGTGAGGGATGCTAAGTGGCTCAGTCGGTTAAGCATCTGACTTCGGCCCAGGTCATGATCTCGCAGTTCAAGCATCTGACTTTGGCTCAGGTCATGATCTCACAGTTCACAAGTTCGAGCCCAGCGTCGAGCTCTGTGCTGACAGCTCAGAGCCTGGAGCCTGCTTCGGATTCTGTGTCTCTCTGCCCCTCCCCCACTCATACTCTGTCTCTCAAAACAACACACTACAGTAAACATTAAAAAATAAATAATTTGGGGCGCCTGGGTGGCTCAGTCAGTTAAGCGGCCGACTTTGGCTCAGGTCATGATCTCGCGGTCCGTGAGTTCGAGCCCCACATCGGGCTCTGTGCTGACAGCTCGGAGCCTGGAGCCTGTTTCAGATTCTGTGTCTCCCTCTCTCTGACCCTCCCCCGTTCGTGCTCTGTCTCTCTCTGTCTCAAAAATAAATAAACGTTAAAAAAAAATTAAAAAAAAACATTAAAAAAAATAATAATTTAAGAATTTAGAGAGTGAGCTGTGCAGTATCCGAGTTTTTCCAGGGAAAGAACAGTCCAAGTAGAAGAAATGTACAGAGATCGTGAGTAATCAACCTTGGTATTTTGGAGGAACAGCAAGAAAACGTAAAGTCTGATAGGATGAGCTGTCAGAGAGTGATTGAAAGATTAAAGTAAAAGAGATTAGGGGCACCTGGATGGCTTAGTTGGTTGAGCATCTGACTCTTGATTTCTGCTCAGGTCATGATCCCAGGGTTGTGGATCGAGCCCTGCGTCGGGCTCCACGCTGAGTGTGGAGCCTGCTTAAGATTCTCTCTCTGCCCCTCTCCCAGGCTTGCTCACTCACTCTCTCTCTAAAATAAAAAATTAATTAATTTTTTTTTTAAATTTTTTTTTTAACTTTTTTTTTTTTAATTTATTTTTGAGACAGAGAGAGACAGAGCATGAACGGGGGAGGGGCAGAGAGAGAGGGAGACACAGAATCGGAAGCAGGCTCCAGGCTCTGAGCTGTCAGCACAGAGCCCGATGCGGGGCTCGAACTCACGGACCGCGAGATCATGACCTGAGCCGAAGTCGGACACCCAACCGACTGAGCTACCCAGGCGCCCCTAATTAATTTTTTTAAAGTAGATGAGATTAGAAGAGGTGGAACCAAAATGGTGTAGGGACTTATAGACCTTGGCTTAAAGTTTATGTGTATATTTGTAAATAGTATATGTATATCTATTTCTTATGTGTATGTGTATATATGTACGTGTATCTGAAAAAGTAATGCTTCATAAAAAATTTAGAAAGTACAAGTAGAAAAGTTATGATCCTGCTGTCTTTACAACCATAAATAATAATTATTTACATTTTGATATAGGACCGTCAAGATTGTGTGTCTCTGGGTGCATATTTAAAAAAAAAACACAGGGAAGGATCATATTATGTACTTTAATGTACTTTTTTCACCTACAAATATAAATGGAACCTCTTTCCATAACAATATCTTTCTATAGCATTTTTAGAAAAATCAACACCATATTAACGGACATTTAAGCTGTTGTCAGTGTTTTCATATTGTAAGCAATGATGCGAAAACATTACTTTTTATCTCTCCTTGCCTTTTTTATTTTTAAAAATAATTACAATTTTATTGAGTGCTTACCATGTGCCATATATTGTTCTTAATGCTTTACATGTATTAACTTAGCTAATCATCATAAAAATCCTATGACGTGTATTATTATTACCAGCATTTTGCAGATAAGAGAAGTGAGTTACAGAGTGGTTAAGGTAACTCTATCAGGGTCACACTGCTAGTAAGAGGAGTAGCTGAATTTGAACCCAGGCTGCCTGGCTCCAGAGACCAAACTTTAATCTTTGTATCCATCTGTTTTTATTTCTTTAGGATAAATTTCTGGGTGAAAAGAAATCCTTAGATAAGAAATTAACAATAAGTTGGAATATATCAATGGGAAGAAATGTATACATCTACCCAAGAGAGCACATCCTTGTCCAACTTTCCTATGATCATAGCAGAATTAAAAGTGGACAAGTTGGTGGGGCGCCTGAGTGGCTCAGTCAGTTAAGCGTCCGACTTCGGCTCAGGTCATGGTCTCACGACTCGTGAGTTTGAGCCCTGCGTCGGGCTCTGGGCTGACAACTCAGAGCCTGGAGCCTGCTTCGGATTCTGTGTCTCCCTCTGTCTGCCCCTCCACTGCTTGCACTCTGTCTCTCGCATTGTCTCAAAAATAAATAAACATTAAAAAATTAAAAAAAAAAAGTGGACAAGTTGGTGCTTCCAGAATGTGGACTTGTGTTACTTGTTTGAATAATCATTCATTTCATTCTTCAGTAGCCTATTCTAGCAGGCATATGAGTACTGTACTTATTTCTAGGCTGGAAAAGCAGAGAAATCCCCCTAGTCTTGTTTTCATAGATCTGCGTCCTTTCCCATGAGCATCAGAAAATGACCAATTTCTAGGCAAGACACTTATCCATCCGTCCACCTGTTCATCCATTTATTCATTCAAATTTCACTTTGTTTCCTAGTGAATTTGCAGTGACTTACAAGAATCCATATACTGCAATGGGAAAGTATAAATATATAAGAAACAGGAAAAATATAGATAGAAATTTAAATTGAACACACACTTAGAAAGCTGATATGAAGGTCATAGGGTCTGCACACTAATGTTGAATGCAAATGTGTGATTAATCAGTCAGAAAAAACATAGCCAATCAATGAATTATTGGCCTTGTCCTAGAGAATAAGGCATAACAATTCCATAGATAAGGTTTGCCTCGCATGTACTATGAAAGAAAAAATTTGATAAGTGTTTATTATGTAGGAGATTTGTTATAAATGCGGTAGGGGTTTTCATATGACCATTTTTGGTGTCCTTTTTATCTAAACATACATGAGGCCAAGGCCATGCTCAGTGAACTTAATATTTTCTCTTTTTCCTTCTCTTCCTCTGTACCTCCCCATTATATATGAATGTATATATATGTGTGTGTGTATATACATGTGTGTGTATGTGTATGTAGTGGGGCAATTCGAATATGATTTTGTTCTCTCACAAATTTTAATTCTGAGTCTAGTACATAGTAGTTTTTAGTTACCCTGTATAACTTATTGCAGACTGAGAACAATGAACATAATCAGAGCAACTGCTCTGAATCCCCTCCACTTCCCCCAGCGGTACCCACTACAGGTAAAAGACAAATGTGCCGTTACAGGGATCGGTGACATTCCAGGATGTGGCTGTGGACTTCACCCCAGAAGAGTGGCAGCTGCTAGACTGTGATCAGAGAACGTTGTATTGGGATGTGATGCTGGAGAACTTTAGAAACCTCACCGCAGTGGGTAAGGACAGTGGGTGGTAACTAACTCTTCACTGTAACTGAGCATGTACTCATAGTGCCCTTCCTGTGGGACGTGTGGACATTCTAAAGCATTACGGAGTTTGGCCCTGAATGTCAGTGGTCACAGACTCTTGATGCCCTTTGAGATGAAGCATAAACAGAGGATGTGTGTTTATGCTTCCACCTCCCTCCTCTCCTCTCTGCCCGGGCTCCTACGCTGCCTGTTTTATGTAGGTCCTTGCTTTGTTCTCTTAATTCCCCAAATCCTCATTCTTCTTCCTTCCTAAACGTGATCGCAGATATTTTCTGTGTATCTGGCTCTTACAGTGTAGTCAGATTGTGTGGTTTTCAGAAACAAGGAATGAGGTGAGAGTGTAGAGTGTTGCACTAATCTTGATGGAAGGGAATCAAATCTCAGAAATAGTGAAGAACCATCTTCTCCCCATTTCCCTAACAGTATTATTATCAGCTGACTTAGCCTTGTAGGGATTTGAGCTTGGCATTGATTTTGTTACATCGGACAAGGTTACATTGACTTCATGGTAACCATCAGAATTGACCTTGACCTCAAAATATATAAAGGCAAATGTTGCTATAAACTAGAAGCCTTGTGTTTCAGGTCCCCAAAGTTAATAGAAATCATAAGTGTGGAAACCAAAATGGAAACTTTGAGTTGAAGGGTGTGGTGTCATGGGCAAAGCAGGGTTCTGGAGAGTGTTGTATCTAGGAAATTGAAAGAGGTTGTAAAAAGCAGTTAATTTTCAGGACAAAGTCATGAAAAGTGGTAGAAATAGCTGATGATACACGCAAACAAAAATTTATGGCTGGTCTCTCAAATGTTCCTCTGGGCCCCTCCCTGTGTTCCTGGGTATATGCAGGCTTTGGGGGCTGAATCCTAGCTGGAAGTGGAGTTGGACAGTTTTATACACAGAGGCCTCAGCCATGATTTGGATGATTTGAGAGGATATAGGAGTGTGCTTACGGATAAAAGGGAGTTAATGGTTTCATAGTCATTTGGTGGTTGTGTGCAGGGGAAGGAGAAAGAGAGTTGTATGAAGGAAATTAGGAAGATCCTAACAGGATTATCTTGTTTCTTTTAATGTAATGTTTATTTATTAGTGACAAAGAGAAAGAGAGAGAGAGCATGGCGGAGGGGCAAAGAGGGAGACACAGAATCCAAAGCAGGCTCCAGGCTCTGAGCTGTCAGCATAAGAGCCAGACACAGGGTTCAAACTCACGAACTGCGAGATCATGACCTGAGCTGAAGTCAGTCGCTTAACCGACTGAGTCACCCAGGGGCCCCCAGGATAATCTAGTTTTTAGATGTTGTTGGCCTTGACTCTTATTAAGCTTCTCCAAACCAATCCACATCTTCTCATTTCCCCATGCTACTTTTATGCCTTGCTCCTCTGATTACCCTTTCATTTCTCTGACATGGCTCTTCTGTTCTCAGAGCTCAAAACTTTGTGTCCTTGTTAAGAGTGCTTTCTAACATCATCCTTTGTCATTATAACTTTACCTTGTTCCCGTTTCACCGCCTTCCACAGGTTGGAAAGTCTTGTTTATAAATAGAAAAAGCTATTTGTCGGGGCGCCTGGGTGGCTCAGTCGGTTGGGCGTCCGACTTCGGCTCAGGTCACGATCTCGCGGTCCGCGAGTTCGAGCCCCGCATCGGGCTCTGGGCTGATGGCTCAGAGCCTGGAGCCTGCTTCCGATTCTGTGTCTCCCTCTCTCTCTGCCCCTCCCCCGTTCATGCTCTCTCTCTGTCTCAAAAATAAATAAACGTTAAAAAAATAAAAAATTAAAAAAAAAAAAAAAAGAAAAGCTATTTGTCATTATTGTTTTCCACAAGACCCCATTTCAGCAATTTGTTCTTAAAGCCCAGGGGCAGGGCAAATACAAATTTCTTTTGTTTTGCTGTCCAGAATGGGGAAGTAGACTCCAAGAGAGATTTGTGTGTGTGTGTGGTAAAAAAAACACAGAATATGAGATCTACCCTCTGGACAGATTTTTATGTGTACAGTACAATTTTGTTAACTGTTCGCACATCGTTGAACAGCAGATCTCTAGAGCCTTTTCATCTTGCGTGACTGAAACTTTGTACCTCCTGAATGACAACTCCCCATCTCCCCACCCCTCCCAGCCCCTGGCAACCACCGTTCTACCTTCTATATCTACGTGTTTGACTATTTTAAATTCCTCATATGAGTGGAATCTTGCAGTATTTATCCTTCTGTGACTGGTTTATTTCACTTGGCCTAATGCCCTCAGGGTTCATCCATGTTGTAGCTTATGATACAATTTCCTTCTTTTTTTAAATAGTATGTATGTAGATACTACATTTTCTTTATCCCTTTACCTTTAAAAAAAATTTTGTTTTAATGTTTATTCACTTTTGAGAGAGAGAGAGACAGAGCGCGAGACAGGGAGGGACAGAGAGTGAGGGAGACACAGAATGTGAAGCAGGCTCCAGGCTCTGAGCTGTCAGCACAGAGTCCGACGCAGGGCTCAAACCCACAAACTATGAGATAGATCATCACCTGAGCCGAAGTCAGCCGCTTAACCTACTGAGCCACCCAGGCGCCCCATATCACTTTACCTTTTAATTGACATTAGATTGTTTCTAACTCTTGGCTATTGTGAACAATGCTGCAGTGAACACGGGAGTGTAAACATCTCTAGAAATCCTGTTTTCACTTGTTTTGATAAATGTCCAAAAGTGGGATTTCTGGATCATATGTTGGTTCCCTTTTTGGTATTTTGAGGAAACTCCATAGTGTTTCCCACAGTGGTTGTACCATTTTACATTCCCACAAACAGTGCACAAGGTCCCATTATCTCCATGTGTTTGTGCCAATACTGGTTATTTTCTGTTGTTGTTGTTGTTTATAATAGACATCCTAACAGATGTGAGGTGTTCTCTTATTGTGGTTTTGACTTGCATTTCCCTGATGATTAATGATGTTGAGCATCTTTTCATGTACTTGTTGACCATTTATTTGTATGTCTTCTTTGGAGACAGGTCTATTAACGTCCTTTGCCCATTTTTTGCTATTGAGTTGTGGGGGTTCCTTACAGATTTGAGATATTAACCTCTTACCTGGCAAGTGTTTTTTAAACATTTTTTTCTCCCATTCTGTAGGTCGCCTTTTCACTTTGTTGGTTGTCTCCTTTGCTGCACAGAAGCCTTTGGATTTGATGTGGTTCCAGTTGTCTGTTTGCTTTTGTTGCCAATGCTTTTGGAGTCATTCAACAACTCTTGCCAAGACCAACCTTACAAAGCTTTCCCCCTGTGTTTTCTTCTAGGAGTTTTACAGTTTCAGGTCTCACATTTAAGTCTCTAATACATTTTGAGTTGATTTTTGTGTGTGGTGTAAGATTAGGGTCCAATTTCACTCTTTTACATGTGGATATCTGGTTTTCCTAGCGCTCTTTGTTGAAGAGACCATCCTTTCCCCATTGTGTAGTCTTGGCTCCCTTGTTGAAGACCATATATGCATGCGTTTGTTTCTGGGCTCTCTCTTCTGTTCCATTGGTCTAGGTGCCTGCCTGTCTTTATGCCAGTACTATACTATTTTGATTAATGTAATTTTGAAGTATGGTTTCAAGTCAGGAAGTATGAAGTCTCCTGCTTTGTTCCCTTTCTTAAGAATGTTTTAACGATTTGAGTCCTTTGTGGTTCCATATGAATTCTAGAATTGTTTTTTTGTATTTCTGCAAAAAATACCCCTGGAATTGTATTGAATCTGTAGATTGCTTCGGGAAGTATGGACATTTTTAACAATATTAAGTCTTCTAGTCTGTGAAGTCAGTTTACTTGTCTTTAGTTTCAGCAGTATTTTGTAGTTGTCCATATACAAGTCTTTCACTTCCTTGGTTAAGTTTATTCCTAATTAATTCTTTCTGATGCTGTTATAGGATCGTTTTCTCAATTTCCTTTTTGGATTATTTGTTTTAGTGTATGGAAACACAACTGATTTTTGTATATTGACTTTGCATCCTGCAACTTTGCCAAATTTGTGTATTAGTTCTAAATAGGTGTGTGTGTGTGTGTGTGTGTGTGTGTGTGTGTGTGTGTGTGTGTTCTTTAGGGTTTTCTACATATAAGATCATGTCATCTGTGAACAGAGATACTTTATGCCTCCCTTTCCAGTTTGGGTGCCTTTATTTCTTTTTCTTACCTAATTGGTCTAGCTAGGGCTTTAGGACTATGTTGAATAGAAGTGATCAGAATAGGCATCCTTGTTGATATTATAGACTTTAAAATTTTTCTTTTCCTAACATGAGATTGGAAAGAGTAACTGGGAATGTTTAATTTTATACCTTTTTAGAAGTTATCTGCTTACTTGATGATGCACTAGAGAGACAGGAGGGAAGGAAAGACAATTTTTTGAATCAAGATATGTTCACCTTCAAGGAAACACTGACCGTGAAGAGAGTCCAAAATTGTAACCTGAGTATAAAATGTATTTCTTCAGGACAAACACAACATAAATGTGAATCAAATGGAAAGAGTCTGCAACCCAATTCACACTGGCTTAGTTATAATAAAAGTTATACCGGAAAAAATTCTTATGAATACAAGGACTGTGGAAAAGCCTTCAAAAACAAGTTTTGTCTTATTAGACATGAGAGAAAAGCACAGAAGGAAAAAAAGCTTTGGCTGCACTGAATGTGGGAAAGCCTTCCAAAAGAGGTCTCATCTTGTTAGACATGAAAAAAAGCATACAAGAGAAAAAAACCCTTTGAATTCAATGACTGTGGGAAAGCCTTTAACAGTAAGGGACACCTTATAGCCCATCAAAAAATTCATAGTGGAGAGAGATCCTTTGCGTGCAGTGACTGTGGGAAAGCATTTGTGCACGAAGCACAACTGGTGGTCGGTCCCCCAGAGACTTCACACTAGAGAGAAGTCTTATGAATGCCATCCGTGCGGGAAGTTGTTCACTCACAACTCCTCCTTTACCCAACATGTGAAATCTCATGCACTCGAGAACTCGTTTGAATGTAAGGAATGCGAGAAAACCTTTGAGTACAGTTTATCCCTTTATAAACGTTCTAGATTTCCTATAGGAGAGAAGTCCTACAGATGTAGAGAATGTGGCAAAGCCTCAGTGCTTGTCACGCATCAGAGGATTCATACAGGCGAGAGACCCCACGGGCGTACGAACTGTGGAAAAGCCCTCATCAAGAAGTCACATCTCCTTAAACATTACTTAACTCCTACAGCAGAGCAACAAAACAAATGTGGCGCATGTGGGAGATGTTTTAACCGGAAGACACATCTCACTGTCCATCAAAGAACTCATAAACACATGGGAGCTTTGTGAATGTGGGAGAACGTGCAGTTAGCCTTTTAATAAAGCAGCAAAGAATTGATAATGAGAAAAAAAACACACCAATTGGATGAATGTGGAAAAGCATGTTCTGAAATTCATATTCTGTAAGTGGTACTGCTAATTTTATTGAGAAGATAACAGAAGATTTTGAGTTTACAAGTTGAGAATTTTACTGCATAGCATAAAACTGAAGAAGTTGTAAACAATTTCAAAATCAAGGCATCAAGCTGACTATAATTACATATATGTATTGCTCCAATTTATGATTTTTATACAAGTTATACAAGTGCATTGCTTAAGAAATTTGTATAACCATAGGTTTGAAATATGTGCTACGCACATTACACGAAATTATATCTGTTATGACGATGGTTGCACAGCATTGTGATTGTACTTAATGCCATGAATTACTTAAAATGGTTAAAATAGTACATTTTATGGTGTGTATATTTTATTGCAAGAAAAAACATATAAATAAAACTTAAACCAAAACTATGTCTGGTAAAATGTCTGGTAAACACCGTCATTGTCTCTTCAAATCTAAAATCACCATATGCAGAATTGCTAATTATAAGTGAAATCAGTGCCTTATTATGTAGAATGAAGTTCAGTACTATGAATTTTATCTCTGACCATTTCTTGGCACCTGTGAATAGTAGTGGAGGTTTTTACTGAGCCTTCTGGAGCCTCCTTTTAAATAATAGAAGTCAGGGACAGTGATGAAATCTTGCACTGCCTCTGCTGAGCTGAAGACATTGGGTAATATGTTTTCTTGTCTGTGCAGAACACCAAAGCGTGTGTGTATGTGTGTATTTAATCCTGATTAACTGGATACTGAAGAAAGAAATCAGCTGTGTTTTGTAATACTCTGAGCACTTAGTACGGGAAGAGAGGCATTTCTTCAGGTAAATAGTCATGTAAATAAAAGCCATCCTATTTAACTGGCAGGGCTACCTTAGTAGGACAGAACCTAGCTCAAGCAGCATGTAACTGGGGTACTTTGTTTGGAAAAATTAGGCATCGTGATACTTTGCAGAAACTTCTGGAAGAAAATTAGTACTTTTTTGTTGTGGAAATTGATTCAGAGGTCTCTCAGGCCTGTTTGGAAGTTTCCAGGTGACTAGCACAGGTGTCAAATCCAGCTCTTTGAAAAGCTTTTCTGCTTTCTTGAGCTGCTTACCAGCTCTTGTATAATTTGACATTATGTAAGTTTTGTGTTTTCCTTTTAGAAACACGTGAACCAACAGTGATTTAAGTGGAAATTTTTTATTTCAGTTTAAGTGTTACTTGATAATGTAAAAAAGTCTTCAAGCCTTTCAGTGGTTGTGAGGCTTAGGTACAGACAGCATTGAACTTGAACCTAAATTCACCAAATCAGGTTTTCTCTTGCAAGCAAAGTTGTTGGATTAAATGTGTGAACTTGGAATTGTTTTCATGTCACGAGCATTTTTGCAGGGTGACGATGGGTGAAGACTTACTATACCTGAGTGATTTTCTGAATATCCATCAGATCTAAAGTTAAGCCGTGTCTCGCAAAGTTTCCAATACTAAGACTCCATGCTAGTTAAACAGGCAGCCACTCCAGACCTCTTGGCAAACCACAAAGGTGTATATGTAAACTGGTTATAAACTCAGGGAGTTTTTCTCAAGTTCCCCTGCCTTGTCTCTCATTTCCTCTTTAAAGCTGTCACTCCGCTTTATTTAACATTACTCTTCCCCTCCTAGTTCTTTTTCAGCTCCTGTCCTTAGCAGTAATAGCATCTGAACAAACCCAAACTTTAAGACAGCAAGAAGACTCCCTTAGGGGTGTGGAGTATGTCATTGCCTCTAGAAGGATGTGAGACCCCTAAGAGACTGTCTTGCGCATCAGGGTGGCCAACTGAGGACAAGGAGCCTGGGAGTGTTATTTGACGTTACCACCTGAGCTCCATGAACTAAACTGTTTGCTCCCTTTCTTAAATGCTGGAATTAATAGAGTGAAAGAATTAGCTAGGTATGAACCAAAATCAAAGAGGTGTTTGAAAAGTTGAAACAAAGGAAAAAAATATTTTTTTTTTCCTATTTAAACCAAGTCATCGTCAGGCACTAAAAGTCATGAATCCCGCTATTTCTGATGCATTTCATGGGGCCAGAGCTCATGTTTGAGAAGGGGAAACTGGGTCCCACTGTGGTACAAATAGGTAAGTGCATAAATTAGCAACATTTTGAGATTAATTGTGAGGCCTGCAGAACGTCATGTCCATTAATCAAGTATGCAAACTATGTTTAAGTAAAATGGAGCAAACTTAAGGTTCTTTTTTAAAGCATCATGTTTAGGGTTACAAGGAGCACTAGGTATTTATACTGAATTGGAAGACTCTCATCTAAGACAAGACTGTTTGTTGTTAATGATTTGTGTGATCACGTGTTATTGTAGTGTTTACTTTCTTGAATATGTTTTTAAAAATATATGTTGCTAAATTTATCTTTTAAAAAAAATTGAGATATAGAACTGACGTATAACACGGGCGCCTGGGTGGCTCAGTCGGTTAAGCATCTGACTTCAGCTCAGGTCACGATCTCCCAGTTTGTGAGTTCGAGCCCCGCGTCGGGCTCTGTGCTGACAGCTCGGAGCCTGGAGCCTGCTTCGGATTCTGTGTCTCCGTCTTTCTCTGCCCCTCCCGCACTCATGTTCTGTCTCTTTCTCTCTCAATAATATAAAAAATAAATGTTAAAAAAAAAAAAAAAGAACTGACATATAACGTTACGTTCCAGATGTATAACATGATTTGATACTCATATATGCTGTGAACTGTTCACCACAATAAGCCTAGTGAATATCCATCACCACACATAGGTAAACATTTTTTTCTTGTGATGGGAACTTTTAAGATTGGTCTCTCAGCAACTTTCAAATATACAACACAGTATTGTTAACTATAGTCACCATGCTCTACGTTACATCTCTAGGACTTACTTATTTTATAGCTGGAACTTTGTACCTTTTGACCCCCTTCACCCGTTTTCCCCACCTCCTGACCCGTGCCTCTGGAAGACACCAGTCTGTCCTCTTTATGAGTTCACGGTCTTTTTTAGATTCTGCAAAGAACTAGCTTCGTATGGTGTTTGTCTTTCTCTGTCTGACTTATTTTATTTAGCATAATGCCCTCAAGTTCCATCCATGTTGTTGCAAATGGCAAGATTTCTTTCTTGCTGAATAACAGTTCCACTGTATGTGTGTGTGCATGGCATCTTCTTTGTGCACTTATCCACCAATGAACACTTGGGCTGCTTCTGTGTCATGGTTATTATAAATCATGCTGCAAGAAAAGTTTCACACAGTAACTAGTTGTATTTTCAAGTGATACGTTTAATGTGTTTTCTTTCAATCTCAGACACATTTGTGGGCAAAGTACTTCTATATTTAAAGTTATAAGTAGACCATTAACCTGAAAAAAAAAATCACTTCCCCACATTTCCAGACTTCTTTGATACCTCGTTTTCGAGTACTAGACACATACATGTTGCTATATGGGGAGCTTTGTACCATTGACCTCATTGTTTTCCTTTAAAAAAAATTTTTTTTAAGTTTATTTATTTATTTTTAGAGAGATAGGGACAGCGTCCCAGTGGGGGAGGGGTAGAGAAGGGGGGAGAGAGAATCCCAAGCAGGCTCCACGCCGTCAGCACAGAACTGACGGAAAGCTCAAACTCATAAACCACGAGATCGTGACCTGAGCCGTAACCAAGAGTCAGACACACTCAACCAACCAAGCCACCAGGTGCCCCTCATTCTTTTCCTTTATAACCTCAATCCCAGAACATGATTTTGGCAAGAAGAAAACCAAAATGCTATTTACACTCCACTCAAACATGATCTTAGATGCCCCAGAAGCCCATTTTTATTTATTTGAAGTCTGCACCCTTACCTGGTTGTCAACTATTTCTGAAATGGTCATGTATAATGTTAGCAGAATATCCTTTTTCACACTCACCTTCCCTCCAGAATGTTACACGTGGAGATATGTTTACTTTTACTTTTTTCCCCCTTTGACAAGAACACTCAGATATGCTACTTTTTTCCTTGCTTAGCATTTACACGCAGATGTTAGGCTTATTTTTTTTCCAGTATGAAGATAGATTTATTTTTTTATACTTATATAGTACCTGCTTATTAAAAAATATTTTTTTAATGTTTACTTTTATTTTTGAGAGAAAGGGAGACAGAGAGCAAGTGGAGGAGGGGCAGAGAGAGAGGGACACACAGAATCCAAAGCAGGCTCCAGGCCCTGAGCTGTCAGCACAGAGCCTGATACGGGGCTTGAATTCATGAACTATGAGATCATGACCTGAGCTGAAGTCGGATGCTTAACTGAGCCACCCAGATGTACCTCATTAGGAAAAAAAAAAAAAAAAAAAAAAAAAAAAATATATATATATATATATATATATATATATATATAATACAGGGGTGCCTGGGTGGCTCAGTTGGTTGGGTGTCTGACTTTGGCTCAGGTCATGATCTCACAGCTCGTGAGTTCGAGCCCTGCATTGGGCTCTGTGCTGACAGCTCAGAGCCTGGAACCTGCTTCAGATTCTGTCTCCCTCTCTCTTTGCCCCTCCCCTGTTCACACTCTGTGCCTCTCTCTCTCTCTCTCTCTCTCTCTCTCTCTCTCTCTCTCTCAAAAATAGACGTTTAAAAAATATATATATAAAATACAAAAAAAATTATTTAATAAAATACCACCTGGAATCTCATTTTTCTGAGAAAACCTTCATTAACATCAGGCCACTGGGGGGAATAGAATGCAAGAGGCACTGGTGAACAAACAAATTGTAAACATGTTGCTAAATCTGAATTTATGTCGGGTCTGAGTAATTTAAATAAGGATTAATTTGGGAGAGGGCTAGAAATAAGGTGAAATGAATATTATACATAATAACATTAGAAAAGTGGGAGGAATCAGGGTTAAAGTCTTTTAAAGTCCGTGTTCTGGGATAGATATTAAATTCATACCTTACTGAAGATGCATGACAAAAACTGAAGGCTACCCACTAAAAGAAACAGACTATGTCACAAGTCACTAGGGAGAGGAAAGGGAATAAAGAGAACTATAAATGCAGTAGAACACAGGAAAGGAAAACTAAAGCAACAAAGGAAAGGCACAGTGAATAGAAGGCAGAACTCAGGGATGTGTCCAAGTATATCACTAATCACAAGAAAGGCAAATGGATTGAATCACTTATCCTGAGGAATAATAAAGTCTGTCATATTTTAGGGTTACTTTTTTAACGTGTCAGAAACACTTTAAAACTTATGTTGCAAAAGGGAGATAATTAGGTGCTCTCCAAAAAATAACAACTAACTAACTAAATAAATAAATCTACCCTATGACCCAGCAATAGCACTGCTAGGAATTTACCCAAGGGATACTGGAGTACTGATGCACATGGGCACTTGTACCCCAATGTTTATAGCAGCACTTTCAAAAATAGCCAAATTATGGAAAGAGACTAAATGTCCATCAACTGATGAATGGATAAAGAAATTGTGGTTTATATACACAATGGAATACTACTTCGCAATGAGAAAGAATGAAATATGACCTTTTGTAGCAACGTGGATGGAACTGGAGAGTGTTATGCTAAGTGAAATAAGTCATATGGAGAAAGACAGATACCATATGTTTTCACTCTTATGTGGATCCTGAGAAACTTAACAGAAGACCATGGGGGAGGGGAAGAAAAAAAAAAGTTAGAGAGGGAGGGAGCCAAACCATAAGAGACTCTTAAAAACTGAGAATAAACTGAGGGTTGATGGGGGGTGGGAGGGAGGGGAAGGTGGGTGATGGGCATTGAGGAGGGCACCTGCTGGGATGCGCACTGGGTGTTGTATGGAAACAAATTTGACAATAAATTTCATATTAAAAAAAGAGCAAAAAAAAATTTAAAAAAAAGCAACAAAAAACCCAATCGATCAATCAAGCTGATACCTTTTTGGAGAAAAGGAAGAAAGAAGGTAAATTAGTGATGTGATTGATTTATTTCATGAACTAATACTATCTCTTGTAACACGAAATGTTTTATTCAAATAATTTTTTTCAATTCTAGAAATTAGTTATAGCTAATAAAGCAGTAAGCACGTTTAATTAGTTTAAGAGTTATCTTTATGTTGGGCAGAGAAAGGATTAATGTAGTCTGATTTTTGAGCTAGACCCTTCACACAGCAGCAGTACAAATGTCTTTAAGGTAGGAATTACTGTTTTCTTTGCATCAGGTTCTCCATCTTTGCTGCATTAAAAAAAATTTTTTTTAATGTTTATTTTTGAGAGAGAGACAGAGCATGAGCAGGGGAGTGGGAGGGGTAGAGAGAGAGGGAGACACAGAATCTGAAGCAGGCTCCAGGCTCTGAGCTGTCAGCACAAAGCCCAATGCAGGGCTTGAATTCACACACTGTGAGATCATGACCTGAGCCGAAGTCGGTTGTTTAACCGACTGAGTCGCCCAGGCGCCCCAGTTTGTTCCATTTTAATCAAGAGGGAGAAGGAGATACTTTTTATTCCTCCATCTTTTGTCTTAGCAAAAGAAAGGCCTGGAAATCCATACTTTTCCAAAGCAGAGACTATCAGATTGTTTTTTAAAATCCAAATATAAGCTGCATACAAGATTGAAACCAAATCATTCAGAAAGGATAGAAAATAAAGGAATGGTACAAGATCCACTCAGCAAATAATAGAAAGCTGATATATCAATAATTGCTATAGATCAGGGGTTGCTAAACTTTTCCTGTAAAGGGCTAGATATTAATTATCTTGGGCTTTGTGGGCAATTCAGTCTGTTACAACTACTCTGTTGCTGTAGCATGAAAGCAGCTGAAGACGTGTACACAAATGAGTGTGACTGTATTCTAATAAAACTATTTCCAAAAACAGGCATAAAACCAGATCTGATGTAGATTGCTGACCCCTGTTCTCTTGTATACTGATAATACAGCAGTGAGCAAAAAAGGCAAGATACCAGCATGCGACCCAACAGTAAACAAATAAATGATCATCTTAGGTAACGATAAGCAAAACACTTTTTAAAACCTGTAAGGAGATTGAAGATGATAGGAAACTAATTTGGAGTGACTAAGGAAGTCCTCTGAGAAGAAGGAACCTTTAAACAGAGACCTGAATGCAATGAAGGAAGAGCCTTGGAAAGATCCTGCAAGGGTCCTGAGGCAAGAGTGAGTCTAGCCTGTTGCAAATCAGCAAGTTCAGTGTGGCTGGAGGAAAGATGTGGAGATGAGTTCTGTGCATTAGATAGGTGCCAGACTATGTGAGATTTCACTCTAAATGTGATGGGAAGGTTTTGAAGATTTCGAGAAGAGTGGTATAGTCTGATTTACTTTTGAAAACTTTTCCCTGGCTGTGCGTGGGGAATAGACAGCAGGGATGGCAAGAGGGCAAATAGGGAGACCAGGTAAGAGGCAATTGCCCAGACAGTAGATGATGGTGTTTTGGACTAGGGTGTTGGGAGTGGAGATGCTCCTCTGGGGGGGCTGGACCGTGTCAGCCAGAGCAACCTTGGAAGCAACGTGTTGAAGAGGGTAGAGCCACTGTCAGTCTGGATCATTGCTATGGTCTGGGTTTTTGTGTCCTCTCAAAATTCCTCTGTTGAAAACCTCATGCCCACGGTGATGGTATTAGGAGGTGAGGCCTTCGGAAGATGATTAGGTCATTAGGGCAGCGACTTCATGGTTGGGATTAGTGCCCTTAGAAAAGAGGCCCCACAGAGTTCACGAGCCCCTTCTGCCATGTGAGGAAATAAGTCTGCCAGCCTGAAGAAGGTCCTCTCTTGACCATGCTGTCACCCTGATCTCAGACTTCCAACCTTCAGAACTGTGGGAGATTTCTGTGCCTATAGGCTACCCAGTCTATGGCATTTTGTTATAGCAGCCTTAATGGACTATGTCACTGAAAACCACGTGGAAAAGAAGCTGCCCACCAACACGGACCACCTGCCTTGTACTGTGAAATGAGGAATAAGGAACTTCTATTTTGGCTGAGCCAATGCATTGGGAAGTCTATTTGTGACAGCAGTTTAGTCTCCTATAACTGACATAGGGGTTGTCATTGAAATATAGGTATATGCTGGAAATATTGCAGATTCAGTTCCAGACTGCTGCAACAAAGCAAGTCAAATTTTTCTGGTTTTCCAGTACATATAAAAGTCATGTCACACTATATAAGCATGTATATGTATATATATATACTATGTATATTATAGTCTATTAAGTGTGCAATAGCATTATGTCTAACAATATACACACCTTAATTGAAAAATGCTGCTTGTGGTGCCTGGGTGGCTCAGTCCGTTAAGCTTCCAACTCTTGATTTTGACTCAGGTCATGATCTCATGGTTCATGAGATTGAGTCCCACGTCAGGCTCCATGCTGACAGCACAGAGGCTGCTTGGGATTCTCTCCCTTTCTCTCTGTCCCTCTCCTGGCTTGTACTCTCTCTCTCAAAATAAATAAATACACTTAAAAATTTTTTTCTTAAAAATGCTAATTGTCATCTGAGGTTTCAGCAAATGGTAATCACCGATCTTAGATTATCGTAACAAATATAATAATGAGCAAGTAGGAAATTTTGTGAAATTAATAAAATGTGTCAGAGACATGAAGTGCACAGGGAGCCATTTTAGAGGCTGCCTGCACATCGAATGTTACAATTTCTGGGGGCAGAGAGAAAAGAAACAGGACAAATTGTGTATTGGCTCTTAAAAGACTCCTTTTGAAAGTGGCATACATTACTACTTGTATTTTGCGGCCAAACAGGTCGCACTGTCACCGCTAAATTCCAAGGGATGGGAAACTGCAGGTCTACCACATCCTGGAAAGAAGTGGGAATCCAGAATATTTGTGACTACTACAGTCACAGGTGCAGAACATGATGTTAACTGGGATTTGTCCTTTAGCCCAGGATGGAAAGTAGGATTAAGAGGTGAGGCATCAAGTACCCTACAATGTAAAAAGAGCCATAAATAACCGGGGGCCAGACAACCTCTCCACTTCCAGGACTTACTAAAAGGTGGCCAAACAGGCTTCTCCATCTTCAACCATTTTCCCAGACCTGACAATTTCCACTACAAGATTAGTTAGACAATTCCTAACGACAAGATTAGTTAGAGGGGGTGGGGATGGGAACCAGCAGCCACGAATCAGCCTTGGAGAAGCAGCCCCGCGCCTCCCGAGTTTGGCTCCAAAAACCAAGTGAGAAGGTTTCCAAGAGATTCCACGTGGAGATTGGGGCTGCTTGCAAGGAGATTGGAAGCCTGTATAGAATCAGGAAGGAAGCGGGACGGCCAAATGGACATCACCTTAAGCGTACTGGCTGGAGGCGGGGGACGGGCCCAGGGGTTAGCAAGGGTCACATTAGGCGGGGCTACGCATCAGAAAACCGTGCAGGAGGGAGGGCCACCCTGAGAATACCTGCCGGCCCAGTGGAGCCTTTGCGGTGACATTCCAGATAGGACCACCGGCCGAATGAGGGGCACCAGTATCCCCGTCTCTTAGCTCCAACCCCTAAGCAGCCAGACTCTCAAGTGCCAGGCGCGGGCCCCGAGGTCCTAGGTGCGGGGCTAGCTTCCACAGCGAAGGAGGGAGGCCGTTTTTCCATTGCAGGATCCCAGGAACTGAAATTTAAAAATGACTTTCAGGGCGCCTGGGTGGCTCCAATGGGTAAGCAGATGAGTTGGGCTCAGGCCATGATCTGAGGTTTGTGAGTTCGAGCCCTCCCATCGGGCTCTCTGCTGTCCAGGCAGAGCCCGCTTCAGATCCTCTGTTCCCTTCCCTGCTGGTGCTCTCTCTCTCTCAAATAAATATATATATATTTTTTTAAAGTGACTTTTCTACCCCCACCTCCGCACCGATAGGGCTGGCCGAGGAACCTCCGCAGACCCTGGGACCACGCAGGTCGGTCACCCGGGGCCTGAGGCCGCAGTGGGGCGGTGCGCCGCGGGGTCTTGTGGGAGGTGCCCTGGGCTCGCTCGGCGCAGGCGCAGTGCTGCCGGGTGGCGGGCTTGGCGCAGGCCGGCGCGGGCTGGTGAGTCCGGGTGGCCCTTCACATCGCCGCGGTTTCTCGCGGAGAGACTGGGGCTCACAGGGGCACCCTGGGTCAGCAGGAAGATGGAGATCGGAGTGCGGGTGCGATGGAGGGACTTGAACCTCCAAATCAGGGGCCTCGGGAGCTATGGTCCTGAAAAGAATATGCTGCCGAGATTTGGCTGTGGAGGGTGGGAACCTTCCAGGTACTCTAAAGCACTCCAGCTGGCTCTGCTTATCTCCGACTGGGGTTAGTGGCATCTGCCGCCCCAGTGGCTCCAGGACTCCTTTCTCTTTCCGAGTCCAAGTTTGGCTCCACAACCCTGTGCCGGCCGCTCGGGTCTGAGCGCGCCCCCAGGTCTGGCCCGCGATCCCGCGTCTCCCCACAGAGCAGTGTGCCCCGGGGGCCTCCCCTCTTTGGTGCCTCAGGTCTCCTGCTTTGCCATTCCTGTGTCCAGTGGTCCCTAGCCTGAGTTCCTGCAGGTATGTATCCTGAGAGGTGCTTAGCGTTAACTCTGACCCCGGCTGGGTTTCCGGAGACTCTTGCTGGAGGATACAGAGATTTGGAGCCCAGGACAAAGATGCCAGTCGAGGACAGGCTGTAGGAGCCAGCCATGCTGTAATGAATGAAGGCCGCAGCTCCACAGCAGCTGGAACCCATCCTTGAGGGGGCACACCTGTGACCTGAGCCTTGCCAAAACTGAGCCAAGACTGGGGTGTGGAGGAAGATGGGATTTTGGAGCTGCTGGGGTTGCAAGTCTTGGGTCACATGACCACTTGCGGAGAACAGGGAGAGACCGTGGAGGTTTTGACTCAGAACAGAGGAAAGACGAGTTAGCTGAGATGGTGAACCATCTGCAGTGTGGAGAAAAGAAAGCAACATAGGGCAGGATGGTTGAGGGAACGGTTCAGACAAGGCAGAAACAATGGCCACTCTGGGAGCTACAAGGAAGGCTTGATGTCTCATGGCTCCTTTCTCCTCCAGCTCTGCCTCCTTAACTCGCTGACCTTGCCCAGGAGGAAGAAGAGATGACCAATTCCCAGGTGAGATGCAGTTTTCCTTTTTTCAGTCCCGACTCTTGAGGAAGAACATAAGTTCCTCTTTCTCCCTTAGGAAAGGAGAGGGAAACCTTTATGGAGCACTTACTGCCTGCTAGGTACACTCAACATTGACTTTTCTTTTAATTCTCACAATAGGTGTGAGAAGTGGATATTATTCCCATTTTGCAGACGTATCAACTGGCCCAGTGAGGCTTAGAGACTTGTCAAGTTCAATAAGCTATTAAATGGGGAAGCCAGTATTCATCTCTAGGTCCCTTGTGTCTGCTGTACATGTTGTCAATGGACAGGTCTTTTCATCCATGGACTGGGCGTAAATCGTCCACATCCGAAGGGCTGGGTCTAATCCATGAAATTAAGGACTCCGAAGAGAATGCTCCCTTCTGGCCTGATACCCTCCTTTTAAGTTTGTTCTCTACCTAACGCGTTGCTCCTTCATTTGTCCACTTAGTTATGGTTGCTCTTTTTATTTGTAAGAGCAAGACAAATTGACTTAGATACAGTTCTTCAAAGTATGTGGTTTCTTTGAGGGAGACTTATATATACATGTGTAAAGTGGTGATTACGACTCATGTATACACTAAGTAAAATGAAAGAAGCTATATTTAAGTGTCAGTGGTATCAGTGTGAGAGAAGGGTGCCCGAGGAAGACTTCGGTGAACTTTTGTTTCTTAAAGAGAAGATTTGAGTATATGAACTTCCATACCTCTTTCAAGTCTTTACTTTTTTTGTTGTTGATAATTGCTTATGGCCTAATATATGGTCAATTTTTACAGCATTTCATGTGTGCTTGAGTAAATTATGTATTCTCTAATGTTAGGTGCCAATGTCTATATGCGTTCATTTATTTTTGTTTGCTTGACCCATCAATAATTTAGAAAAAAAAATGTGTGGAATTTCTTTGAGTAGTAGGTATGTCAGTTTCTCTGTACAGTATTTACACTTTAAAAATATGCAATTCATGGGGGCACCCGGGTGGCTCAGTCAGTTGGTTGAGTGTCCGACTTCGGCTCAGGTCATGATCTCATGGTCTGTGGGTTTGAGCCCTGTTCTGTGCTGACAGATCAGAGCCTGGAGTCTGCTTCCTATCCTGTGCCTCCCTCTCTCTCTGCCCCTCCCCCACTCTCACTTTGTCTCACTCTGTCTCTCAAAAATAAATAAATGTAAAAAAAAACCTAAAAAAATGTAATTCATGGATGTTTTAAGAGGTATATACAAATTTAGAGTTGTGATATCTTCATGGAGAATTGGATTTTTAAAAAAATCTCTATGTAGTGACCTTTTTTTTCACTAGTGATGCTTTTTATCTAGAAATCTACTTTGTTTGATATTGATATAGCTATTCTTTCTTTTGGTTGTTATTTGCCTGGTTTATCTTTTTCCATACTTTCAACTGTTTCGTGGCCTTATGCTTTAGGTATATCTCTTGTTAACTATTTATTTATTTTGTGTGAGAGAGAGAGAGTTTGAGCATGAATTGGGGAGGGGCAGAGTGGGGGGGGGGGTGAGAGAGAATCCCAAGCAGGCTCTGCACTGGCAGCACAGAGCCTGACTCGGGGCTTGAATCTATGAACCATGAGATAATGACCTGAGGAGAAATCAAGAGTCAGATGCATAACCAACTGAGCAATCCAGGCACCCCTCTTGTTAACAGTTTAAGGGTGAATTCTCCCTCCTCCTCCTCAATCTGATCATCTCTGCTTTTTTAACTGGCAAGTTTAGTCTATTTACATTTAGTGTAATTATTGATGTATTTGATGTGTTTATACTGTCTTACATTTTAATTATATTTGTCCATTTTTTGCTTTTTTCTCCTTTCTTACCTTTGATTTTTCTTATATATTGTTTTTTTAAGTGGCAAGGGTTTTTTTTTCCCCCTCTTGTTTTAAATTTATAACCTAAATCTGTTCTTTTGGTGATTATCCTTGAAATTGTACCATATATTTGCTAGTCTACATTTAAACAACTTTCAGGGGTGCCTGGATGTCTCAGTTGGTTAAGCATCTAACTCTTGCTTTTGCCTCAGGTCATGATCTCAGGATTGTGAGGTTGAGCCCCGCGTTGGGCTCTGTGTTGAGTGTTGAACCTACTTAAGATTCTCCTTTTCCCTCTCTCTCTCTCTGCCCCTTCCCCGCTCACTCTCTCACTCTCTCTCTCAAAAAAAAAAAAAGGTAATAAACAACTTTAAGAATATTGCAGAGACTTTAAAACTCTTTGTTACTGATTGTATCCTTGCTTGACTTATAAGCTATTATTTTCTGCATTTTAATTCTGTTTTTTAACTTAATAAATTAGATATTATTAGAATTATTATTTTGTACAGTGTCTGGATTTATGTACATATTTATCACTTATTTGCTTGCCATTCCTTCTTAGCCTTTTGGGATCAATTTTCTTTTTCCTCAAGTCCATTCTTTAGAAGTTTCTTTTTTTTTTAAGTTTATTTATTTATTTTGAGAGAGAAAGAGAGAGAGCACAGGGGAGGGGCAGACAGAGAGGGAGAGAGAGATTCCCAAGCAGGTTCCGAACTGTCAGCACAGAGCCCTACACAGGGCTCGATCTCACTAACTGTGAGATCATGCCCTGAGCTGAAATCAAGAGTCAGATGCTTAACCAACTGAGCCACCCAGGTCCCCCCAGAAGTTGCTTTTTAATGCCCTCTTTAGATGTTCAATTTGTTGTTTTTTCACAGTTGAATGTGATTTCCAGGTAATTTCTTTGCTTGATCGTTTTATGGTTGCCTTTTTAATTTTTTCAACTAATTCATGTATTGCTGCTCTGATTCCGTATCTGGTGGTTTAAATATCTATAGTTGTTGGTAGTCTAAATTTGTTTTCTGCTGACCCTCACCTTTGGTGACTTAAATTGTGAACTCACTGATTGATCTTAATATACATGAGTCCGATGAGAAATTTTCTGCCAGAGGGAATTTGCTTCTATTTCTGGTAGTAGCTTAGAGGATGCTACTAACATGGGATGATTCCAGTTCCTTAGAGTCAGTCTAAACCCCCCACCCTGCAGCTGGCACAAGGTTCTGTGTCACATAATAGTGCTGCTGTCGGCATCTCTCTGTGGGACAAACCTATGCCTTCCAGCTGCCTCCCACTGTAATTTCAGCTCACTCTGCGGTTTTGTTATAGTTTTCATTTTCGGTTTTGGGGGAAAAGAATAATCCTTTTTCATCGTTTCTAGTTAGGTGAAATTACTTGTTTCAGTAAAATAGTGTGATTGACCTGTCGAACTCCCAAATATGTATTTTTTAGCTTAAATCCAATTTAGTTAACATAGTTTAACAATGATTTAAGGAATAGAATTTAGTGATTCATCACTTGCATATAACACCCATTGCTCATCCCAACAGGTGTCCTTTTTTTTTTTTTTTTTAACGTTTATTTGTTTTTGAGAGAGAGAGAGAGACAGAGCACGAGCAGGGGAGGGGCAGAGAGAGAGAGAGAGACACAGAATCGGAAGCAGGCTCCAGGCTCTGAGCTGTCAGCACAGAGCCCGACGCGGGGCTCAAACCCACAAACCGTGAGATCATGACCTGAGCTGAAGTCAGATGCTTAGCTGACTGAGCCACCCAGGCGCCCCACAAGTCTCCTCCTTAATGCCCTTTGCCCATTTAGCCATCCCGCCACCCAACACCCCTCCGGCAACCTTCAGTTTGTTCTCTGTATTTAAGAGTCTCTTATGGTTTGTCTCCCTCCCTGTTTTTATATTATTTTTGCTTCCCTTCCCTTATGTTCATCTGTTTTGTATCTTAAATTCCACATGAGTGAAATCATATTTGTCGTTCTCTGACTGACTGATATCGCTTAGCATAATACCCTCTAGTTCCATCCACATTGTTGCAAATGGCAAGATTTCACTTTTTTACCACTGAGTAATATTCCATTATATATATATGTATACCACATCTCCTTTATCCATTCATCAGTTGATGGACATTTGGGCTCTTTCCTTACTTTGGCTATTGTTGATAGCCCTGCTGTAAACATTGGGTGCGTGTGCTCCTTGGAAACAGCACACCTGTATCCCTTGGACAAATACCTAGTAGTGCTATTGCTGGGTCGTATGGTAGTTCTATTTTTAATTTTTTGAGGAACCTCCATACTGTTTTCCCAGAGTGCCTGCACCAGTTTGCATTCCCACCCGCAGTGCAAAAATGTTCCTCTTTCTCCGCATCTTCACCAACATCTGTTGTTGCCTGAGTTGTTAATTTTAGCCATTCTGACAGATATGAGGCGGTATCTCATTGTGGTTTTCACTTCTCTTTCCCCGATGATGAGTGATGTTGAGCATTTTTTCATGTGTCTGTTAGCTATCTGGATGTCTTCTTTGGAAAACTGTCTATGCATGTCTTTGCCCATTTCTTCATTGGATTATTTGTTTTTGGGGTGTTGAGTTTGATAAGTTATTTATAGATTTTGGATACTAACCCTTCATCTGATATGTCATTTGTAAATATCTTCTCCCATTCTATCAGTTGCCTTTTAGTTTTGCTGATTGTTTCCTTCACTGTGAAGAAGCTTTTTATCTTGATGAGGTCGCAATAGTTCATTTTTGCTTTTGTTTGCCTTGCCTCTGGAGACGTGTCAAGTAAGAATTTGCTGCAGCCAAAGCCAAAGAGGTTGTTGCCTGTTTTTTCCTCTAGGATTTTGATGGCTTCCTGTCTTACATTTAGGTCTTTCATCCATTTCGAGTTTGTTTTTGTATGGTGTGAGAAAGTGGTCCAAGTTTATTCTTCTGTATGTCACTGTCCAGTTTTCCCAATACTATTTGCTGAAGAGAGTGTCTTTTTTCCATTGGATATTCTTTCCTGCTTTGTCAAAGATTAGTTGGCCATACTTTTGTGGTCCATTTCTGGGTTCTCTATTCTGTTCCATTGATCTATGTCTCTGTTTTTGTGACAGTACCATACTGTCTTGAGGATTACAGCATTGTAATATGGCTTGAAGTCTGGAATCGTGATGCCTCCAGCTTTGGTTTTCTTTTTAGGATTGCTTTGGCTATTTGGGATCTTTTCTGGTTCTATATAAATTTTAGGATTGTTTCTTCTAGCTCTGTAAAGAATGCTGATGTTATTTTGATAGGAATTGCATTGAATGTGGAGATTGCTTTAGGTAGTATCAACATTTTAACATTATTTGGTCTTTCAATCCATAAGCATGGAATGTTTTTCCATTTTTTAATGTCTTCTTCAATTTCTTTTATAGCTTTCTATAGGTTTCAGTGTACAAATTTTGCACCTCTTTGGATAGGTTTATTCCTAGGTGTTTTGTGGTGAACTTATAAATATTTTTACATCTGGTTTAGTATTTTTCAACTTTACTAGTAATCCAAGAAATGTTAATTATAATATAATGAAATGGCATTTTTGCCACCTATCAAATTGGCAGATAGGTGTTTTTTAGTGCTTTTTAAAAATTTATTTGAAAGAAAGTGCACGCACATAAGTGCGGGAGGGGCAGAAAGAGAGAGGGAGAGAGAGAATCCTAAGCAGGCTCCATGCTGTCAGCGCAGAGCCTGACATAGGTCTTGAACTTACAAACCATGAGATCATGACCTGAACCGAAATCAAGAGTTGGACTCTTAACTAACTGAGCCACCCAGGCGCCTCCAGGTATGTGTTTTTTAAAAACACTTTCTGGTAAACTGAGACTGCCAAATACTTTTAAATTAAATGTCCTTTTGCCACAAACTTTTTGGAGGGCTTTGGGAAATATGTGTCAGAAGTCTTTAAAGTGCCTATATCTTTGACCTAGCAATCCTACTTCTAGGAATCTACCCAAAGGAAAAAGTTGATAAGTAAATACATTTGAAATACAGTGATAAAACTTGCAGTATCAGTATAGTAATAAAAATTGGGAAGAAGTTGAGGTGTTCAATATAGGGAAATTGTTAAGTAAATAATGATGTAACCATAACATGAACCACTCTGTCGCTATTAACAAGGTGTAGAAGGGGGCGCCTGGGTGCCTCAGTCGGTTAAGCCTCCGACTTCAGCTCAGGTCACGATCTCGCGGTCCACGAGTTCGAGCCCCGTGTCGGGCTCTGGGCTGATGGCTCAGAGCCTGGAGCCTGCTTCCGATTCTGTGTCTCCCTCTCTCTCTGCCCCTCCCCCATTCATGCTCTGTCTCTCTCTGTCTCAAAAATAAATAAACGTTAAAAAAAAAATTAAAAAAAAAAAAAAAAACAAGATGTAGAAGAATAGTTACTAACAAGGGAAAATGTTCATGATATTTTAAGAGAAAATTATTTTTAAGCTGTAAAGAATATTCCCAATTAAAAAATCTACATATGTATGCCAGAATATAAATAGCAGTTCTTTTGGAAAATGCGATTATGTATTTTGTATTTTTTTTCCTGTAGTTTTCTCTTATTTTCTATAGCACTTTTGTTATCAGAAAAAAATAGCAAATGAAATGTGACTCCCTTTTGGGGGGCAGAGGGTTATTAGAGATGTTTGTTGTTTTATTATCAAGTTTTCTTACCATATATGAATAGTAATTATATTAGTACATACCCTGGTGTGGGGGGGAGGTCATAATTTAAGTTGTCTAGCCTAGAATGCAAGCTAGCACTCTGCCAAATTAGTGAGCTACATTGGTGGGGTTTTATATATGTAAAGAGAGTACGCAGCATTGAGAAAAAAATCCCCAACCAAGTGGTACAGCTGTATTGCACAGACATTCTAGAAACAAGGAATATGAAGAAGAACCAGAGGTTGTACTTTCTTTACATAAGATCAACCAGAACAGAGACTTAGACTATATATTTATATCAGCAGTTAATTTATGTGTGTTAGTACTGCTCACTGAGTGTAGGATCTTTATAAACATGAGACATTTCAACACTGCCAGTGGTTTTTCCACATACTTGGTAGTGGTACAGCTGTATATACACTTGATGTTACTTTTTCTTTAACAGCCGAAATAAAACCTAGCGTTGGGCGTTAAAAACTGTGGCTTTAGGCATTTATAATGATACATCTCTATTATATTTAGGAACGCATTTTAGAAAACAACAAAATGTAACTGATGTGATTATTCATTATTGACTACAGATAAATCCAATTTTATATTTGTAAATTTATAAAACAGACTCTTTAACAAATATTGTCAATATCCTGATATTCAAGACCAAGCCAAAATATTAGCATTGTTTCTATATTCAAGACCAATGTGAATATTTTCATTTTTACAGGGAGTTCCCAAACGCTTCTCATGATTAAGAATTGAAATTGGGTGATACAGGGGCAACTGGGTGGCTCAGTTGGTTGAGCATCCTACTTTGTCTCAGGCATGGTCTCATGGTTTGTGAGTTCTAGCCCCGCATTGGGCTTTCTGCTATCAGTGCAGGGCCCGCTTTGGATCCTCTGTTCCCCTCTTTCTCTGTACCTCCCCCACTCGCACTCGCTCTCTCTCAAAACTACATGAACATTAAAAAGAGAAAGAAAGAAAATGAGGGCTACTGTATGAACACGCCTAATTACTGGGAATTTATTTCGATCAGCTTTGTTTCTGAGGTTGCTATATCTCTGGATGTAGCAATTTTGCATTAATTCACTGCATGAATAACAAATGACATAGAGGAAATAAGTTTGTGATGATTGAGAAACAGAATTAAGATAGGGGCTAGTTATCTAGAACATATGTCTTAAATATGTCTTTTTAAAACTACCACTTATTTTGCCAGCAAAAAATGGGTTTATTCAAGAATAGCAGAGAATTGCAACCAGAGACAAGCAAGCTAAGGCAAAGCCATAGTCAAGTCTATAGAACAAAGGAGAGGAATGCTCTTTTATAGAGGAAGGGGGTGGGGGAAGTTGGGAGGGCTGTTATAAACAAAAAGTCCATTGGAGTAAACTAGGAATTTTGAATAGTGGCTTTTTAAAGTTTATTTATTTATTTTCAGAGAGAGAGAGAGAGAGCGTGTGCGCGAGAGACAGCACCCACGCACAAGCAGGGAAGGAGCAGAGAGAGGAGAGAGAAAAAAATCCCAATCAGGCTCCATGCTATCAGTGCAGAGCCTGATGTGAGGCTCGATCTCATGAACTGTGAGATTATGACCTGAGCCAAAATCAAGAGCCAGACACTTAACTGAGCCACCCAGGTGCCCCATATAGTGGCTGAGTTGTGACAGCCTCTCATTGGCTGGGCTGTTGTCAGGGAAGGAGGAAACCTTTCTTCCTTCTGCTGGGATAGCGAAGTAGTAGCTAAAGTAGTGTGGACTTGCAAGGTACAGGTGCTTCTGTTGGGTCTGCAGTTTATCGGCTGGTAGTGTGTGAGAGCTCCCCCTGCTGGCCTCCTGACTCCATTCTAACCGAGGTTTCCTTTATTAATTTTCAGTCTTTAAGTCACATATAATACATAGTCCTAGAAAATGAGTTATGATTATTATACACTGAATATTATTGATGCTGATGTTTGAATTTCAAGATTGACAAATCATTAGTGAATTATTTTAAATCTTTATAAAAGGCATTGAATTTCATTCTTAGAGTCTTCCTACAGTACAACTTAATCTTTCTTCTAGAACCATAATAAATACAAATAAGCACACTAAAAGATCTGTCACATCCTTATTCATATTGGTTGTTTTATAGTACAGTAATTGGGAAGAAAAGCACTAGCTTTTCATTAATCCCATAAAATCATTTTCAGTTCATAGGACACATGCTCGTCTATTGTGCAAACTGCCAGTTCTTATCAAGGGCATTTTAATACCTAGCCACTCTATTTGGGTATGAATGCAGCTATGTTTACAGTCAGTAGTTAGCCTATAAGATAGTTCAAGAATCTATAAGTTTGCTTGAAAATAGGAATGATATCTTCCTAGTCAAGTAAGAACTATAAATTTTGTGAAAATGGGGGTCAAAAGATCATCAATATGATCAGAAGGGTTTTGAACTCCTAAGCAAATGGCTGTTGTTTTAAAAAAAATCATCATCGCATGTTGATATGTTATTCTCATTTTGGTTTATATTTCCTCTGTTTATTTCACCGATGCATCCCAACTACCTAAACCATTGTCCTTTAGAAGGGTTTTTAAATTGGACGTTTATTTTCTTTTTTCTTTCTTTTAATTGAAGTATAGTTGACACAGAAGTTTATTTTATTAAATGTTGTTTTGCCATCCTGTGAGATGATCACATAAGTTTTCCTTTTTCACTTGCTATGATTACATAAGTAATAGATTTTCTAATGCCAACTGTTCAAATAGCCAAAATCCTCATTAGCTAAAAGGAATTTATTGAGGGATATTTGGTAGCTCGCAGACTCTCTTCAAAGGCCAGAAAGATAGGCCTGGAAGCCACACAATTTGGAACGATGCTCAAATCCCACAGTTGGACCATCCCAATGGAGCAACCACTTCTGCTGGGCACTCAGTTTGCATTGCTGACCCAGGGCTGCAAACACCACCCCTAGAACATTTGCTTCGACTGCTTCTGTAACTAGATGCCTCTGATGCCGTCCTTACTCTTTCCAACCATTAGCTTCTGAATTAAAAACTTGTGCAAGTACCTCTGGTTGGCTGATCAAGCTACGAGGGATGCTGGCAAGCAAGTTTCTGGCTTTTATCTTGAGGACACACAGATTCATAAGGTGAAAAATTCCTTAGACTTAGGGTGTTTAAAATTGCTGGGTTGCCAAAAAAGAATGATAGATCAAGGGATCCTTAGATTTGTTTAATAATAAATGTATCTGTTAGCGTGCCTAATTAGGCAGAGTTCAGTGAACTTAATGTTGAACTATAACTTTGAAATGAAATGGAAGCTGGCTGTGTAGATAAATAAGTATATAAAGAATGTGGACATCTTCAAGTTTGTATCTAAAACAGATAAAACACTATGGGTGGGGGAAAGGGGCCTGGTTAAGGCTGCAACACAAGTTTTGGGCGGCTGGGTGAATGGTGAACTCTTCACTGTGATAAGAAACAGAGGAGATGGAATGTGTATGTACTTGTGTGTTTGCGTGTGTGTGTGTGGAGGGGGAGTTAGAAGACACTTTGAAGTGCCTCTGGGACATCCAATTAAAGAAGTCTAGAAGAAAGATATCAAGGTCTGAGACAGATCCAGGTTAAAGATACAAATTTATGAGTTGTCACCATGTATGTGGTGACTAAAGTCATGGGCTTGGTTAAGATCATCCAGCCAATATGTGACAAAAGAAGAAAAAGAAGGTAACTAGAGAAAAGTCTTGAGGAACACAACTATTTAAGGACTGGTCACAATAAGAGGGGCCAGAGTAGAGGCTATGTTGCAGGGAGGCAAGATGGTATAAACTAGTTAGGTGAGGTGGTGGCTCAGAAAAGTGGTGTCAGCAGAGAGAAGAGAGATCTTTAGGAAGATTTAGTGATGGAGCAGGTGTGAGAGAGGACACAGAGGAAGGAAATGATGGTGCCTCTTTTGCTGACTTGAACATCTGAGTGGTGGAGGTGTGGTTGCCTGAATTAGGGAACATTGGGAGGGAAGCAGATCTGGAAAGGGAGATAAAGTCAGAATTGAGCAGGTTGATTTAGATGGCTTTGAAACATGCAGGTGGGTATTTATTTCATTTGGTAGATATTAATAGATTACCTACTTCACACTGGATGTTCATCATGTAGCTAATGGGGTCTGGAACTCTAGGTCTGGCTTGAGGTCTTGGCTGCCAAAGTGCATTTGAGAGTTGCCAGTATTTGAAAGCATTGGAAGTTGTCAGAATAGATGAGATCACATAGGGAGAGCGAGAGGAGGGCCTGGGAACCCCAACATTGATGAGTAGAAAAAGAGATTGAGAAAGAGTGATCAGAGAGTCAGGAGAAAAACTGGGTTGCTATAATATCCAGGCTCTAGGAGGAGAGAGTTTTGAGGAAGACCATGTGGGTGGAGCCGAATAATGTGAAAAGTCAAGCATAAAAAAGCTTGAAAGCTTTCCATTGGATCTATTAGCAAGGAAGTCATTGATTATCTTAATGAGGATAAATTTCTAGAATTGGGAATGTTAGATCAAAGTATATGTTTGATAGATACCGCCAAATTGTTCTCCAAAGTTTTTACCTGGTGTTTATTGGCCATTTATTTTTCTTTTAGAGATTATTCAGATCACTTTTCACTTGTACGGTTTTTTTTTTTAAGTTTATTTATTTTCAGAGAGTGCACGTATGAGTGGGGAAGGAGCAGAGAGAGAGGGAGAGAGAGAATGCCAATTTTTTCTTCTAATTGACTTTTAAGAGCTCTTCGTATTATTAGGGTTAGTGAACCTCTGCATAAGATGTTATCTTTTAAAATGTTTTAATTTTTTAATGTTTATTTATTTCTGAGAGAGAGAGACAGAGCATGAGCAGGGGAGGGGCAGACAGAGAGGGAAACACAGAATCCAAAGCAGGCTCCAGGCTCTGAGCTGTCAGCACAGAGCCCGACGCGGGGCTTGAACCCATGAACCACAAGATCATGACCTGAGCTGAAGTTGGACGCTTAACCAACTGAGCCACCCAGGCACCTCTCTTTTAATTATTCTTATGTCTTGGGGCAGAACTCTGAAGTTTTCTTTATTCTGTCTGCCTTTGTCAGTGTTCCCAAGTTTAGCCTTTTGTACCACAATCATTGGTGTAGATGCTTAAGAGGAATTACTGTTCTTTGGTATTTTAGGAACCCGTTACATTCAAGGATGTGGCCATGGACTTCACTGAGGAGTGGAGGCAACTAGACCCCACACAAAGGGCCCTACATAAAGAGGTGATGCTGGAAATCTATAACAACCTGGTCTTAGTGGGTGAGGACAACCACTCTTTGGAGGATTTTTGCTACCATGGTGTTTAAAATCTGTGGGCTCTTAAAGTTTTTAACTAAGTAAGGGCTTGAGATTCAAATATCAGAGTATCCAAATCACTATTTAAAAAAAATTTTTATTGAAATATAGTCGACATACAATGTTGTATTGGTTTCAGGTGCACAACATAGTGATTTGACAATTCTATACATTACACAATGATCACCATGATAAGTGCACTTACCATCTGTCACTATGCAATGTTGTTACAGTATTATTGACTGTCCCTATGCTGTAGTATTCATCTCCATGACTTATGTATTTTGTAATTGGAAGTCTGTACCTCTTAATCCCCTTCACCTATGTTGCCCATCCCCCTTTCCATCTTCCCTCTGACAACCACCAGTTTGTTCTCTATTTATGAATCTGTTCTCTGGGTTTTTGTTGTTGTTGTTGTTGTTACTGTTACTTCGTTTGTATTGTTTTTTAGATGCCACATATAAGTGAAATCATAAAGTATTTGTCTTTCTTGTCTGACTTGTTTCACTTAGCATAGTATTCTCCATCCATGCTATTGCAAATTGCAAGATCTTATTTTTTTTATGACTAAGTAATATTCCATTGTATATGTATATACCTCATTTTCCTTATCCATTCATCTGCCAGTGGACTTTTGGATTACTTCCATATCTCAGCTATTGTAAATAATGCTGCAGTGAACATAGGGCTGTATATATCATTTTGAATTAATGTTTTCATTTTCTTTGGGTAAATATCCAGTAGTGGAATTACTGGATCCTATGATATTTCTGTTTTTAAATTTTTGAGGAACCTCCATCCTGTTTTCCATAGTAGTTGCATCAGTTTGCATTGTCACCAACAGAGCATAAGGCTTCCCTTTTCCCCAGATCCTCGCCAACACTTAATTCCCTGTTTGGTACTAGCCATTCTGACCGGTATGAGGTGATATCTCATTGTGGTTTTTATTTGGATTTCCCTGATGATGAGTGATGTTGAACATCTTTTCCTGTGTCTGTTGGCCATCTGGATGTCTTCTTTGGAACAATGTCTAATCGCATCTTCTGTCCGTTTTTTAATCAGATTGGTTTTTTTGGTGTTGAGTTGTAGAAGTTTTTAAATATTTGGGTATTAACCCCTTATCGGATATGTCATTTGCAAATATCTTCTCTCATTCAATTGGTTGCCTTTTTGTTTTGTTGATGGTTTCCTTTGCTATGAAAAGCTTTTTATTTTGGTGTAGCCCCAATAGTTTATTTTTGCTTTTGTTTCCCATGCCTCAGGAGACATATCCATAAATACGTTGCTAAGGCTAACATCCAAGAGATTACTGCCTATGTTTTCCTTCAGGAATTTTATGGTTTCGGGTCTCATATTTAAGTCTTTAATCCATTTTCAGTTTATTTTTGTGTATGGTATAAGAAAGTGGTCCAATTTCATTTTTATGCATGTAGCTGTCCAGTATTGAAGAGACTATCTTTTCCCCGTTGTATATTTTTGCCTCCTTTGTCATAGATTGACCATATAGGCGTGGGTTTGTTTCCAGGCTCTCTATCCTATTCTGTTGATCTTGTGTCTATTTTTGTGCCAGTATCACACTGTTTTGATTGCTGTAGCTTTGTAGTATATCTTGAAATCTGGGATTGTGATACCTCTAGCTTTATTCTTCTTTCTCAAGATTGCTTTGGCTGTTCAAGATCTTTTGTGGTTCAATATGAATTTTAGGATTATTTGTTCTGCCATGAAAAATAGTATTGGTATTCTGATTAGGATTTCATTGGTAGCTTGCTTTGGGTACAGTGGGCATTTTAACAATATTAATTCTTCCAATCCACGAGCACGTATATCTTTCCATTTGTTTATGTTGTCTTCAGTTTCCTTCATCAGTGTCTTATCATTTTCAGAGTATAGATCTTTCATGTCTTTGGTTAAGTTTATTCCTTGGTATTCTTTTTGGTGCAGTTGTAAATGGGATTAATTTTTCTTTCTGCTACTTCATTATTAGTGTATAGAAATGCAAAGATAAAAAAGAAATGCAGCAGATATCTGTATATTAATTTTGTAAACTCCAACTTTACTGAATTCATTTATCAGCTCTAGAAGGGTTTTTTGGTGGCGTTTTTAAACATATCATATCATGTCATCTGTAAATAGTGACAATTTTACTTCCTCATCAATTTGGATGCCTTTTCTTTTTCTTGTCTAATTGTTGCAGCTAGGACTTCCCCTACTATGTTGAATAAAAGTGGTGGGAGTAGATATCTTTGTCTTGTTCCTGATCTTTGAAGAAATGCTTTCAGTTTTTCACCATTGAGTATGATGTTAACACTGTGTTTATCATTTATGGCCTTTATTATGTTGAGATATTTTCCCTCTAAACCTACTTTGTTGAGAGTTTTTATCATGAATGGATGTTTTACTTTGTCAGATGCCTTTTCTGCATCTATTGAAATAATCCTGTGGTTTTTATCCTTTCTCTTGTCAATGTGATGTATCACATTGACTTATTTGAGAATATTGAACCACTTTTGCATCCTTGGAATAAATCCCTCTTGATCATGGTGAATGATCCTTTTAATTGTATTGTTGAATTTGATTTGCTTATTATTTTGTTGAGGATTTTTACATGTGTGTTCATCAGGGATATTGGCCTAGAGTTTTCTTTTTTTATAGTGTCTTGTCTATCTTTGTATCAAGGTAATTCTGGTCTCATAGAATGAATTTGGAGGCTTTCTTTCCTCTTCTATTTTCTAGAATAGTTTAAGAACAGGTATTAGCTCTTCATTAAATGTTTGGCAGGATTTATCTGTGAAGCTATCTGGTCCCAGACTTTTATTTGTTGGGAATTTACCAATTCAATTTTGTTAATTGAATCAGTAGTAATCAGTCTGTTCAGATGTTTTATTTCTTTCAGATTTAGTTTTGGATGAATGTGTTTCTAGGAATTTATCCATTTCTCCTAGGATGTGCAATTTGTTTGCATATAATTTTTTAATAGTAGTGTCTTATAATTCTTTGTATTTCTGTGGTCTCAGTTATTACCTCTCCTATTTCATTTCTGATTTTATTTATTTCAGTTCTGTTTTATTCCTGATGAGTATGGCTAAAGGTTTCTCAGCTTTTTTTTTTTTTTTTTTTTATCTTTTCAAAGAACAGTTCTTGGTTTCATTGATCTTTTCTATTTTTTTTATCTGTATCATATATTTCCACTCTAGTATTTCCTACTTTCTCCTAACCCAAGGGTTTGTTCTTTTTTTAATTCTTTTAGGTATAAGGTTAGATTGTTCATATGAGATTTTTCTTGTTTCTTTTGGTAGGCCTGCATCTCTATAACCTTCCCTCTTAGAACTCCTTTTGCTGTGTTCCAAAGATTTTGGACCATTATGTTTTCATTTTCATTGGTCTCCAAGTATTTTTTGTTTCCTCTTTGATTTCTTCATTGATCCATTGGTGTTCAGTAGCATGTTGTCTAGCCTCTGTGTGTTTGTGTTTTTTCGTGTTTTTTTTTTCTTAGTGTTGTTTTCTAGTTTCATATCGTTTGGTCAGAAAACATGCTTGATGTGATTTCAGTCTTAAATTTATTGAGACTTATTTTGTGGACTAACATGATCTATCCTGGAGAATGTTCCATGTGCACTCAAAAAGAATGTGTATACTGCTGTTTTTAGATAGAACATTCTGTATATATCTGTTAGGTCTGTCTGGTCTAATGTATCTTCCAAAGCACTGTTTCCTTAATGATTTTCTGTCTTGATCATCCATCTATTGATTTAAGTGAGGTGTGAAAGTCCCCTGCTATTGCTGTGTTAGTGTCATTTTTTCCCTTTATGTCTGTTACTATTTGCTTTATGTATTTAGGTGCTCCTATATTGGGTGCATAGATATTTTCAATTGCTGTACCCTCATGTTGGATTGATCACTTTATCATTATGTACTACCCTATTTGTCTCTTGCTACAGCCTTTGTTTTAACGTCTATTTTGTCTGATATCAGTATTGTTACTCCAGCTCTTTTTCTCTTTTTATTGCATGGGTATCATTTTCCATTCCTTCACTTTCAGTCTCTTTGAGTCTTTAGGTCTGAAGTGAGTCTCTCATAGGCAGCATATAGATGGGTCTTGTTTTTTAATCCATTCAGTCACCCTGTCTTTTGATTGGAGCATTTAGTCTATTTACATTTAAAGTAATTATAGATAAGCCTGTACTTATGGCCATTTTTTTTTTTTTTTTCTGGTTATAGTTCTTCTCTATTCCTTTCCTCTTGTCTTGTTCTCTTCCTTTGTGGCTTACTGGATTTCTTTAGCATTATGATTGGATTCTTTTCTCTTTATTTTTTGTGTATTTATTTTAGGTTTTTGATTTGTGGTTATCATCATAGACTGTGTAGATAGCAATCTATTTTTTTATTAAAATTTTTTTTATTGTTTTATTTTTTATTTTTTAAAATTTATATCCAAATTAGTTAGCATATAGTGCAACAATGATTTCAGGAGTAGATTCCTTAGTGCCCCTTACCCATTTAGCCCATCCCCCCTCCCCCAACCCCTCCAGTCACCCTCAGTTCTCCATATTTATGAGTCTCTTCTGTTTTGTCCCCCTCCCTGTTTTTATATTATTTTGTTTCCTTTCCCTTATGTTCATCTGTTTTGTCTCAGAGTCCTCATATGAGTGAAGTCATATGATTTTTGCCTTTCTCTAATTTCACTTCACATAATACCCTCCAGTTCCATCCACATAGTTGCAAATGGTAAGATTTCATTCTTTTTGATTGCCGAGTAATACTCCATTGTATATATATACCACATCTTCTTTATCTATTCATCCATCGATGGACATTTGGGCTCTTTCCACACTTTGGCTATTGTTGATAGTGCTGCTGTAAACATGGGGGTGCATGTGTCCCTTCGAAACAGCACACCTGTATCCCTTGGATAAATGCCTAGTAGTGCAATTGCTGGGTTGTAGGGTAGTTATATTTTTAGTTTTTTGAGGATAAAAAAAAAAAATTTAATGTTTATTTATTTTTGAGAGAGGCAGAGTACGAGCAGGGGAGGGGCAGAGAGAGGGAGACACAGAATCCAAAGCAGGCTCCAGGCTCTGAGCTGTCAGCACAGAGCCTGGAACAGGGCTTGAACTCATAAACTGTGAGATCATGACATGAGCTGAAGTTGGGTGCTCAACCGACTGAGCCACCTGGGCACCTCTATAGCAATCTATATTAAGTTGATGGTCACTTAAGTTCAAACAATATTCTTTTTTAAGTTTATTTATTTATTTAGAGAAAGCATGTGAGTGGGGCAGAGAGGGAGAGAGAGAATCCCAAGGAGGCTCCATGCTGTCAGTACAGAGCCCAACGTGGGGTTTGATCCCGTGAACCATGAGATCATGACCTCAGCCAAAATTAAGAGTCAGATGCTTAACCAACTAAGCCACCTGGGCATCCCAGTTTGAACAACATTCCAAAAGCTTTGGATAGTATGGACATTTTAACAATACTTGTTTTCCCAATCCATGACCATGCTATATCTTTCCATTTATTTGTGTTGTCTTTAATTTCTCTGATCAATGTCTTATAGTTTTCAGAGTATACGTCTTTTACCTCCTTGGTTAAGCTTATTCCTAGGTATTTTATTCATTTTAGTGCAATTGTAAATGAGATTATTTTCTTAATTTCTCTTTCGGACACTTTGTTATTGGTGTATAAAAATGCAACAGATTTCTATATATTGCATTTGTATCCTGCAACTTTATTGGATTTATGTATCAGTTCTAATAGTTTTTTGGTGTAGTCTTTAGGGTTTTCTATATATAGTTATCTTGTCATCTGCAAAAAGTGAAAGTTTTACTTCTTACTTACCAATTTAGATGCCTTTTATTCCTTTATCTTGTATGATTGCTGCAGCTAGGACTTCCATCACTATGTTGAATAAAAGTGGTGAGAGTGGACATCCTTGTCTTGTTCCTGACCTTAGGAGGAAAGCTCTCAGTTTTCCCCTATTGAGTTGGATGTTCACTGTGGGTTTTTCATATAAGGCTTTTATTATGTTGAGATATGTTCTCTCTAAACCTACTTTGTTGAGTGTTTTTATCATGACTGGATGTTGTACTTTGTCAAATGCTTTTTCTGTGTCTATTGAAATGATCATATGGTTTTTATCCTTTCTCTTATTGATGTGATGTGTCACATTGAATTGATTTGTGAAAATTGAACCACCCTTGCCATCCAGGAATAAATCCCACTTGATCATAGTGATTGATTTTTTCATGTATTGTTGGATTCGGTTTGCTAATATTTTTGTATCTGTGCTCATCAGAGGTATTGTCCTATAGTTCTCTTTTTTTGTGATGTCTTTGTCTAGTTTTGGAATTGGGGTAATGCTGGCCTCATAGAATGAATTTGCACATTTTCTTTCCCTTCTATATTTTGGAAAAGTTTGAGAAGAACAGGTATTAACTCTTCTTTAAATGTTTGGCAGAATTAATTTGTGAAGCCAACTGGTCCTGGGCTTTTTTTTTTTTTTTTTTTTTCTGGGAGTTTTTTGATTACTGATTCAATTCACTGCTGGTAATTGGTCTGTTCAAATTTTCTATTTATTCCTGCTTCAATTTTGGTAGATTGAAGGTAGTTCAATCTAGCAATTCCTAGGTAGCTTTCTAGGAATTTATCCATTTCTTCTAGGTTGTCCAATTTGTTAGCATATAATTTCTCATAATATTCTCTTACAATCCTTTGTATTTCTGTGGTGTTGATTGTTATTTCTCCTCTTTTGTTTCTGATTTTGAGTCCTCTTTTTTTGTGATGAGTCTGGCCAGAGGCTTATTGATTTTGTTGATCTTCCCAAAGAACTAGCTCCTGGTTTCATTGATCTGTTCTATTGTTTTTTTTAGTTTCTGTATCATTTATTTCTGCTCTAATATTTATTATAATTTCTGTCCTTCTGCTAGTTTTGGGTTTTTTCTTCTTTTTCTAGCTCCTATAGGTGTAAGGTTAGGTTGTATAACCCTCACCTTAACCCTATCCCCAACCTTGCTTCCTGAGGTAGGCTTGTACTGCTGTAAACTTCCCTCTTAGAATTGCTTTTGCTGCATCCCAAAGATTTTGAATCATTGTGTTTTCATTTTCACTTATCTTTATGTATTTTTTGATTTTTTGGTTGATCCATTCATTGTTTAGTAACACATTATTTAACCTCCATGTATTTGTGCTCTTTCCAGATTTTTTCTTGTGGTTGATTTCCAGTTTCATTGCATTGTGGTCAGAAAAGATGTATGGTATGACTTTGATCTTTTTGAATTTGTTGATACTTGTTTTGTGGCCTAATATGTGATATATTCTGGACAATGTTCCATGTTCACTTGAAAAGAATGTGTATTCTGATGTTTTAGAATGGAATGTTCTGAATATATCTACTAAATCCATCTGGTCTAGTATGTCATTCAAAGTCACTATTTTCTTATTGATTTTCCTTTTAGATAACCTGTCCATTGATGTAAGTGAGGTGTTAAAGTCCCCTACTAGTATTGTATTACTGTCAGTTTGTGTTTGTTATTAACTATTTTATGTATTTGGGTGCTTCTATGCTGGGTGTCTAAATATTCACCATTGTTATGTCTTCTTGTTGGATTGTCCCCTTGATGATTACATAATATCTTTCTTTGTCTCTTGTTACAATCCTTGTTTTAAAGTCTATTTTGTCTGATATAAGTATTGCTACTCTGGCTTTCTTTTCACATCCATTTGCGTGATAAATGTTTCCCATCCCCTCGTTTTTTAAAAAAAAGTTTATTTACTTAGAGTGTGAGCGGGAGAGGGGAAGAAAGAGAGGGAGAGAGAGAAAATCCCAAACAGGCTCTACACTGTCAGCATGGAGCGTGATGTGGGGCTCGAACTCATGAGTTGTGAGATCATGACCTAAGCTGAAATCAAGAGTCAGACACTTAACCAACTGAGCCACCCAGGCACCTCCATCCCCTTGCTTTCAATCTTCATGTACCTATAGATCTGAAATGAGTCTCCTGGAGGCAGCATATAGATGGGTCTTGTTTTTATTATCTAGTCCATCACCCTATATCTTTTTATTACAGCATTTAGTCCATTTACATTCAAAGAAATTATTGATATTTTGTTGCCATTTTGTTGTTTTATGGTTGTTTTTGTAGATCCTATCTGCTCCTTTTTTCCATTGCTTTCTTCTCTCACCGTAAGTTGGCTTTCTTTAGTGATGTACTTGGATTCCTTTCCTTTCTGCACATTTATTACTGGTTTTTGATTTGTGGTTACCATTAGGTTTGTATATAACATGTTCCGCATATAGCAGTCTACACTAAGTTGGTGGTCACTTAAGTTTGAGCCCACTCTTTATTCTTTCCCACCCCCTACATTTTAGGTACATGGTGTCATAGTTTACATCTTTTTATGTTGTGAGTCCCTTGGCTGAGTTTTACAGATACACTTATTTTTACTGCTTTTGTGCTTCCTACTTTTCTTATTCTTATGATCTTTCCTTTCCACTCAGAGTCCCCTTTATCATTTCTTGTAGGGCTGGTTTAGTGGTCAAGAACTCCTTTAGCTTCCGGTTGGGAAATTCTTTCTCTTTTATTCCCAATGATAGCCTTAGTGGATAGAGTATTCTTGGCTGTAGATTTTTTTTCTTTCACCACTTTGAACATATCATGCCATTCCCTTCTGTCCTGCAAAGTTTCTACTGAAAAATCCACTTATAGCCATATGGGGTTTCCCTTGTATATAACTGTCTTTTCTTTTGCTGCTTTCAAAATTCTCCATCGCTACTTTCTGCTATTTTGATAACTGTGTCTTGGTGTGAACCTCCTCGGGTTGATTTTGTTGGGAGATCTCAGTGCCTCCTGGATCTGGATATCTTTCTCCCTCCCATATGCCCCATTTTTCCAGCTGCTGCTTCTACACTGCATCTCCATGGGTTGTCTGTCATGCTAGCTCCTTAATGGCAGTGACTCTGTTTCCTATTGCCCTCTGGGCTCTCCCAGAGCAAAGCCTGCTGATTTTTTTTTTTTTAATGTTTATTCATTTTAGAGACAGAGAGAGAGCATGAATGGGGGAAGGTCAGAGAGAGAGGGAGACACAGAATCCGAAACAGGCTCCAGGCTCTGAGCTGTCAGCACAGAGCCCGACGCGGGGCTCAAACTCACGGACCGCGAGATCATGACCTGAGCCAAAGTCGGTCGCCCAACCGACTGAGCCACCCAGGCGCCCCAAGCCTGCTGATTTTTGATGTTCCAGGCTTCAAGTTCTGCTGGTTGTAAGAACCCACAAAATTTGGCCCCTCCAGTTTTCAGAGCCAAATGCTATGGCAATTGATGTACCCTGTACAGGTTCCCTAGTGTGATCATCTTTTTCCCCCTTCTCCACGCCTGTTGCTCCCTCCCTTCCTCGGGTATCCCACAACTTATGTTTAGCTCCCTGCCATATTATTTATACCCTCTTTGATGTGCTTCTTCTTTACATTGAGTTGTAGAGTTTGTTCTACCATTCTTTGGGTTGTTTTCTGGGTTACTTATACTGATATGAGTGTTATCTAGTTGCAGCCATGGATGAGGTGAACTGGGTCCTCCTACTCCACCATCTTCCTCAGAAATCCCCTAGTGTGTTTTGCCTTGAATTCTGCTTTGTCAGATATTAATGTTGTTCATCTGTTCTCCTAGTTAGCATTTGCCTGGTATAGATTTGTCTCTTGCAAGCTGAAAATGGCTGTATTTTTTAAACCTAATCTTGGAGTCTTTAAGACTCTTGGGGAATTTAGTCCTTTTACATTTACTGTAATAATGATTCTTGACATTTTATGCATTCTAATTCCTCACCCCCTTCCCTTATTTGGGAGTTCTAAAAATTGTTACTTTCCTTTTTCCCCTCCATTTTTATTCTTTAATTACCCTTAAGATTTTAACAGGTTTTAAAAGTTATGTTTTTCTGTCAGTGGCAAGTGTTAAACAGTTCTTTATAACTTCTACTTTCCAGAACAATACAGACCTATTAACAAACTTTCACTTAGCATTCTCACACACACACACCCTTTTCCCCATGGGCTGTGTTTAGTTGAAACAAGATATAATTCACCCAAAGCTATCTACACATTCAATGCAATCCCAATCAAAATTGCACCAGCATTCTTCTCGAAACTAGAACAAGCAATCCTAAAATTCATATGGAACCACAAAAGGCCCCGAATAGCCAAAGTAATTTTGAAGAAGAAGACCAAAGCAGGAGGCATCACAATCCCAGACTTTAGCCTCTACTACAAAGCTGTCATCATCAAGACAGCATGGTATTGGCATAAAAACAGACACATAGACCAATGGAATAGAATAGAAACCCCAGAACTAGACCCACAAACGTATGGCCAACTCATCTTTGACAAAGCAGGAAAGAACATCCAATGGAAAAAAGACAGTCTCTTTAACAAATGGTGCTGGGAGAACTGGACAGCAACATGCAGAAGGTTGAAACTAGACCACTTTCTCACACCATTCACAAAAATAAACTCAAAATGGATAAAGGACCTGAATGTGAGACAGGAAACCATCAAAACCTTAGAGGAGAAAGCAGGAAAAGACCTCTCTGACCTCAGCCGTAGTAATCTCTTACTCGGCACATCCCCAAAGGCAAGGGAATTAAAAGCAAAAGTGAATTACTGGGACCTTATGAAGATAAAAAGCTTCTGCACAGCAAAGGAAACAACCAACAAAACTAAAAGGCAACCAACGGAATGGGAAAAGATATTTGCAAATGACACATCGGACAAAGGGCTAGTATCCAAAATCTATAAAGAGCTCATCAAACTCCACACCAGAAAAACAAATAACCCAGTGAAGAAATGGGCAGAAAACATGAATAGACACTTCTCTAAAGAAGACATCCGGATGGCCAACAGGCACATGAAAAGATGTTCAACGTCGCTCCTTATCAGGGAAATACAAATCAAAACCACACTCAGATACCACCTCACGCCAGTCAGAGTGGCCAAAATGAAGAAATCAGGAGACTATAGATGCTGGAGAGGATGTGGAGAAACAGGAACCCTCTTGCACTGTTGGTGGGAATGCAAATTGGTGCAGCCGCTCTGGAAAACAGTATGGAGGTTCCTCAGAAAATTAAAAATAGACCTACCCTATGACCCAGCAATAGCACTGCTAGGAATTTATCCAAGGGATACAGGAGTACTGATGCATAGGGGCACCTGTACCCCAATGTTTATAGCGGCACTCTCAACAATAGCCAAATTATGGAAAGAGCCTAAATGTCCATCAACTGATGAATGGATAAAGAAATTGTGGTTTATATACACAATGGAATACTACGTGGCAATGAGAAAAAATGAAATATGGCCTTTTGTAGCAACATGGATGGAACTGGAGAGTGTGATGCTAAGTGAAATAAGCCATACAGAGAAAGACAGATACCATATGGTTTCACTCTTATGTGGATCCTGAGAAACATAACAGAAACCCATGGGGGAGGGGAAGGAAAAAAAAAAAAAAAGAGGTTAGAGTGGGAGAGAGCCAAAGCATTAGAGACTGTTAAAAACTGAGAACAAACTGAGGGTTGATGGGGGGTGGGAGGGAGGGCAGGGTGGGTGATGGGTATTGAGGAGGGCACCTTTTGGGATGAGCACTGGGTGTTGTATGGAAACCAATTTGACAGTAAATTTCATATATTAAAAAATAAAAAAAAATAAAAAAAAATAAAAAAAAATAAAGAAAATTAAAAAAAAAAAAAAAAATCCGGAGATGTTTATTCTTTGAAAAATGTCATAATAGTAAAAAATATTTAAGATGTATATGCACTGAGTAATTAAATGCTCACTATAAAATAAAATTGTGAATAATGAAAAAAAAAAAAAAAGAAACAAGATATAATTCTTAATTTTTTTACATCGTGTCTTTATTTTTTCAGAGATTAAGGTGGCTTTAATTTTTTCCATAATTTCTTAAACCCCACATCTGTTTTTTGCTTGGATCTATTTTTCATTTGCCAACAAACTTTCTGAATCTCTACATGTTTGTAAGGGTATTTATATTCACCCCAGTCTTGGATACTAGTGTAGCGGAGTAGAGACCTCTAGATTCAAAATCATTTTTCCCTGAGAATGTTTTAGCCATCCTATCTTTGTTTTTAACCTCCTGATATTGCTTACTTCAATTTGATTCATTCATTTAGTAATTCTCTCATTTTTGCTTAACCTGTTCTTTTTTTCCCCCTTCCTTCTGAAAACATTTAGAACTTTCATCTTTTTCTCCTTGGAATTTTGAAATTTAACAGAATATATCTAGGTGAGCAAAAAAATTTTTTTTAAGTAATCATGTTTGCCAGTCATTGAGCCTGTTCATCTCTGAATCTTTCAGATCAGAGAAGTTTTCCCTTATTGTTTTATGAGATTTTGTTGGGTGAAAAGGAGGTAAAGCTTTTACTTTATTTTTTAAGTTTATCTTGTGTGAGAGAGAGAGAGAGAGAGAGAGAGAGAGAGAACGAGCAGGGCACAGAGAAAGAGGAAGAGAGGGAATCCCAAGCAGGCTCTGTGCTGTCAGCATAGACCCTGATGGGGGGCTTATACTGACAAACCATGAAATCATGACCTGACCTGAAACCAAAGTTGGGGGCTTAACCGACTGAACCACCCAGACACCCCAAGCTTTTACATTTTTATTATTTATTTCTACTTTTTATATTTCGTGTTTTCCCTCTTCATGAGTTTTTATTTTAATTTTGGTTGTCTTTGCTTTTTTGCGGGTATCTTCCTTTTGCCTATGTAAAGGAACCATCAGGTGAGGTTTTAGAATTATCGAGTATCATCTTTTTCCTTCAGGATACTGGAGACCTTGTACTATTGTCTTCTGCCAATCTTACTCTCTTTTCAAGGGAGTAACTTGTTTTATTTTTTTAAAATGTTGTATATGCTTTTGTTTTCTTGATCCTTGAAATTCAGCAATTTCATCTAGATATGTGAATATGTTTGTCCTTTTTTCAACTCCTACATGGTACTGGGTGGGGAGGGTTATTTGATTTTCTAGATTGAAAGTCTCTTTCAGATTAAGTATACTTTCATGAATTCTTCTATTTGTTTTCTCTTTCTGGATCTCCTACACATTTGTAAGATCTTCTAGATCTAGCCTTCACGACTTAATATTTTTCTCATAATTTCATTTTCAAAATTTCACTTTCTTGATCCTTTCCCTTTGAATCCTAGTAGAACTCTTCAAGTTGGTTTTTTAACTAAGATAGTTTTCCACATTCTCCAGTCTGATATCCTATTGCTTGCAGCCTTGATTGAGATTTTTAGTTAACATTTTCTTTTTCTCAAAACATCCTCTTTTCCACACAGCGAAGAAACTTGACGACTGTGCTGAATGTGGGAAGAGCTTTAGTCGAAGCTACCATCAGAGAATTCACCCTGGAGAGAAACCTTTCATATGTGATACGTGCGGCAAAGGCTTCAGTTATAACACAAATCTTCGTGTTCATTGGAGAGTTCACACAGGAGAGAAACCTTTTAAGTGTGAGTGCGGCAAGGGCTTCCCTCAGACCTCCAACCTTCGCATCCATCAGAGAGTCCACGCTGGAGAGAGACTCTACACATGTGATAAATGTGGTAAGGGCTTCAGTCGGAACGTAGATCGCCAAGTGCATCAGAGAGTCCACACAAACGTGAAACTCTGAAAACACAGACTTATATGCTCATCTGAAAGTCCACAGAGGAGAGAAACTCTACAAGTGTGTGTGGTAAGAACTTCTTCAGTCAGAGCATAGATCTCCAAGTTTATCGAAGAATTCACACAGAGAAACCATTAGATAGGATAGATGTTGTAAGAGTTTGTTACCTTCATCATCAGGTCCCACGTGGGAGACAAACCCTACAGGTGTGGAACGTGTGGTCAGAACTTCTATTAGAGTGCATCCCTCCCCCTTTACCAGAGTCTGTTTCTGCAACAATTCTGTGAGCCCCACGAGCGCCTCGTTACACATGCTTTGCTCACCATTTTGTCCCCAGCTCCTGACATACTGCCTGGTACAAGTAGCTATTCAACAAATATCTCTTGAATGCAGATCCACTTGGGAGAGAACCCCTTTAAGTGTGATGTGCAGTAAAGACCTCACAGTCCACACATTGAAATACTGCACGGTAAAGATTTCAGTCAGATCATGGGTCTCATCGTTAGTTAATCCCTGCAGGGGAGAAGTCCTGTCAAACTGATGAATATACTAATGGACTTGAGATAATATTCGTGTTATTAAATCGCTATAGTAAATTTATATGCCTTCAACATAAGAATTCTCACCCCTAAACTATCAATTGTAAAAATACTTTTGTCAAAACTCATGCTAAAACATGTATCTATTGTATTATTCAGGAAAAATCCTGTGACATGAAATTATGTGTCAAGCTCTGGACTGACAAGCTCCACAGAAGGTTGATTCCATCACAAAGAGGTTTATGTTAGACATAACCAATAAGTAACCCAGCACCCGTGCCAAACAAGGTTTTCCTCCTGGAAAGATGCCCCTTACCTGGCAGAGGCCCTTCTAGACTGAAAGCCTCCTGGCTCTAATTGAGCATCTCCCCGTCCATCATGTCACCAGGCTCCTGGGTGCCTTGCACCATGGATTATAGAAGTCTCCAGGTAAGGCATCTTCAGAGTAGATGTCTGTAGAAGAGACAGCTAAAGAAAGGGGCTGGGTCAGGAGAGGAAAGCAAGTCTGAAAGGAAATGATTAGAGGGAAAGGAAAAAGAACAGTGCGTAGGAGGGAGGTTGTAGGATGGTGGGGGTAGAAAGCCCAGAGGCTTCTCCAAAGTTTCAAACAAGTGTGGTGACCCCAGTACAGGGCTTTCCCTGAGTAGTCTGAGCTGAGTAGAGGGTGAGCTGTAGTGGGTAGAGATGGACCCCATCAGCATTAGGGCCAGTTGGGACCAGAGGTGGAAAAGCTGCTGTGAAGGGCCTTGGAAAGCAACTCCATGCTTCATTGTTTCCCCAAGTGGCCCAAGTCAGGTGGGACCATCAACCGCCCAATGGAAGGAGGGATCCTATAGGAAGGCAGTAATAAGGCTGACTCCCTTCAGGAGGCATAAATTAATCAGAGACAGAGCCTGAGGGCCTGGCCATGAAGCAGGAAGACTGGGGCCAGTGGAGGTTAGGAAGAGGTCAGGGACCCAGCTTCATCATTAAATGTGAGTAAGGAAGAGAGCGGTTTGTCTAAATTCTTTGTACTATGTGCCCCTAGGCAGCCATTGCAAGGGGAAGGATATCCACCATTAGAAAGACTTTGGGGCTCTAGGAGGACTGTCAGCTGACCTGACCAGAGACCATCGGCTCACACTGGGAGCTGGTGTTGGTATGCCCAAGGGCTATAATGGCAACTGGCTTGTGAGAGGCCCTCAAATATTGAATGAGGGTATTAATAAAATTCCAACAACTCACATTTATATTAGTTTCTTTTCCTTCTTCCTCTTTGCTTTTTCCTCTCCAACTCTTCTTCTCTTTTCTGTTTTTAGATTTAAAAACTACTTTATAAAATATTTCAGGCATACAGAAAAGTTCAGAAAATATAACAATAGTATGTTAAATTTTGCCACATTAGCATCAGGTTTTTGGGGGGGGGGGTGGTAAGGAAAAAACAGATTGAACTGCAGCCTCATGCTGTCTTTTCCCTCAGCCCTGCTCAGAGGTAACCATTATGCTCAAGTTGCTGTGTATTATTTCTGTGTGTTTGGGTTTTTTTTTTTTTTTTTAATTACCTGTGTGTCCATGATATCTTAGTTTTTTTTTGTTTTGTTTTTGTTTTTTTTTGCAATTTGCTTTATGCCCCAAGCATTACATTTTTGAGATTTTTTATGCTGATGTTTTAGAACTAATTAAGGGATTTCAGCTTCTGTCATCTAAGCTATCAGATGATCTACTGAAGACATTATTTGTGTGCCTCTGTGCCAATAATGCATTTTTGAGTGATCTAGCTTTATAAAAATCATCCTGGCTATTTAAAACCCTTTATTCTTTCATGTAAGTTGTAGAATCAGCTTGTCAAAGTCCTTGAGAAATTTGTCAGATTGGGATTTTTGGGTTTTCTTTTCATTCCTTCCATTGGGTTATGTTTTATTTATTCTCTCTTTTGTTCTAGAAGATAGTAGTTACATTTGATCTCTTTTTGTTTGCTGTTAACATTCATAACTTGAGAAAAGGCATTAATGCAAACTTTATTAACAGTAGAGACTAGAACACTCGCTTTGCTTCTCCTTACATGTTATGGTTGTATAATATGTCACTATTTTGTTGTAAGTAGACCCTGCAAGTTTAGATTAACCTGCACATTTGCCAGCTTCTTACCACAGGTTCTTGTATTTCCTCCTTCCTTGTGAATTCCCCTCCTCGGCATCCTAGAGCAGAGACAGCTTGTGCATTGGTCAAAAGCACCGACTCTGCAGCCAGATGACCTGTGGTGGCTGTGCAGCTCGGTTGTTGATCACGAGCTCTGTGACCTTTGACCTTGATTACTGAATCTCTTTGTGCCTCAGTTTTTCTATTTATAAAATAGGGATGATGATAGTATCTACTTCATGGGGTTGTTAGAAGGATCAGATGAATTAATATTTGTGGAATGGTTACAATAGTGCTTGGCACATAGTAAGCCTTATAAGAGTTTCTTATAGAAGTAAATTATTCCCTGAGTGTAAGTTATTTCTCCCTTACTCTTGAATTATAGCATAGCAAGGCATAGAATTCTAAATTGACATTTATTTTTACTTAGCAGTGCCTTAGCCTCTGGGGCTGCTTTTTAAAATCCATAATTGGGGCACCTGGGTGGCTCGGTTGAATGTCCAACTTTGGCTCAGGTCATGATCTCATGGTTTGTGAGCTCGAGCCCCACATTGGGCTCACTGTTGTCAACCTGTCAGCACAGAGCCTACTTCAGATCCTCTGTCCCCCTCTCTCCAAGCCTTCCCCACTTGCGCTCTCCCCAAAATAAATACAAAAATAAATAAAGAAAGTCCATAATTAACCAATTTATTGTTCCCTCTGAGACACTGTCTTTGGTCAATTTTCAGGTTACCTTTTTAAGATCTTATTTTTTAAGAAATCTCTACACCCAACATTTGGCTTGAACTCACAATCCCAAGACCAGAAGTCACACACACCACCAACTGAGCCATCCAGACAACCCAGATTACTTTATCTTTAAAAAGGTTTAGCAAAATCGTGAAAAGTAGAGAAGTGTTCTGCCATTTTATGAAATATATCTAGGTGTGGGTTTACTTCTGTTTTTTCTAATCAGGACATATTGTGCTTCTACGTGCTATTTTCTATTTTTTTTTTTTTAATTCTATCCTTGTACTTTTAGGTTTGTCATTTTTTCTAGCTTGAGTTACATGTTTAGAGCTTATTTTTAGCATTTATTTTCTAATATTTTCTGTATTTCAGTGACTTAAATTTCCTGTGAATACCTTGGCAGCATCTTTTCCAGAACACAGTTTGGCAATCTGTGTCAAAGGCCTTTAAAGTGTTTATACCATCGACTCAAATTTCACGTCTAAGAATCTATATATATTTTTTTAATTAAAAAAATATATTTATTTTGAGAGAAAGAACATGCAAACAGGGGAGGGATAGAGAGAGAGGGAGAGAGAGACAATCCTAAGCAAGCTCCCTGCCATCAGCACAGAACCTGACACAGGGCCCAAACCCACAAACTGTGAGATCATGACCTGAGCTAAAACCAAGTGTTGGACGCTTAACAGGCTGAGCCACCCAGGTGCTCCTCTAAGAATCTATATTAAGGACATAATCAGATGAATTATATATTAAAGGCATATATTACCATTTCATTTCTACTGTTTTTTAAAAAGGAAAGGATTTATACAATGCAGTATTCAGCAAGAAAAATATTCTGGGTCATTTTTAATGACTTAGAAAAATGCACCCAATATAGCAGATGTAAAGACACAAATAGTGTATTTTTCAAGTTTTTCCCTCTAATATATTAACAGTGTAAATGTTTGCTTTTTATTTTCTATTTTGTGCTTTTCATTATTTTGCAAGCAGTCTCTAATGCTTCCCAGTCCCTACTGACAAAAAATGCTGGTTCTTTTGTTGTCAAATATCACAATATTATGAAGCAAAAGTAACTGGTTTACTATGGAGTGTCAATTCAGTGGGGCATATAAGATCATGAAACAGTTTTATTTTTTTTCAGCCACTGCCTTCATGCTGTGAATTCTTCACTCGTTGAATTCTGTTGAATTCCCCTGATTGATTGCTGGGTTGAATGAATATTGAGTGGGAAAGAGAGGCCCCAAGGGACGGAGGGCTTTAGGAAAGAGGAGGATTTTCTCCCTCACCAATTCCCTGAAGAAGAGTCCAAACTAAGTAAAGATTATAAACTGGTGAGAGTATTTGCAATCCATATCACAAAGGGATTCATCTCCCTATTTATGAAGAGCTCTTAGAAATCAAGCAAAGCATTAAAAAATGTGAAGAGATTATTAAGGGCCATTTATATTATCTCTAAAATGTACAGAGGTGTCAGACTTTTCTAATATGAGAAATGCAAATCTAAACCATGCTAAGATACCATTTCTCACTTAACAGATTTGCAGAAAATGGAAAAGTTAAATTCATTGTTAATGAGGCTATAGAGACACAGGCATCCTCATGCATTGCTGTGGGGATTATAAAATAGAACTCCTAGGGAGGGGAATTTGATAGTGTCTACCAAAACTACAGATACTTTTACCTTCCCCCCCCCCCCCCCCCGATATCCCATTTCTGAGAATTTATCGATACACCTGCATGTGTGCTTTGAAAATATCTGACATTGTTTCCAATAGTAACAAATGGAAAACACCACAAATGTCCGCCAATAGAGGACTGGTTTAATAGACTATTCTGTGGACGTACAGTGTGCAGCTGTAATGAAAAGGAAGGTCTCATGCTGAAATGGAAAGATCTCCAAGATAGAATATGAAATGAATACAAGGTGAACAATGTGCATATATGCATGTATAAGTATAGTGTATAAAACATATAATATAGTTTATTAAAAACAATGAGTATATCCATGTTTGCTTATATTTGCATAATGTCACACTGAAGGATTAACAAGGGGCTAATGAAATGGTTGTCTGGGGACCAGGGGTCAGAGTGAGGGTTTTCTGTTTTTGTATTTTTAAATATAGTTTTTATTTGAACATGCTATTTAAAATTTTTTAATGTTTATTTTTAGAGAGACAGAGAGAGAGAAATAGAGCCTAAGTGGGGGCGGGGGAAAGAGAGAGGGAGACACAGAATCTGAAGCTGTTAGGACAGCACAGAGCCTGACCCGGGGCTTGAACCCACAGACCACAAGATCAGGACCGGAGCTGAAGTTGGATGCTTAACGACTGAGCCATCCAGGCGCCCCTGAACATGGTATTTTTAAAACAATGCTGGATGAAAGCCAATGGCTTTTAGCATTTATTGATATTACATCAGCTTCCCTATTTTATGTTATTTTTAATAAAATATACATAAGTTTTGCACCTATAGGTTTGTCTGAGTTTTTGTTTTATTTTAGTCAGGATTTGTTATTATGGTTTTACAGTCTCAAAAATGGGGTAGTTCACCCAAATAACCTATAAAAACAAATATAAAATATACTCAAAAGCAAGCAGAAGAAAATAATAAAGGCAAGAAATCAATGAAATCCAAAACAGAAAGAGAAAAATCAATGAAACCAAAAGTTGATTCTTTAAAAAGAGTTGATAAGTGTCTAACCAGACTGACCTAGAAAAAAAAGACAAATTGACGAAAATGAGAGGACATTACCCTTGTCTCTACAAACATTAAAAGAATAAGGAAATACTATGAACACTCTACATATACATGCAACAACTTAAATGAAATGGACCAGTTCCTTGAAAGACACAAATTACCAAAACTCATTCAAGGAGAAATAAAGTGAACAGTACTAAAGCTATTAAATCTAATTCATGGCTTCCAAAAAAGAATACTCCAGGTCCAAATAATTTCACTAGTGAATTCTACCAAACATACAAGGAAGAATTAGCAATCCTTCGAAATCTCTTCCAGAAGAGAAGGAGGCATTTTATAAAGCTAAGAGTACCTTCATATCAAAACTAGACAAAGAGTAATGCAAGAAAAATGCAGCCCAACATCCCCCATTAATATAGATGCAAAAATGCCTCAAATTATTAGCAAATCAAATTCAGTATGTAAAAATTAACACAAAACAACCAAATGGTATTTATCCCAGGAATACAGGATTGGTGTCACACTTGAAAATCAATGTAATTCTCCACAGACTTAAGAAAAACCACATGATTATATCAATAGGTGCAGAAAAAGCATTAACATCCATTCATAATAAAGATTCAGCAGACTAAGAATAGAAGGGAACTTCTTCAATCTGGTAAAGATCATATGCAAAATACTACAGCTAACATATTTAATAGTGAAAGATGGAATGCTTTCTTCCTATGATTGGAAACTAAGACAAAAATGTCCACTATCACTTCTATTGAATATTGCTCTGGAAGTCTTAGCAAATGCAATAAGGCTAGCGAAAAATAAAAGGCATTCTGGTTGAGAAGGAAGAAGTAAAACTATTCGCAGCTGATACGATTGTCTTTGTAGAAAATCCCAAGGAACCTATAAAGCTCCTGGAACTAATAAGTTTATCAGGGTTGCAGGATACAAAATCCATATACAAAATCTATTGTATTTCTATACCAATGAACAAGTGAAAACTGAAAATTTTTAAACTACCATTTGTAAAAGCTCCAAAAGAGAAAGAGAAATACTTAAGTATGTAATAAAATACATGTAGGTTCTACAGGCTATAAAAAATACAAAGTGTTAATGAGAGAGGTGACAAAAAAACTTAAAAAATGGAGACCTATCATGTTCACAGATGGGAAGACTCAATATAGTTAAGATGTCGGTTCTACCCAAACTAATATATAGATTTAAGGCAATCCCAAACAACAAAAAAAATCTATATAGGAAGGTGAAGGGACTAGATTAGCCAAGACAATTTTTTTTAAAGATATAATTTTCAAAGTAATCTCTGTATCCGCTGTGGGGCTTGAACTAACCCCAAGATCAAGAGTCATATGCTCCTGTGTCTGAGCCACCCAGGTGCCCCTAGCCAAGATACTTTTTGAAGAAGAACAAAGTTGAAGGATCTGTATATGATTTGTAAGACATACTATAGATCTACAGTAGTCAAGACAGTGTATTATGGGCTGAAGGATAGTGTAGAATAATGGAACAGGATAGAAAATCCAGAAATTGATTATATTCCTGTGAATCTATTGATTTTTGACAAAGGTACAATAATAATTCAGAGAAAGGACAGTCTTCAACAAATGGTGCTAGAACTGGACATCTATATGCAAAAATATGAACCTTGATCTACACGTTGCACTATACAAAAATTAACTCAAAACGGATCACAATGAAACCACAGTGAGATACCACTTTACCACCACTATCATGGCAATAGTCAAAATAGTCAAGTGATGGTGGTTGGAATTCTCATATATCCGTGGTGGAATGTAAAGTTTCCACTTTAGAAAATAGTTTGTCAGTTCTTCAAAAAGTTAGTTACCAAAAGACCCAGTAATTCCACTCCTAGGTATATCCAAGAGAAATGAAAATATATGTCCACATAAAAATGCGAGGGGCGCCTGGGTGGCTCAGTCGGTTGAGCGTCTGACTTCGGCTCAGGTCATGATCTCGCGGTCTGTGAGTTCTAGCCCCACGTCGGGCTCTGTGCTGACAGCTCAGAGCCTGGAGCCTGCTTCGGATTCTGTGTCTCCCTGTCTCTCTCTGCCCCTAACCCACTCGCATCCTGTCTCTGTCTCTCTCAAAAATAAACACTTAAAAAATTTTTTTTAATGTGTACACAAATGTTCATAGCAGCAGCATTCATCATAGCTAAGGGGTTGAAACAACCAAAATGTTCATCAACTTTTACATTCCCCTCCCTTGATGAATACATAAGCATAGAGTATTCGTACGATAGAATATTATTTGGCTATAAAAAGAAATGAAGTACTGATACATGTCACAACACGGACTTTGAAGATATGCTAAGCGAAAAGGAGTCAGTCACAAAAAGTCATACATTGTATGATTCCAATTACATGAAGTGCTCGGAACAGGCAAATTTATAGACAGAAGATAGATTAGTGGTTGCTAGGGCTAAGGATGGGAAGTGGAGAAGGGGATTGATGGCTAACGGGCAAGGAGTTCTTTGAGGTGGGGATGCAAATGTTCCAAAAGTAGATTGTTGTGATGATTACACAACTTGAATATAGTAAAAATAAAGTAAAAATCTTAAACATTACATGTACATGTTAAATGGGTGAGTTGTATGGTGTGTAAATTATACTTTAATAAAGCTATTTTTTTTTAATATGGATCAGAGACCTAAGTGTAAAGCGTAAGTTTATAAAACCCCTAGAAGAAAACATAGAAAATCTTCATGACCTTTAGTCAAGCAGAGTTCTTAGGATACCAAAAGCAAGAAGGCAAGAAAAAAGGCAAGAAGGCAAGAAAAAAACCTTGATATCCTCAAAATTTAAAACTTTTGTTCTGGGAAGGACATTGTAAAGAGGATAAAAAGACAAAATCGCAAACTGGGAGAAAACACTTGTATGACACATAAATAAAGGGATATATCCAGAATACATCTTTTAAAAAACCTCCCAAAACTCAACCAAAGAACTCAATTTAAAAAGAGAGAAACAAACAAAAAAAAATTAAAAAAAAAAAAAAGAAACAAATGAATGGACAGTACAGCAGAGAATATACAGATGCTCAATATTATTAGCCCTTAGGGAAGTGCTAACTAAAACCACAATGAGGTATTATGACATACTGTCTTAGTCATCTATTGCTATAACAAATGATCCCCCAATTTAGCAACTTAAAACAACATACATTTATTTTTTTTTAAATTTTTTTAAGTTTATTCATTTTTGAGAGAGAGAGAGAGAGAGAGAGTATGAGCAAGGGAGGGGTAGAGAGAGAGAGAGAGAAAGAGAGAGAGAGAGAGAGAGACATAGAATCTAAAGCAGGCTCCAGGCTCCAAGCTGTCAGCACAGAGCCCGACGCGGGGCTCGAACCCACAGACCACGAGATCATGAGCCGCAGTTGGACGCTCAACCAACTGAACCACCAAGGCGCCCCTAACCAACATATATTTCTTATCTCACTTTCTGTGGGTCATGGTTTTTGGCGCAGCTTCACTGGGTCCTCTCTTTTAGAGTCTTTTGTAAGGTTTCAATCAGGATGTTGGCTCTGCCGGAGATGGGGGCAGCCTCAAATGGAAGCTCCACTGGCAAAGGACCTGCTGCCACGCATGGCCATAGGTAGGATTCAGTTACTTGATGACTGTTGGACTTTGGGCCTTAGTTCCTTGCTGGCTCTTGGCTAAAGGCTGCCTTAATCCTTTTTGCCAGGCGAATCTCTCCATCAGGGAGAGATTTTCTCTCTCCATCAGGGAGAGATTTTTCTCTCTCAAGAAAAGCCAGAAGGAGAAGGTCAGCAAGATAAGAGTCACAGTCTTTTTCTTTTGTAATCTAATCACAGAAGTAATACACCCCCCCCGCCCCGTTACTGCTGCCATAATCATTTCAGTCTAAGAAAATGCAAAGGAAATTAATATCATTAGTATTTCTCATTCTGTTGGTTAGAAGCAAGTTATTAGGTCCAACCTAAATTCAAGAGGAGGGGATTATCCAAAGATGTGATTATCTGGAAGAATGAACACTATGGGAGCCATGTCAGAAGCATCCTTCCACACACCCTTTTTAGATGAGCTAAAATTTTAAAGTACTGACAATCCGAAGGGCTAGCAAGGGAGCAAAGCAACAGCACTTTCATACACCGCTGGTGGGAATGCAGAATGTTACAGCCACTCTGGAAAACTGAGTTTCCTAAAATGTTAAACATATACTATGTGACCCGGCAATTCCACTTCTAGATATTTATCCTAGAAAAATGAAAATTTACATTCACACAAAACACATACCAAAGGTATAAAGCAGCATTGATAATCACCCAAAGCTGGAACCAATCCAAATGTCCCTGAATGGGTAAGTGGATAAACAGATTGTGGTATCCAGCGCTATCCAGCAGAAGAGAACGAAATGAACTCCTGATGCATGCAACAACATGGATGAGTCACAAATGAATTATTCGAAGTGAAAGAACTCAGTCCCCAAAGGTTACATACTGTATGATTTCATGTATAGGTCATAGGACATTTTGGAAAAGGCAAAAATAAATCAATAGAGAACAGATCAGTGGTTGCTAGCTTAGGGACAGGGGGAGGAGTCTGAATACAAATTAGCCAGGAATAGTATATTTGACAATAAAAAAAGCACAGAGATGGTTTCTGAACCTGAAGAGGAAGAGAGGGTACCCAGACACTATAAGGAATCTTCATGGGTGCTGACTAGACAATAAACACTGACTAAACAATAAATACGTCTTCTCTACCTGGTCTAAATCTTCATCAGTATATCACCATGCATTACATGAACGCATGAAATTGTTGATGTACTCAAAAATAAAATTGTTTCTAAAGACAGGGGCCATGCAAAAAAAAAAAAAATATCTGCCAGGACAGTTGCACATCCTAGATAGATACTTCTCCTTGACTGAAGCAGAGCACATTTGCTGGGACCAGTGAGACACCAACTTTATTCCATCAGGGAGGGCTCCTTAAGTCCATAGAGATTTTGTACTAGGGAAAGATTTAACCTTCTAGACATTTGAGAAGTGAATATATATTTTTGTAATAGACATAGAAAAGGGTAGAGACAGCAATAGTGAAGAGTTGAAAATAACAGTTGCAATTATTGCATGCTAACTACATACTAGGAATGAAGTGCTTTGCCTGTATTAATTAATTTAATCCTCCCAACAATCCCAAAAGGCAGAGACCATTATTATGCACACTTTACAAATGAGGAAACTGAAGCAAGGAGAAGTTATACAAAATAACACAGCTAATAAGGATTTGAGATCAGGAAGACTTGGCCCCAGAGCCATGTTCTTAATTCTTCTTCTGTGCTTCCTTTGCAATGTAACAACCCAAACGGGAAATTGGTATTGTTAGTATTCCTTATGTACCAGCCATGGTGCAATAGGTTTTATAATCAAAACCATTTATCATCCTCATTATAGCCCTAGTGGTGGAACCAGGTTGCTATTCCTTTTTTTACGGAAAAAGGAAACCAAGGGACAGAGATTTCATACCATGTTCCATGTTACACTGTTTGGCGATAGTTTCAGAATTTGAACCCAGGCCTGTCTTTGAACGTTCTTGTCTTCCTATTCTGGAATACTAAAGTCTGGGGGATGAGGGGACGGGGGCAGTGAGGGAGGACTTACTTGCCCTCATTGATTCTCACAGAAGGCTGGAATTAAAACTGTCTAGGAAATCCTCAGGTAACTTTAGGAAATTTTACAGATAGAGCTTCCTTGCCAGAATATCTAGGGAAAGGTGACAGACAAATAAGTGGGAGTCACAACTACATTATGACTCTTCAAGGGGAAGGATTTTAGAAACATAGAACAAGATCTTGCCCCATTATAGACGGGAAGGAGGACTTGCAGATTCAAAAACATGTAGTATCCGCACGCTGATTCTAAGAACCTAGAAAACCAAGAATATCTACCTTGAAAAATAGAGATCTGCCCACCCAGGGCCTTGTGTAAAATCCTATGTGAGTAAAGACTAAAATCCATTCTTCAGGCAGCAAAGATTACTTTGGGACCCAGAAAAATGTTGAAGGAGAAGTAAAATGGGGGGTAAAGAACATCTCCCACAGACCATTGCTCAGAGAAGCTCCAAGGTCAACTGTTGCCTGAGCTTACAGAGCAAAACTCTTCATTGCCTAATGACTAGGTAACCTCATTCCGCTCTATGTATATCAGTATAAGAACATTTGTAACTGAAAATCATAATTTGTCATAAATAGGCACCAAAGAGCTTACTCAGAAGAGAGGTCCTAAATTTGTAATAACCATGGAAACATCCTTTATAAAACCTCAAACTTAAAAGGATATAAAATAATTCATAGAAATTATTATATATACATGAATTGTATATAATTATATGAATATGAATATATATAATATGAAAAAAAAAAAATATATATATATATATATATATATGAATGTCTTGAATCTAGCTGAGCCCCGTAGCACTTATCTTCAAATTCAGACACGCCACAAATGAGAAAAACACTGCAAAAATTTGGGTATGGTAAGGGCTTCAGCTCGAGTGTGGATTTTTGATTACCTCAGACAATCCGCACAGGGGAGATGCTATGTATTTGTGAAAAAATATGTTAAGAGCTTCAGCAGAATTTATCTTAGAGTTCACACAGTGAACTTACAGATGTGATGAGTGGGTTGTGGATGGCAGAAGTATAAAAATATTTGCAATCATGAAAGTGGCCACGGGATTCCCAGGGAAAATGGTGGACTAGGAGGATCTTGCGTTCACCTTGTCCCATGGACACACCAGGGCAACATCTACATCTATGCAGCTAACTCTGTATATGACCTGAAGACTGACAAACATATCTTTCACAGCTAGTTGTAGAGGGAAAGCCACGTGGAAAAGGGTAGAAGGGACAGAGATGTGGTCAGGAACCAAGCCTCCAGCCTGACTAGCTATAAATGAGAAGGACACCACAAACACAGGAACAAGGGGATCAGACTGTACACTGGGAAGCCCTGGACCTGAGGACCCACACTGAGATGACTCCCTATCGTGTCTGGCTTTGGAAATCAGTAGGGCTTAACTCCAGGAGCTTTAGAAATTGGTGCAGCTTAATTCAGGGAGAGCAAAAGGATAATATGAAGTCCCCTCCTTTAAAGAGCCAGCAAGCTAAGTAACTCAGCCTGGGGTAAAGCACAGAAAAAGTAGTTTGAAAAGTGCCTGGGATACAGGTGAAGGAGATTTATGGACTCATCTTAGAATGTGTGCCAGATTCTAAGGATCTGCAGCTTTCTCCAGGAACAAAATCGCTCGCAGGTACCATTTTTTTCTGCCCTCCCCCAGCCTAGGTAGATGGATGCTTATAGAAGCCAGCTCTAACACTCTCCATCCACTGCTACCTTGCCTGTACTGGATGCCCTGCCCCAGCATTCCTGTACACACCCGCCCTACCCAACCTGCCTGACTGGGTAACCATTCTTCTGAAGTGGCTTCTGCCCTGCCACATCTAGCAGGCATGCCTGGCCAGGACTAGCAGCACTCCAAAGTGACTCCTGCCCTAGGAAAGGGAGGAGATAACCCCAGATACCAGTACATCTGTAGTTTCTGCCCTTCCATGCACCTTCAGCTATGGCAGAGAAGCTAATTGCTGACAACTAGGTTGAGTGCTGACCCCACCCACCAAAGAGCCCATGGCGGCAGCAGCTGGGCCTCTCAGCAGTAAGGTGAGTAAACCCTACTCAGTGCACCCATAGCAGACAAAGTTGGTCATTGCAACTTGGTGAGATGAAGGCAATCATGCCTCGGCCACAACAGAAAGGTGCCTGCAGCCCACCCAGGGCACACCCCTGGAAAGCCTGGTCCTGGTGACCAGAAGGGATTGTGCTACAGGACACCATGGGAACTACTTTCAAAACTAAGATGTAGCTGACCTACCTAGTATGTAGAAACAAACACAGAGTGTCAAACAAAATGAGGAGACAAAGGAATAGGTCTCAAATGAAATCACAAGACAAAATCATGGACGAACTAAATGGACTAGAGATAAGCAATAAACCCAATAAAGAGTTCAAAGTAATAGTCACAAAGATACTCCGTGGACTTGAAAAAAGAGGGGATAGAAAATATAAGAAAGAACCAGAGTTGAAGCATACAATAGCTGAAATGAAAAAATATACTAGAGAGAATCAACAGCAGATTCAAGGATGCAGAAGAATGGATCAGTGATCTGGAAGACAGGGTAATAGAAAGCAACTAAGCCAAACAGCAAAAAATAAAAAATAAGAAATGAAAATAAGTGACATCATCAAACATAATAAAATTCACAATATGAGGATCTCAGAAGGAGAAGAGAGAGACAATAGTGCAGATCTGAAGAAACAATAGCTGAAAACTTCCCTTATTTGGGGAAGGGAACAGACATCCAGGTCAAGGAAACAGAGACCCTAATAAGAAGCCAAGGAGGTACATGCCAAGACACATAATAATTAAAATGGCAAAAAGTAGTGATAAAAAGAGAATCTTAAAAGCAGCAAGAAAAAGGAAAACAATTACATGTAAGGGAAACCCCATAAGTCTATCAGCTTATTTTTTACCAAAAACTTTACAGGCCAGAAGATACTGGCATGATATATTCAAAGTTATAAAAGTAAAAAATCTGCAACCAAGAATACTCGACTCCAGAAGGTTAGTATTCAGAATTGAAGGAGAGATAAAGAGTTTCCCAGACAAAAGTTAAAGGAGTTAATCATTGCCAAGCTAGCCTTACAAGAAATGTTAAAGGAACATCTTTAAATGGAAAGACAAGATCACAACTAGTAGAAAATCATGAAAGGAAAACAATTCATAGGTAAAAGCGAACATATTGTAAAGGTAGTAGATCACTTACAAGCCAGTATGGAGGTTAAAACACAGAATTAGTAAAATCAATTATAGCTACAAAAATTAGTCACGGGGTACACAAAATAAAAAGATAGGGCACCTGGGTGGCTCATTCAGTTAAGCATTCGACTCTTGATTTTGGTTTGGGTCATGATCTCGGGGTTCTGAGATCGAGCCCTGCATCACTCTCTGCGCTGAGCATGGAGCCTGCTTGGGATTTTCTCTCCTTCTCTCCTGCCCCTTCCCCACTCATATTCTCGCTCGCTCTCTTGCTCTCTCTCTCAAAATAAACATTTTTTAAAAAGATTTAAAACATGACATACATAAAACATGGATGGGGTAGCAAAATTTTAGTGCTTTTAGAATGTTGTTCAAACTTAAGTGGCCAACTTATTATAGACTGTTATCTACATAGGGTGTTATAAATGAATCCAGTGGTAACACCAATTAAAAACCTAAAATATATACACACAAAAAAATAAAGAGAAAGGAATCCAAGGCTATCACTAAGTCACAAGAGAGGCGAACAAGAGGAAAGGAAGAGAAAAGAACTACAAAAACAACCCTCCCAAAAAAGTTAAATGGCAATAAGATATTTTAATAACTTCAAATGTAAATGAACTATACATGCAAATACACATGTACACATACATATATAAGTATGTGTATATATATATTTAGAAAACATTACATTAAAAACGTTTTAAAAAACATAAATGGACTAATTGCTCTAATCAAAAGATACAGGGTGACTGAATGAATAAAAACACAAGACCCATATAGGTGCTGCCTACAAGAGACTCAATTCAGACCTAAAAACACATACGGACTGAAAGCGAAGGGATGGAAAAAGATATTCCATGCAACAGGGGGAAAAAGCAAGCCAGTGTAGCAATACTTACATTGGAAAAAAATAGATTTTAAAAACTGTCACAGGAGACAAATAAGGACATTACATAATAAAGGGATCAATTCAGCAAGAAGATATAGCAATTGAAAATATCTATGCACCCAACATAGCAGCACCTAAATACATAAAGCAAATAGTAACAGACATAAAGGGAGAAACTGACAGTAATACAATAGCAGGGGACTTTAACACTCTACTTCCATCAACAGATAGAGGATCCAGACAGAAAATTAATAAAGGAACAGTGGCTTTGAAAGACACATTAGACCAGATGGACCTAACTGATATACACAGAACGTTCTATCTAAAAACAGCAGCATACTATATGCTAACTAATTTGGATGGAAGTTAAAAAAATAAAATAAAAATAAAGTTAAATAAATAAGTAAATAAATAAAAACAGCAGCACACACATTCTTTTCAAGTGCACACGGAACGTTCTCCAGGATCGATCACATTTTAGACCACAAAATAAGTTTCAATAAATTTAAAGACTGAAATCGCATCAAGCATATTTGCTGACCAAAATGATATGAAATTAGAAAACAATTACAAGAAAAAAAATACTGGAAAAACACAAACACATGGAGACTAAAACAACATGCTACTAAACAACCAATGGGTCAATGAAGAAATCAAAGAGGAAATTAAAAAAAAAAATACACACACCTGGAGATCAACGAAAATGAAAGCACAAGGTCCAAAATCTTTGGAACACAGCAAAAGTAGTTGTAAGAGAGAAGGTTATAGCAATACAGGCCTACATAAAGAAATAAAAATCTCAAATAATCTAACCTTACAGAACAAACAGAACCAAAGTTAGTGAAAAGAAGGAAATAATAAAGATTATGATGGAAACAAATGAGACAAAAAAAAAAAAAATCAATGAAACCAGAACTAGTTCTTTGAAAAGACAAACAAAATTGATAGACATTTAGCCAGATTCATTAAGAATAAAAGAGAGAAGGGGCACCTGGGTGGCTCAGTCAGTTGAGTGTCCAACTCTTGATTTTGACTCAGGTCATGATCCCAGTGTTGTGGGATCGAGCCCTGTGTCAAGCTCCTTGCTGAGCGTGGAGACTGCCAAAGATTTTCTCTCTTGGGGCTTCCTGGGTGGCTCAGTTGGTTGAACATCTGACTTCAGCTCAGGTCATGATCTCACGGTTCGTGGGTTCAAGCCCTGTTGGGCTCTGTGCTGACAGCTCAGAGCCTGGAGCCTGCTTCAGATTCTGTGTCTCCCTCTCTCGCTCTGTCCCTCCCCGACTTGTGCTTTCTCTCTCTCTCAAAAATAAATAAACTTTTTAAAAGAAAGATTCTCTCTCTCTCTCTCCCTCTGCCTCCTCCCCGACTTGTGCTCTAAAATTAAAAAAAAAATTTAAATTAAGAATAAAAGAGAGAGGAGCACCTAGGTGACTCTGTCGGTTAAACGTCCAACTCTTGATTTTGGCTCAGGTCATGAGTTTGAGCCGCACATTGGGCTCTGCACTGAGAGTGTGGAGCTTGGTTGGGATTCTTTCTCTCTCCCTCTGTCTCTCCACCGCTTTCTTGCTCTCTCTCAAAATAAATAAGTAAACTTAAAAAATGAATAAAAGAGAAAGAACTTCAATAAAATCAGAAATGAAGGAGAAATAGCAACACTACAAAATATAATTATGACACTAATATAAAATTATATGCAAAAAATTGGGTGTCCTACAAGAAATTCCTAGAAACATATAATCTTCCAAAACTGAATTTGGAAAAAATAGGAAATCTGAACAGACGGATTACTAGTAACAAAATTGAATTGGCAATCCAAACACTCCCCGCAAAAAGTCAAGGACCAGATGGCTTCACAGGTGAATTCTGCCAAATATTTAAAGAACAGTTAGTACCTATTCTTCTCAAACTGTTGCAAAATCTAGAAGAATAAGGAAAACTTCTAAATTCATTCTATGAGACCAGCATTACCCAGATACCAATACCAGACAAAGACACTGCAAAAAAGAAAACTACAGGCCAATATCCCTGATGAACATAAATGTAAAAATCCTTAACACAATAGTAGCAAACCAAATTCAACAACATATTTAAAAGGATCATTCACCACAACCAGGTAGGATTTATTCTGGGGATGAAAGGGTGATTCAATTCTTGCAAAATCAACACGATACATCACATTAACAAGAGGAAAGAAAAGAACCACATGATCATCTCAATAGATGCAGGAAAAGCATTTGACAAAACAACATCCATTTATGATAAAAGCTCTTGACAAAGTGGATTTAGAGGGAACATACCTCAACATAATAAAGGCCATGTATGACAAGCCTACAGCTAACATCATATTCAATGGTGAAAAACTGAAACCATTGCCCCCAAGATCAGGAACAAGATAAGGATGTCCATTCTCACCACTTTTATTGAACATAGTACTGGAAGTTCTAGCTGCAGTAATCAGACAAGAAAAAGACATAAAAGGCAACCAAGTTGGTAAGGAAGAAGTAAAACTTTCACTATTTGCAGAGGACATGATACTATATATAGACATCCCTAAAAACTCCACCAAAGGGGCGCCTGGGTGGCTCAGTCAGTTAAGTGTCTGACTTCAGCTCAGGTCATGATCTCACAGTTTGTGAGTTTGAGCCCTGCATCGGGCTCTGTGCTGCCACCTCAGAGCCTGGAACCTGCTTCAGATTCTGTGTCTCCTTCTCTCTGCCCCTCCCCTGCTCATGCTCGCTCTCTCTCTCTCTCTCTCAGTCTCTCAATAATAAATAAACGCTAAAATTGTTTTTTAAATTCCACAAAAAAACCCTATTAAAATAAATGAGTTCAATAAGGTTACAAGTAACAAATTTAACATACAGAAATCTGTTGCATTTCTATACACCAACAAGTGTATAGAAGTGTATACAAGTGTGTCAGAAAGAGAAATTAAGAGAACAATCTTGTTTATATCTGCACTAAAAAGAATAAAATACCTAGGAATAAGCCTAACCAAGGAGGTGAAAGACCCTCACTCTGAAAACTAGAAGCATTGATCAGAGAAATTAAAGACAACACAAATAAATGGAAAGACACAGCATGCTCATGGATTGGGAGGACAAGTATTATTACAATGTCTATACTATCCAAAATAATCTACAGATTCAATGCAATCCCTGTCAAAACACCAATAGCATTTTTCACAGAAGTAGAACAAATAATCCTAAAATTCATATGGAACCACAAAAGACTGAATAACCAAACCAATATTGAGAAAGGACAAAGGAAAGGTAGAGGTATTAGAATTCCAGATTTCACGACATACTACAAAGCTGCAGTGATCAAAATGGTATGTTACTTGCATGAAATTAGATGCAACGATCAATGGAACCGGATAGAAAGCCCATAAATAAACCCATGTCTATATGGTCAATTAATCTAAGACAAAGGAGGCAAGAATATACAATGGGGAAAAGACAGTCTTTTCAATAATAAAATGGTAGTGGGAAAATTGGACAGCTACATGCAAAAGAATGAAACTCAACCACTTTCTTATACCATGCATAAAAATATACTAAAAAATGGATTAAAGACCTGCATGTGAGACCTGAAACCATAAAACCCCTAAAAGAAAATGTGGGCAATAATCTCTTACATATCAGCTTTAGCAACATATTTATGAATAGGTTTCTGCAGACAAGGGAAACAAAAGAAAAAATAATTAGGACTATACCAAAATAAAAAGCTTTGGCTTAGGAAACTATATATAGAAATTACACAATTCAACACCAAATGAAACAAACAATAAGATTAAAAGATGGACAGAGGGGCGCCTGGGTGGCGCAGTCGGTTGAGCGTCCGACTTCAGCCAGGTCACGATCTTGCGGTCCGTGAGTTCGAGCCCTGCGTCAGGCTCTGGGCTGATGGCTCGGAGCCTGGAGCCTGTTTCCGATTCTGTGTCTCCCTCTCTCTCTATCCCTCCCCCGTTCATGCTCTGTCTCTCTCTGTCCCAAAAAAAAAAACAAAAAACAAAAAAAAAAACGTTGGAAAAAAAAAAAAAAAAGATGGACAGAGAACCTGAGTAGACACTGTTCCAAGAAGACATCCAGATGGCCAGACACATGAAAAGATACTCATTATCACTAATTATCAAAGAAATGCAAATCAAAACTAATGAGGGGCACCTGGGTAGCTCAGCCAGTTAAGTATGTGACTCTTGATTTCAGCTCAGGTCATGATTTCACAGTTCATGAGATCAAGCCCCACGTTGGCTCTGCACTAGAAGCATGGAGCCTGCTTGGGATTCTCTCTCTCTCTCTCTCTCTCTCTCTCTCTCTCTCTGCCCCTTCCTCACTCATATGCACCCTCTCTCTCAAAACAAATAAACATGAAATAAGGAATAAAACATTCTATTTAAAAAAACTACGGTGAGGGACACCTGGGTGGCTTAAGTCAGTTGAACAACTGACTTCCACTCAAGTCATGATGTCACGGTTCATGAGTTCAAGCATCATATCGGGCTCACTGCTATCAGATCCTCTGTCCCCCCCCTCTTTCTGCCCCTCCCCTGCTCATGCTCTCTTTCTCTAAAATAAAACTAAAACAGTAAAAAAAAAAAAAAAAAAAAAAAAAAAAAAAAAAAAAACAAAAACAAAAACAAAAAAAAAAACAACTACAATGAGATATCACCTCCCACCATTCAGAATAGCTAGTATCAAACAGACAAGAAATACAAGTGTCGTTGAGGAGGCAGAGAAGAGAGAATCTTCATACACTCTGAGAATGTACTTTGGTGCAACCACTGTGGAAAACAGTATGGAGGTTCCTCAAAAAATTAAAAATAGAAATACCTTATGATCCAGTGATTCCACTACTGGGTATTTACCTAAAGAAAACAAACACTAATTCAAGAGGCAGCTGGGTGGCTCAGTCAGTTGAGTGTCTGACTCTTGATTTCAGCTCAGGTCATGATCTCACAGTTCAGGAGTTCAGGCCCTACATCCAGCTCTATGCTGACAGTGTGGAGCCTGTTTGGGATTCTCTCTCTCTCTCTCTCTCTCTCTCTCTCTCTCTCTGCCCCTCCCCTGCTCATGCTTGCTTTCTGTCAAAATAAATAAACTTTTTAAAAAACCACGAATTCAAAAAGATATGTGCATCCCTATATTTATTGTAGCGTTATTTACAATAGCCAAGATATGGAAGCAATCCAAGTGCCCATGGATAGATGAACAGATAAAAAAAAGATGTAGTATATATATACACAATGGAATATTACTCAGCCATAAAATAGAATGAAATCTTGCCATTTGCAACATGAACGGACCCAGATGGTATTATGCTCAATGAAATAAATCAGAGAAAGACAAATACCATATGATTTCACTTACATGTGGAATCTAAAGAATAAAACAAACAGCAACAAGAAAAACCCCAAAGACTCTTAATTACAGCGAACAAATTGGTGGTTGCCAGAGGGAAACTGGGTGGGAGGATGGGTGAAATTGGTGAAGGGAATTAAGAGGTACAAACGTACAGTTAGATAAATAAGCTGTAAAGATGAGAAGTACAACATAGGGAATATAGTCAATAATATCGTAATAACATTGTATGGTGACAGTGACTACACTTGTCTTGGTTAGCACTGAGTTTTTTTAAATGGTATCATTAGAGGGAAGTGCTATACAGAAAGCAACTTGTGTAGTACCACATAGCTGGCCCTCTCTCCCAGCCTCCCCCCACTCCCTTTTTTTAAACATTTTTTTAATTTGAGAGAGAGAGAGAGAGAGAGAGAGAGAGAGAGAGAGAGAGAGAGAGAGAGGAGTTTCAAGCAGGCTCCATGTTCAGCACAGAACCTGGCATGGGTCTCGATCTCATGAACCATGAGATCATGACCGGAGCTGAAATCAAGAGTCAGATGCTCAGCCAACTGAGCCACCCAGGCGCCCCCCTCTCCACCAGTTCCAAATACAATTTTATCACATCCCTACATTTGGGATACTGAGCGAAGCTTTGCTTAATTTAATCCTATTATTCTAGGGAAATGAATTGCAACCCTCCAAATGAATTTATGTGATCCTGATATTCATTTAATTCCAAATATTGTTAACCTCCCAGCCAGAAAGTCCTCAGAGCCACTTTAGGCACTTGCTCTTAAAATGTCCAGAGCTTCAGTTACCCATTCAAATGGACTTAAATTCAACCATGAATTGTCCTTGACAGTCTAATTGGATGGATATATTTAGTAAATGTTCCTGCATTGAAAGCCATTCACGCATGTAAGAGGCATTCGTGGAGTGCCAGTCCTGGGCCAGGCAATCTGATGGGTAAAGGCTGGCCTACTCACTCCCCCTCCGTGCACCCCTCTGTGTGGTCTGGAAACGCCTGTCCTCTCTGTGAGTCAGCTGAGGTTGGCAAGCACGAGGCAGGTCACTTGGAGCATTCTGGAATTTCAATAAGAATGGTCATTTTTGCAGACATCAATGAGATCACTTAAAGCAGGATTTCCTTTATGCATCTTCTAGGACTGACTGGAACTCAAGATTTCATGGAAGGCGCTCAGGATAGCAGGATAAAGTATGGATGGCCTAGAAAATTAGGTAGAGGTCTGTGACTTAAAGCAGTGAATAAGGAATCACTTAAGGTGATTTATCCCAGATGTGGAATAAACAACATTGGATGTTTCCGGTAGAAAATTTGGCAGAGACATTAACATTACTTAGAAAGTGTGTGACAGCAGGAAGTGCTCACAAGAAGTTGCCTCTTTCAGTCATAGACTGATGGAGACCCAGCTCAGCAGCTTACAATAGGAAAGGACAGGATTTCCCTAGAAAAAACTATAGAAAACGAGGAAATTTGTAGTATACAATATAGTATTTATTCAAACCGACACTATGGCTTCTAGGAGAGAAAGAGTGCTATGAAGATAGAAAGGTCGTAGTTATTCCAAGGGTTCTGAAAAGCACAGAGACCATGAACCAGAGGCCAATCTGCTGTCAGGTTACTAGCTTCCCCTCTTGGTGGTTCTAGGACTTTACAGAAGTTACTTGGCATCACTGACCCCCACTTCCTGTCTTTCTAGTTCGGGTTCCCTGATACCCACATTCTAAGAATTCTTCAGTCTCACTGGGATTTCCAGGACCGGACACGCACGACTTTCCACCAACTAGTCTTCCCCTCCTGTCTCCACTTTCTACCTTTCCCAGCATAGATTCCACGGTCTTTTTGAAGGACTTCAACCTTTTCTCTCCCCTCTCCACCCATCATACTAATCTAGGAAACCTCCAGCCTTGATAAACCCAACTCTGACTTCTGGGCCTGTACTCAAGCAGCTGATCAGTGCCGGAGAGAGGCCCACAGAACACTGACTGCCTTCACTTTACCTCCCTGACTACAGATGTGGGAAGTACCACACACGACATAAACCGATTTGCCTCTTACCATCCCTTTAAATATTTAGTGGGGGTAATCTCCTTTCCTGGAAGGGAGTCCAACAGACCTGTAACTTTTCTTCTCTTAGCAAACAGACAGTCCTACCCTCATTTTTGGTCCCAAACCCAGTCTGGCTACAGTGACAAGAATGTCCAGACGTGACCTGGCGTGGAGCCTTCCCACCTGCCCCAGGTGGGAACGGCTTCTGGTAGGAAGCTTGCGGTGGGAAAGGGTTTCATCACTGTGCTCTCTCCTCTCTTCCCGCTCACCTCCTCCCCTATCCGTTAATCACTGTTGGGGACCCATTAGAGTGTAAGGTCGGAGGAGGAGGTGAAGGAGGAATAAAAGTAGTATGTGAATGAGTGCTCTTGAAAACTGGTCTCAAGCCCTTGGGTGCAAGTTGGCTCTCCGGTTGCTTCTGGTAGATGAAGAAAGCCAATGCTCTCGTGGTGCTCTGTTACTCAGAGGTTTCACATCACTGACACGTTTCTTCTTCGGTGAGCTGGACTCTGGAACGCACTTCTGTTCAGGTGGCCGTTTATGATTCCTTCCTCAGCCCTGGCACCACGTCTCAGCCTCTGTCCGCCAAGGTCTCCTCATCCCGCTAGACAGTGCCGTTGATGGGGACCCAAGGCAACACTACGACAGCCGTCTCTAGCTTCTGGCACAGGAAACATTTGCATCTTCTTGCCTGGGCACATTCAGGCATGGGATCTGCCCCAGGGCAGCAAGATGCCCGTCAGACAGACCCCCTCCAGCCCTCCAGACTTCCACATCCACAGGCCGCTGCACTGGGCGTCCCCTTTTCCCAGGTGCCCCCCAGCCTCTTTGCTCCAGCTTAGGTGGGTGCTTTTGAAGCCCCCTTCACTAGGCTGAGATTCCAGAGTGGCATCCTCCCACTCGGCTGCCAAAGAGGAGGGAGGACCCTCAGCTTGGCATCGGCAACACTGCCCCGAAGAAGACCCTTCACACGTCTCCTCTCTGCCTCCATTGTCTGGCAGAAGGTATGAGTTCTGGAAAAGATCCTTAGGTCACATTCTTTGTAGGTCTTCATGGGGCGACTTGGGCCCTCACTCTGGGATCTCCCGTCTTGCATCAACTGTATCTTGTTGCCAAGTCAAGACTTCAACTTTAACAACTGGGTTCACTTAGCAGAGGCCTCAGCAACGCCCTCCCCCCCCCCCCCCCCCAGGAATCCTACAGTTCACCCATTAGCGTGTTGCCGGCTTTCCAAGACAACTGGAGAGTCGGGGCAAAGGTGCCTGAATTGCAGGGCTCTCTCCGCCCGCTTAGCAGCTGGCTAACCTCGGGCAACTTATTTAACTTCTCCGTGCCTTAATTTCCCCATCTGCAGAATGGGCTCAAAACGGCACCTACTTCTCAGCGGTAGGAGGGTGAAACGAGTGGACGCTAGCAAAGTGCTTAGAAGGCCACCTGCCGTTTAGGGCGCCCTCGGTGCCAGCTGTTACTACTCTCTGCCCTTTCTGGCAAGCAGGTGCAACTCCTCGCTGTCTCCTGATGGCTTTCCCTCCTTTGACCGAAAGAATAAGACAACCGGAAAGGGAAGCCCTCCTCTTCCGGCCACCAAATCTACCGGCGTGCCTGCATCCGTGCGGATATTGTTTCCTTCCTCTGCCCGTTGAAACTATCCCTGCCAACCCCCCACCCCGCCCCAACCTGTGCTCGAGACGCCACCCCGTTTCCCTCCAGGGACTTGACACCCCCCCCCCCCCCCATTTCCAGTGCATGCAGAGAGAACTTTTAGAACAAGATCCCAAACAAACAAAAACCACAACCACAACAACAAATCCCAAGCCCTTCCTCGACCCTGCATCCCTCGGCAGGCTCTGCAGAATGGAGGGAGGAACAAAGGAGAGAGCCCCCCATCTCCCCCATGGGGTTACTGAAAAAAGAATGCCCTAATAAACAACGTCAAGTCCTGAGCACAGCACCTAGCTTACAGCAAGCGCACAAACGTTAGCTAGTGTTCTTGGTGCTATTATTATGGTAAACTTTCCTGCTGTGCTTGCTGCCAGAAGGGAATCTCTTCAAAAGCCGTTTTTAGGCAACAATTAGGAATCCAAACCCGAGGTACAATTCACGTAAGTCACTTCAGTATTTCCCTATATTGTAGCCTCTTCCCGCTTGATCAACGCCTTCGTCTTCTGCCTGCCGGCTGGCAAGTTCTAATGGGCTAGCACTCTCCATCTTAATATTTTTTTTCATTAACGTGTCCGCCAGTCTCTCCTGACCAGGAGAAAACGCTTGGGCACAAAAGTAGAGGCCCTTAGGGACAAGTCCCCCCTCCAGGTTGGGGCCACCCTCCCTGCTATCTCGGCTCCAGCACGGGGACAGCCACCGTGACCTGGGTGGTCTGGGCGGAGGCGTCGAGGCCCCCAGGATTAGCGGGTTCCTGGCCTATATTTTGGGGTGCCGGCAGAGCAATCCCGCCTGGAGGCTCCTAAAGCCCGTGTGGCACGACCCCCCTCCCCCACACCTGCCCTGCTAGGTTTTCTCAGGCCTACGTGGAGAAACCTTCCGACTCTGTTCAAATCGAATCCAAAGCCATTCAAACCAGAAGGAGCTGAGAAATTACATTCAAGATAAGCTCTCCGAGTGCCCTCTCCTGCCCCAGGCAAGGAGCAACCTAGTGCGGAGTGAGCAGAATTCTAGGAAAGGAAGCAGCGGGGAGGGGGCTGGGGGGCGGGCAGGCCAGCACTCACCTGCACAGACTGAAAGCTTGGAGGGTGGTCTCGGCTGAGCCAGGGTTACACCTACTGCCCCAGGCTGCCTGCCTTAAAAGTGAGAAGGGCTCTACTCACCACACCTGGGTTTCTTGCCACCTTTAGGGAGTTCCTTGATTGGGTCCGGTCACCTCTGGCCTGATCATTCCATCACCTTGATTCGATTGCAGGTGAAATCTCCCCCAGCATACCAGTGATGGTGGGAGCTCACCGGATTATTTTAAATCCACTGAACTCATTTCCTTTAACTGTCCAGTGCCGGCTGGGTTCAAGTGAAAGGCAGGGCGCCTCTGCTCCCCGGGTAAGGCCACAAGATGCAGGCGCTCTGAGGAGTCATGAGCATGTCAACTCCAAGCCCCTGACTAACCGCTTCCAATCACATGACTGAAGTTACCTACTGTCCCCTGTTTGGATACAAAAAGTCCCTATTTGGGGCACCTGGCTGGCTCAGTCGGTTAAGCTTCTGACTTCGGCTCATGTCATGATCTCTCAGTTCGCAAGTTCCAGCCTCGCATGGGGCTCTGTGCTGATGGCTCAGAGCCTGGAGCCTGCTTCAGATCCTGTGTCTCCTCTCTCTGTCCCTCCCTGCTCACGCTCTGTCTCTGTCTCTGTCTCTCTCAAAAATAAACATTAAAAAAAAAAAGAAACAAAAAGTCCCTATTTTACCTCTGATCATTCCTTTCATCTTAAAACACTCTCTTGCCGTGGGCCCCATGACACCCCGTGCTCCTGGGTTTCCTTCTGCCTCTCAGGGTGCTCATCTCCAGTCCGCTTGGTGGACTCCTCAGTCTGTCTGGGGCCATAAATGCTGTTCCTTGCTCCTAGGTGCTGTCCCTCCTCCCTTAATATCCCTTTTGAAGGGTATATGTTTGCAGACACCTCTCAAATGGCACGCATCGCTCAGTTCTCTCTCTGAGCTCCTGGAGGACACCCAAATGTCAACCCATGTCCTACAGTGCACTTGATTCTTAATAGCTCAAAGCTAGCACCCTCCACCTGCCCATTCTTTGTCCCGTCAGACAAACCTGCTCTTTTTTTTTTTTTTCTTAATTTTTATTTATTCTTGGGAGAGAGAGAGAGAGAGAGAGAGGGAGGGGCAGAGAGAGAGAGGGACAGAGAGAATCCCAAGCAGGCTCCATACTGTCAGCACGGAGCCCGATGTGGGGTTTGACCTTGCGAACCGTGAGATCGTGACCTGAGCCGAAACCAAAGTCAGACACTTAACCGACTGAGCCAGCCAGGTGCCCCTCACCTGCTCTTCTAATCTTCCCCATCCACCCTGCTGCCTAAGCCAGAAACTCGAGTGCTAAGCTTACCTCTCCCTGTATCTCGCTCCCAACGAGTCAGTAAGTCCTGCCCATTCTGCCTCCTTAATTCATCTCAGATGACCCCCTCCAGCCTCACCCCCGGCACAGCGGAGACCAGTCTAGATTCTGTGCGATAGCTTCTTCCCTGAACTCCTTGCTTCCTCCTTCGGTGTAGTCCACACGCGGGATCTGAGCAGTGTTTCTAAAACGTGATTGTAGCCATGCCTTTCTCCTTCTCAAAAGCTTTCCGAGCCTCCTACATTTCACGGGATAAAGTCCACTCTCTGTAAGGTGGCTTACGGAGCCCCACCAGGAGAGACCGCAGCTCAGCTCTTCGGCATCTCTCTTGCAGAAACTCCCTAAAACCTCCACTGGCAATGACTGTGTCACTACAGAGTGCTCTCTTGATGCCAGATCTTCTTTTGTGTCGTTTCTTTTCCCCGGATGTTGCTGCCATAACAACCCCACGTCTTTAGCTCTGCTAATTCTGCACCTCTCTCTCCCCCCCCCACTCTTAATTTTGGGGCCCAGGCAAGGACTCCTGATGTGATCTGGCCACAGTGCGGCCTCCACTCCAGCCACGTGCGTCCTGCTCTCAGTCTCCTTATAGGTGTCCCCTGGGAAGTCTCTGTCTCTTTCCAGAGCCACCGAGTCTGGCTTGGCACCCTTCTATGTGCTTCCATGGCACCCTGGGCCTCCCCTATCGGCAATTTTCACAGGGGTTTCTGATGACCTTTTGCTCGTGTCCCGTCAGATGGTAACCATTTTGCGACCACAGAGCGCTGTTGTCCTGCTGGCTCTGTTTTTCTGGAGAGCCATGATGAATACGGTCTATTAGGAGTTCAGGAGTTCATGCACACACATACAGACAGAAATAGGACAGGGTTCACTGATAAAGCAGAGGTTCTGCTCCAAGGTGGGAGGCTTAGTACTCCTATCACCTCCCGCTTCCGCCCTGAATCAGAGGAATAAAAGAAAAAAATATTTTTTTAGTTTTTATTTATTTATTGTGGGGGAAAGAGAGAGCAAGCACAAGTGGAGGAGGGCAGAGAGAGAAGGAGGGAGAGAGAGAGAGAATTCCAAGAAGACTGCACCATCAGCACAGAGCCTGACGAGGGGTTTGATCTTACGAACCGCGAGATCATGACCTGAGCCCCAACCAAGAGCCAGAGGCTTAACTGCCTGAGCCATCCGGCCTTTCTTCCTCTGGAAGACCCTCAGAAATGGCTACTATTGGTATCTTGGTTTAAAGAAGAGGTGCTCAGGGGCACCTGGGTGGCTCAGTCGGTTAAGCCTCTGGCTCTTGGTTGGGGCTCAGGTCATAATCTCACGGTTTCGTGAGTTCAAGCCCCGCATCAGGCACCATCTGGCAGCACAGAGCCTGCTTGGGATTCTCTGTCTCCTCTCTCTCTGCCCCTCCCCTACTTGTGCTGTCTCTCTCTCTCTCAAAAACTTAAAAAAAAATTTTTTTTAAATCTATTATAATACTGGGAACCAAGAAGGGGTTTCCTTGATGGACCAGAGATGATTAGGAATCCCTGAAAGCCAGAGCTAGATTAGCTAACAGGGACGCATCAGCGACAAAGATGAGTACGTGAGAATCCCACACATTTGAGGAATTCTAAAATCATAAAAGAAAGAGGCACAACGGAGACAGAAGGGGTGGTTGTGGCTTCTGTCATTACATCCACGTCCCCTTATATGCCCGTCCCATTTCCCCAAGTGGTCATTTAATGACAAGAGCACAGAACCAGGTGTCCAGATTCTGGTTCTGGGACTGTTCCAAGGCCGTGTGGCCCTGGGCAGCTGTCTATCTCTCTCTGGGCATAGTTTCTTCTTCCTTAAAATGGAGGTAACACGCCTGCCCTGTGACATTCTAGTGGGACAGAGTGAGAAAAGTATGGGAACAGCTAATGCAATGACCAGAGGGAAGCTCTAAACTCTCCTTCATTCCTTCTTCTGCTCCAGGACCTTCTTCCCCGGCTCCCCATACCCAGGCCTGGATGGGAGCTCAGTGGTTTCTCGGTGAGTGGGTCAGTATTGCTTTTCATTTCATGTTCAATCTCTTTCCTTGGCATATGCAGCAGGCTTTCTCATGGTAGGGAGGTAAGGGGCTTCTTCTAAATTCCGGCAATGCCTGGACAGGAGCAGAAGGCGCCTGTCAAGGCTCCTTTCAGGATGATAGAGAGTGGCCACCTCCCTTGTGGGCCACCTAGGGCGGGCCCTAACAGGCAGAGGGGCCCCCGCCACTCCCTGGAGAGCCCTGTCCTATGACCCACTGCCAGTCTGCCTAGAACTGGTTTTATGAGCTCTGGATTGGGTTCTGCCCACACCATGTCTCTAACTGACTGGTGGGTGATTTGGGACAACCCTCTGGGCCTTTGGTTCTTAATTTGTCAGGTGGAGAAAGCTGTACTCGAGGATCTCAAAAGTGCCTTCCAAGTCAAAATGTTGTAGAATCTTGGACTCTCTTTTGACGGAGTCGGAGTCACAATGGAATCAAGCAAAGAAAGAATACAGAACGCTGAGGCCATCATACAGACCCTCATTTCTCAACTGCGAGCCATGCAGAAGAAGCTGCCTGGCCTCACTCCTGCTCAGCGTCCTCTTCATCGCACTCATCCTGCCCCCTCCTTGCCCCCTGTCCCGCCTCTTGTCCCTGTGACTTCCCTGCCTCTCCAGCCTATGCCTGCCTCGGTCACCAGTTACTCAGACCAACCTGGTTCTCTTCCTACCTCATGCCCAGACCACCTGCCTCCTCTAACGGGTTTCACCCCTTCCCAGTTCCCTGCCTGGGGCCCTTCCACCCTTGCCTGCCCCCCTGCTCCTCCCACCACCCGCCTCCCCCCTCTCTCTGTCACCTGCATCCGCCGCCCCTTCCGACTGGCCCCCCTCTCCTTCCACCCCTCTCCCGTTACCCCTGCCCCTCCTCCTCACCCTACTTCTTCCCCCACCTTCATGGGCCTTGGGCCCAGATAGGCCTCCCCTGCTCCTGCTAGGACATCTGCCCCCAACCAGCCCTCACCAGGCCTGATGATTCCCACACTCCATCATGGAAGCCTTGCGTCCCTCCCAGAACTCCTGGGAAGGTGATGTCCAGCATCCTGGTGACATGGTGAACATGGGGGGCACTGGATGATGACCAGCAGGCACACAACCAAGAGGGGCACTTCCCTCAGGTAAAGGTCTCTTTCCCCCATGTCCTGGTTATCTTGCTGCCTGAGGATAGCAAATGCCTCCATATCCATTCCTTACATCATATAAAAATGAGGATCTTATTATTTTTACTTAAGAGACTCCGCAGGGAATAGAGCTTGGGGAAGATTGCTGAATTCTGATGGTCGTTGTTCATCTCAACACTTAAGTCATGGACACCCACACACACACAGGTATCTGTGCACACCCCCAGGTCCAGGTCACCAGAGATCAGCACGGGAGGTCCAGGCAGCTTTGGCCTGATGATGGTGTGAATGGAATGTTCCGAGATGCTCTGTTTTCCAGCCCTTTTACGCAGTCTGAAAAACTTGGTTCTGATCTCTCAGTTTGCTTCTGTATCATGTTGATTGGTTGAGGTCCATTTGGTCATAGAAGACCTTTCTCCTGGGATATGGAAACTCTGTTTTCAAGTTTGTTTGTTTGTTTGTTTGTTTAGAGAGGCAGAGAGGCAGAGAGAGAGAGAGAGAGAGAGAGAATGAATCCCAAGCTGGCCCTGAGCCCATCACAGGGCTCAATCCCAAGAACCATGAGATTATGACCTGAGCCAAAATCAAGAGTCAGACACTTAACCAACTGAGCCACCCAGGTGCCCTGAGGAAACTTTTTTTTTTTTTTTTTTTTTAACACCAGGAGCAGAGTCAGCTGAGTTAATCATTCTCTTGGGTTCCCAACATGCTTGTATCATTGGCCTGAGAAAGGCCCCTCTCGTGTTCTATTTATTCACTTTTATGCCCATTTCTCACTTCTTTCCTCATGTAAACACTGCTCAAAATATTTTGACAGGTATGTGTATGTATTCTCACAAAATCTGTGGTGTTATTTTGTGAGCTGTATTTTTAATTTTCATACATGAGATTAGGCACTAGGTTTCATTCTGTTTGCTTTCACCCAGCACTCTATTTTCAGGATGTGCCTACGTGTGTGTGTGTGTGTGTGTGTGATCTCTGCTTCTAACTTCTGCACTGTCTCCTGCCGAGCTTCTCCCCCAGAGGACGCTCATCCATTTCCCCAGGGACAGTCACACACCCCCAACGCTCTGACTCTTCACCACTGTGGACAATTCCAAACCAACCGTCCTTGTATAGGCCCCCTTGTGACGCCATGTGAGAGTTCTCAGGGATGGGTGCCCAGCACTGAGAGCACTGAGTTAAAGGGCCTCATCTTCCATCATTCACAAACAAGTGTTCTTGTTGGGATGAGAAACTGTTCATTTAATGTTATTCATAAAGTGAGTTCAGTAAACTCCTTCTGGGCCATCTATGCCCAAGACCTAGGAAGTGAAATGATTTTATCAAACCTATAAGATGACTTTTGGCCTTTAATAACCAGCCTACATTTCACAAATTTTCCTGGATCTCAGGTGATGGGTTTTTTTTTTTAATCAGTTTCTGGAGTTTCGAGGCAAGTGCACACGCATATGAATCAAGACTGTAGACACTCTACTTGACCGCCAGCACTGGCCAACATTAGCTATGGGTCAATGCCTCATTGTTGGCCTTTATTTACAAAAGAACTGCTTGTTGGACATCTTCTGCAACGTCTTTGCCATTTGTTCTTGTAATTTTGAGTATTACTAATTACAGTAGTTGCTGCTCTATGCCAGTCCATAATGCCTCACACTTTCAGAAGCTGTTGGGATCTTTGGTAAGTTCCTTTTCCTCAAGAAGATTACTTTCCCTGTGTCCCTAATCCTTGTCTGGTTGGTTGGCCACTCTCCCTTGGTAACTGTCCTCTTTTTTTTTTTTTTTAACGTTTATTTATTTTTGAGACAGAGAGAGACAGAGCATGAATGGGGGAGGGTCAGGGAGAGGGAGACGCAGAATCTGAAACAGGCTCCAGGCTCCGAGCTGTCAGCACAGAGCCCGACGCGGGGCTCGAACTCACAGACCGCGAGATCATGACCTGAGCCGAAGTCGGCCGCTTAACCAACTGAGCCACCCAGGCGCCCCGGTAACTGTCCTCTTATACCACCTGGGCTTATGGCTAAACCATGGAAGATGCGGGACTGGTGATGGCCGAGCCGGAAAGAATGCAGGGGCCTGCCCTCAGAGAGACCATGGATGGGGGGTCCTGGGTAACTTCCTTCCAGGTGCACCATCTCATCTGTATCCCGGAAAAATCCAGAAAAGTCCTCTGTGACCACCAAGGCTTTCACATGCTGAGAACGCACCTTTTGCAGAAAGAGGGAAGGTTTACAATGTTTGTATCAAAGCCATGATCTTTTCAAGTGGCCCTCACCCTGAAATGTACAAGGTAGCATTGCTAAATGTATATGCCTAGGGAATCACTACCACATCCAGATATAGGATCGCCCCCAAATGTTTTTATGATCCTTTGCAGTCAATACCATCCACCCCAAATCCTCAGGAAACATTGATTGGCATTTTATCCCTGTAGATTAGTCTTGTGTGGTCAGGAATTTCATATAACGGGATTTACCCTTTCATGTCTGATTTCATTCACTCCGTATGCTGTTTTTGCCATTCATCGATGTTATTTTGTCTATCAGTAGTTCATTCTAGTTAGTGCCGAACGGGATCCCGTTATATTAATACATCAAATTGTTTTTCCATTGCACTTGTTGCTAGGTGTGACAGTTATCAATTTGTTGCCTCTCAACTCCAAATCTACCCTTCATTACCTGCTCCGCAGTAGTAAGATAGCTCTTTGAAGCATTTCTCACTTGCATCGAGAACAATATTGAGCCATGGCAGTAGATGGCGCTGGAGGGACGCGGCAGCAGGAAGAAACTTCCCTTCCGGGGCCCAGCGCGCTTCTGTTTGCTTCAGCTCCTCTGACTGCACCTGCTACCAGAAATGAACTTGTGGGCACATCCTCTGCTCTGCCCCAGCTATGCATCCAGATGTGGGCTCACGGCCTCAGGCCTAGCCCAGTGCCCACTTCACTACGGCCCACTTCATGGACTCTGCAAACCTCAGGCCTCACATGCCCTGCTGGAGAACAGACCACCGACTCCCCTGGACACCAGCCTGCCGGCCTCAGCCCACTGGCTGCCAGCGGGAGTGTTTCCAGGGGCCACCCAGACACGGGCACAAGCACCCCAGGCCTTCACCACTCTGCCTGTAAGTAGGTTCCTGACTTGGACTCTCCCAGGGCACTCCCCGCCAGCCTCTGCCACCAGCAACCCAGAGGGACATTTGATGCTGACCTGGAGACCATCGGCCAGGCCTTGCACATTTTTCAACAAGGTGTGAATCCCAGCTTGAAGGAGAGGACCCTCTTCCCATCTGTTCCCTCCTTGGATACTCTCCTGCCTTAGAAGGTTCTGTACAGTTCTCTTAGGGCTACTCCACTGCTAAGGTAATAATTTTTACAATTAAATTTTCTGTATTCAAATTACTGTGTGGTTCCTGTCCTCTGATTGAACCTTGACAGATATGTTAGACATTTGTATGGTTTCAGTTTTTTGGCTATTATGAATAAAGCTGCCGTGAACATTTTTGTCTTTGGGTGGACATATGTGGTCATTTTTCCTGATAAACACCCAGAAGAGGAATTGCTGGGTCATGTGGTAAGTATGTAAGATATTTAAGGGAAATTGCCCAACCATATGCCAAAGTAGTTGTACCATTTAATATTTTCAGCCAAAGGCCTGCTCACCTCCATGCCAGCACCTTCACATTGCCAGTCCTTAATTTCAGCTATTCTAGTGGCTATGCAGCTCCCTGACGCATAATGGTGATGAGTGGGTTTTTAAAAAGTGTTTATTTTTGAGAGAGAGAGAAAAAGAGTACAAGTGGGGGAGGGGCGGAGAGAGAAGTGACACAGAATCCAAAACAGCTCCAGGCTCTGAGCTGTCAGCACAGAGCCCAACGTGGGGCTTGAACTCACGAACCATGAGATCATGACCTGAGCCGAAGTTGGTCGCTTAACCGACTGAACCACCCAGGCACCCCTTTTAAAATTTTTTTAAATGTTTATTTTTGAGAGAGAGAGAGAGAGAGAGAGCTCATTTTATGAGCAGGGAGGGGCAGAGAGAGAGGGAGACACAGGCTCCAGCCTCTGAGCTGTCAGCACAGAGCCTTGGCTCAGGGCTCGAACTCACGAATGCAAGATCATGACCTAAGCTGAAGTTAGGTCATGGGTGGCTGCTTAACCGACTGAGCCACCCAAGCACCCAGATGGTGTGTGTCTTTTTATGTGCCAATTGGCAATTTGTATATCTTCTTTTGTGATACATTTGTTCTGACTTTTGGCCCGTTTTTACTTTGGTTCTCTTATGAAATTATCATTTTATTAGGAGTCTTAATGGTGTCTTTTAAAGAGATTTTAGTTTTGATGAAATCCAATTTATCTTTATATTTCAGGGTTAAGTGCTTTTTATGTTCTAAGATACCACTGCCTACCATAAAGTTATGAACATTTTTTCCCCACATTTTCTTCTAGAAGTTTTCAACTTTTATGTTTAGGTCTATGACCCATTTTGAGTTAGTTTTGTGTACAATGTGGAAGGTCAAGATTCATATTTTTCTATGCAAATATCTGGCTGCTGTAGCTCCATTTGTTGGAAAGATTACTTGGCATCTTTGTAAAAGTCAATTGGCCATGCATAAGTCTATTTCTGCACACTGTTCTGTTCCATTGGTCTATAGGTCCATCCTTCCGCCAATACGCCAATACAATGTTACTTTATGTAAGTCTTAGGTAGCATCATTCTTTCAACTTGGTTCTTCTTTTTCAAAACTGCTTCAGCTATTCAAGGTCTTTTGCATTTCCAAATAAATTTTAGTCAGTATGTCAATTTCTCCAAAAAGCCTGTTGGGACTTTTACTGAAAGTGCAATGAATCTGGTGATAAATATGGAGAGAATAGACATCTTCATAATTGTTGTGTCTTTCAATCCATGAACATGGTATGACTTACTCTCCATATATTTAGTCTTTCAGTTCTCTCACACCACACGTCTCTGACCATTCCTCTGCAATCATATCTCACTTTGATGACAGCTGGGAAAAGTTTTCCACTTTTAAGGACCCAAGTGATTAGATCGGGCCCACCCAGATAACGCAGAGAGCGGAAGTGGAAAAGAAATGAAAGAACCCTGGGAAGCACTCGAGCTCATATAGTGAGCCTGGCCTCATGACCCTTCTCTCAAGAGAGGGTGCCCCCTGGAACTGCAAGGCCACGGGCCAGAGCCAAGGCAGTGGTCATGCTGGAGGACCCTTGGGGTGGAGGATGCCAGCCTTGCCCCTGGCAAGCATGCGACATTGGGACACTTCCTTTACCCATCTCCCGTACCCATAGACCCAGCCCCAGGAGGACAGTGACACTGGCCAGAAGTGATTAAATGTTAACATACCTTTCTGTCCCTTCCTGACAGGGAGGGGAAGGGGTGCTCCAGGGGTCAATGGTTGCTGTAGTTCACAGGGTGGAGGTCAACTGCTATGTTTACTGCTGGTATCGAGTGGCTGAAATAAACAAGACTGTCCCCACCATATGCATGAGCAGAGCTCCTGGACCTGAGAGCTCAGAAAGCAATGTATGAAGGGTCAAAAACAGTGGCCTTAGCTCCACGTTACCTTCCCCTCTATTTGACTCTGGGCATCCCTTGCGGAGTCTGTGGGGAGAGAAGGCTTTGAGGGCCTGTAAGCAGGAACCCTGGGAGACAGCCAGGAAGCTGCCCGGCCCAGTCCCATTCCATGGCCCACGGACATCCCTGTGGCAACAGAGTCCCTGCACAGGACTCAGAGACCCAGGTCGAGGTTTCAGGCCCTTTTCCGAGACGTACTGCCCTCTCCTGCCTCTCAGCCTTCACATCGTCCTCCTCGTTTTAGTCACCTGGAACCCGGTTTTCTCTCGCGCAGAATTAAGAACCGTCTTCAGAAGGCAACACATGAAACCATTTTCAAACTGACTTTAATCTTTTTTTTTTTTTTTTTGCTGCCCAAATATTGTACATGCAGAAGCCATGTGAAGAATTTTCTCCTCAAGGGAACTGGCAAGAATGTTGGACGAAACAGCCGGCAGTCCTCCCAGCCGTCCACCTGCCACCTAGGAGCCACAGCAAGTTTGGGAAGATGGTGCACATAGAAAATGTATAGAGCGCAGATATAAAAGGCTAATTGCTTCTTATCTAAACAGTGTGCTTGTCAGTCCCTATCAGCTATCTCTTTCTTTGCAGGATGCATTTGGAAATTCTAAAAAAGGGGTTCCTGCCTCCTGTGAATTTACATTCTAAAGGAGTGGATGGAATAATCAGGCCAACTTTTCCTAAGGAAGCAGCCACTCTGCCTGCGGAGATGATGTCTGGTGAGAGATTCTGGAGAGAGGAACGGTTTTAAGAAGCAAAATACTTTGACAGGAAGTAAGTGCCCTCTCTCCTCCCATCAGAGACCATTGCCTTCAACGTCCTCAGGTGTTCAACTCTCCCACGGATGTCATTCTAGAAGCAGAAATGAGGACTGACCCGGTCTCATCTGCTGGTGGGGATACTGACCTACGCAGGGCGCAGCTGAGGTTGTGACATCACATCAGCACCGTGAAAATTGTCCGTTGTAGACAACCCTTAATTATTTCTCATCATTATGCAAGAAGAAAAGAGGGAGAACAAACCACGAAGAGGGGGAAGCAGAGTCTGTTAGGATTCCCAGAGTTCTTGTCAGAAGCAGCATCTGGGCATGGACGGATGAGGACCTGCACCCAGTTGGGGCACGAGGGGCTGGAAGGTTCCGGCCCGTGGAACCAGGTGCACCAGGCTCAAAACCCTCCTCAGCTCCAGATCAGACTTTTAAAACCTGGAAGGAACCATGCAGCAACTAGCAAATGCTCTGATTTTGCGGATGAGGAAGCTGAGGCCCGGAAAAGAGAGGAGTCTTGCCCAAGGTCACAGTTTTGGACAAAACTGTATATAACAGCCTTCCATTCCCTGTAACCAGCCGTCCAGGCCATTGACCCATGGGGCGGATGCTCTGCTGCCCATGGATTCCCAGGGCCCATTTCTGTTAGCCAAACTCTCTGGGCCCCAGTCTCGCGGACCCTTCCTGACAACGGGGTGGACTCCTTGGGGTAGGGGTGGGGGGTGGGGACCAGGGCCCCTGGCCTTACTGGCTAAGTGTCCAACTAGAGCCCTGGAATGTTTTCCCAAAGCAGTAACGCACTTTTCAACAAGCATCGCCCCAAGCTAGTCTAGGCCCCTGACAGAATTCTCTTACTGGTGTGGTTCTCCTCACAGGCACAGCCACGCTGGGCCCACAAAAGCCCGAGCTCAGGGTTGGGGGTGGGGGGGAGAAGGAGTTGCTTTGCTACATGGAAAGATTAAGCCCTTTGTCAGAGAACAAGGTCCCACCATCAGGCACGCCAACACCTGCGGCCCAGTCGGTGCCCGGGGGGAGACCGAGTTGCTCTCTTTGGCATCACCGACATTGCTCTGAGATGCTCAGGCACTCTCAAAATAACCCTTTCCCAGCCAGACCAGGCCAATCCAGCCGCCATCAGGCCTCGCCTGATTGGGCGGGACGCCCCTGCCTTCAGTCGCGAGTGTTTGGTTTTGCCCCGTCCTCTTCTGACCTGAGTGAAAAGCAGACTTGAGGGAGAAGGCAGGGGGCAGTCTACACGCCCATCGCTTCCCTCTTCGTTCAGTGAGAGAGAATCCGGTACAGGAAGCAGCATTTTAGAGAACCTCTTTGCGGGCCAGGATATTGGAGAAAACGGCGAGGAGAGGGAGATACAGGGAGGAGTCGGGCCGGGAGGCAGGCCTCTTCTTTTCCGGCTCCTTGCAGACGCCGCGGAAACGCTGCTGGACAACCTGGCCCGGAATGGTACACCATCTCCCGCGCCCAGGCGGGGGGCACCTCGTCTACACCATCAACAAAGGCAGCCATTTCTTGCACAGAGTTTGCACAGTGCAGGAAGCAATCAGAGACACAGAAGAGCGGCCTTACTGAAGCTCTGCTGCTTTCTGGGCCGAGGAAGAGAGGGAATGGGAGGCAGCGGGAGCCCCGGAGTCCCAGGGTGGGGGAGGAGCTCAGCGTCTCCTGGGCAGCAGGGCGAGGAGCAAGAGCCCTGGTCGCGGGTCAGGGCTCCTGGTAACGCAGTCTAAGATTGTGCTACATTTCATTTCCAAAGACGGACCCTTGGAGGTCTCTAGTGTCTTTAAGGGGTGGGGGAGGGGCCTGCTCTCCTGGAGGCTGGCCCTGGCAGGCGTCATGCCCCTGGGAGAACCGGCGATCCCACCAGCGATGGGCTACACGGGTGCCCTCTCTCTGGAGCCCCGGGGCTCTGCCTCAGCCCCCTGGAATGCTGGCATGCCCCAGAGGGCCTCCTTAGCCCACCACTCCTTTCCTGGGAGAACTGGGAGGTGGAAGAGACCGCATGGGGAGTCCTTTTGGAGATGGTTCTTCCCTGAAGGATCAAATCCCCTTTGTCAAACCTAGACTTGGCCCCGTTTACTGGAGCCTGATTCATACCAAAGGCCCTCAGACCTTCCTGTAGGGAAGGAGTCTAAGAAGGAAGTAGGACACATGAACAGAGCAGAAACGTGAAGACAGATGCTCTGAATCATCCGTCACGGTTCCTGCCCACAGCCCAGCAATGCCGCGGGGCCACCCCCATCTCCGCCACATCCTCCACGAATCCTGCCTGAGCAGAGGAAGGGGAATGGCAGAGTCCCATCCTGTACTCAGCTCTGGGTTTCACCTGGGGTGAGGAGGCCTTCAGAGCCAGGAGGCTGTACCTGGCAGCGAGTCGGTCCCAGTTCAGGGAGAACTCTGGAGGAGATGGTTCCTTCCTTCCCCACCATCCTCTCCTCAAAGATGCTGCCCTCCCCAGGGAAGGACAGGAGTCTCACTAGTGCTCCCTCCCCTCCTGGGACAGGCTCGCTCCCAAACGGTTTCTCAGACAAACCCCTGGATCCAGGAGGGCGAGAAACAGACCCTTAAATCCAGCCATTCACCGTCCCACACACATCAGTCTCATGTGACCTCACCATCATGGGGGGCGGGGGGGAGGGAATCCACTGGGGATTAGTAACTTATTTGGTGCCAAGGGTTAAAAAGAATAATTCCCTAAGGTCTACCCGGGGAGGATTGCTTCCCGCTAGAGAGGTGGGAGAGTGAGTGGCCCAGCTCTTGGGCAGTTTCGGCAGCTAGGGACTGTAGGCAGGCCCAAGTCACCACACGTCAGGCCCCATCTCTGGCTAGAAGTTCCACGGTGCTAACCAACCCTCCCCCAGAGGTGAGGGCATCGTTGCCTGCAGCTACCCAGAGGCCATTGCTCTGCGGGCAGCCCTCCACCTTCTCTGTCTTCCTGGGCCCCTAGAGGAATGAAGGTGATACCCCTCAGTGATATCCCCCGTTCCCTGGGGATGACTGTGTGGTCTGGGTATCACCACTCAGTGCTACATCAGCAAATGTCTACACTATCCTGTGGATCACTACGAATCCCACCATTCCAAAAGTGTAGAGTACGTTCACACCGTCCTGAGGGAGGCCGCTCTGAAGGTGAACACCTCACGGACAAAACAAAAAAAATACCCTTTTGTGAGCGAGTTTCCTCCCTTTCCCGACCCTGGGGTCAAAGAGTAGAGCCCTTCACCTTATTTTTAGAAACATGAGAAATGCATGCATTACCCAGTCCCGACAACGGGAGAGAATTTCTGCCTAGAGAGAAAACTCGACCCAGCTGCCTCCTCCCTCGCTCTACGCCCACAGCAGTCCTCATCTGTGATAGACAAGGATGAAGGCTCCGGCAGGAGCCAGGAGCCCATTCGGTTCATTTCTTACTGCCCGTACCCACTTTCTGTCTGTGGGCAGGGCTGATGGGGTTTTCCTGGGAGAGAGGTGACCGGGCTCTGGCTTTAACCTGATGTGGCTTCCTGCCAGGAAAGGAGGCCCTTTGCGCAGAGACGCTTCCACCTCCACCTGCCCTCAGAATCCACCTCTCTGCCCATCCATCCAGCTTTGGTTACAAATGGAGCCCAAGCACTCAGGCCCAGAGACCCCTCCACTGCTCGGCGGGGTAGCTCCCCTCCACCTCAAGTAGGTGGGTCAGAGTCATCGCAACACGTGGGGCTGACGCCGGGGGAAGAGGCAGAGGGACAGTCTTCTCCACACCTTGACCCCTCCTGCCACCTCTTTGCTCCCCACCAGATGCGGACCCAAGGGCTACTGTGTCCATCCCCTGGGCAACCTCTAGCCTTTTACCCTAGACCCGAGGAGGAAGAGGACAGATTTGGGCATTTCCTAGCAGACATCTCACAGGGCCAGTCCAGGCCCTGGTCCCCACCCACAGGGCCCAGCTGTCAAATGAAGTCAGGGTTTTTGAGTGGCTTTGGGAAGCTCCAGACAAGGGTAGAAAGAAAGCAGAGGCAGGTGAGGCGCCTAGGGCCGGCCAGGTCACTCTCCAGAGGGCAGCTGCGGAGCTCAAGGAGGTGGGGAGGCAGAAAGGGGAAAGTATTGCTTGTACAGAGCTGGTGTCTATGGCAGTCTAGCTGAGTCCAGAGCCAGGCTGTCCATGGGGCCAGAAGGCTGGAGCCCAAGTGAGTCTGAGCTCCCACACAGGGACCCTGGTCTGGAAATGAGCAAACAAAGAGAGACCCAAATGATCAACCTCATGCAGCTAATCCCCAAAGGTCAGACAGGATTCTCAAAGGGCACAGGGCAGGTCAGCCCCAGCGCCCCCCATTCCAGTAAGCAGCCCCACCCTCAGCACCTCCTCCACAAGCCAGGCCCCCCCAGCATGAGCCCAGAGAGGGACAGGACCACCCCCAGGGCCTGGAGAGGACACAGGTGCCTCCAGGGACCATCTGCTGGGGCAGATAACATCCCCCTTCTGAGGCCAGCCTCCTGGATGTCAAGACCCTCCACGTCCACACCTCCTGGGATCCACTGGGAGAGCTCCTTTGGCATGTTGGAAGTGAGGAGGTTCGGAGGAAGACAGGAGGTGAAGAACATGCCTAAGGGAGGTGCCAGCACTTCCCTCTAAGGGGCCTGGCCAGCAACCTTGGGAACTAAGACTTCCTAGCGTCTCACCCATAGGAAGGAGGCAGCTCCGGCCCGAGGGAGAAGATGGTCTCCAAGCCCTCAGCTCCCTGGGCATCCTCTACTCCCCAGGCCCCTGGCCAGGGCACCAGATGAGCATGGCACATGCTGCAGATGCATTCAGTGGGAAGAGCTGCCAGAGCGCTCGGGTGGGGAGGAGGGCGTCGGGTCCCAGAGGGGCCTCGGGGTGGCCAGCTGCAGTGGGTGCTACATTCCTCAAAAAAGAGCAGTGGTGCTGGGAGAAGCAAAGGTGGAACAAAGGACAAGACAGAAAACTAAGCAGGGACCGCCAAGAGGCGGCCCAGGCGGGGACATGTGGGCTCGGCCCCGGGCACAGGGCTAGGCAGGACGGACTGGCGGCCACGGCCCCCATTTTTACCCCTGGACTCCGGGGGGATTGGTGCCCACACAACACTCCTTTGGGTTTCTTTTCAACAAGACACAGAGGGATGTGGATTGTAGCCCATGTAGTCACCAAGACTGACTGTACCCAGACAGATGAACAGATATAACGTGGTCACACACAGACACAGACACACACACACACACACACACACACACACACACACGCACACACTACAGTCTCCACTGCCAGCTGGGACGGGCCCAGTAGCCAACAGGCATGCAGCAGGGCAAGGGGGCCAGAAAGACACAAAGACTATGTACAAGGGAGGGGAGGCCATCAGGCATCCCTTCCCACACTACATCCTGGCCTCTTCTGGAGGTCCTTAGGAGCACGAGGGGCTGGTGGCACTCTCCAGGGAGGACTGGGACAGGCGCCTGGTGAGGGATCCAAGCGAAGAGTCTGCCACTGAGGACGTAGGGAAGAGTTTGTACCAGCCGGCGACCGCGGCGCTCAGGTCCAGCTCGTCCAGCATGATCTGGGCCATGCCCATGAAGCATTTGTGGTCCATGCGGCCGTAGTCTCCCCAGACGATCACCTGCCGGAGGGGTTGGGGGTGGCTGGTGAGACAGAGGCACTGAGCCAACTCCCTGACTCCAGGGCTCAGTAGTGGGCCCAGGAACCTGCAAGTTTCACCAGAGCACAGATGAGACAGAGAGAGCTGGAACGAAGACTGATCTGGGGCAACAGCTTACTGAGCACTTAAGATGTGCCACGGGCTCGATCCTACAGACTTCTATCTATTATCTCAATTGTTACAACCATCTAGGTAAAGGTGTTACGTATCGTTATTTTGACAAAGAGGACACTGGAGCTCAGAGAGGTTGATTAACTAACGCAGAGATATACCGCAATTGGTGGCAGAGCTGGGATGGGAACCTGGGTCTGCCTTCCAGAGCCTCCCAGCATCCCAGATGACAGCCTTCCCCATTAAGGAGCAGACTGAGAGTCCAGGACCTGAGTCATAGCTCCCAGTCGGCCGCTGGCTCATGGTGGAGCTTGGGGAGACCCCTGGCCCTCGCTGGACCTCAGCGTCCCCGTCCATAAAACTGGAAGAGGGGACTAGATGAGCTCAGTGATTTTCACACTTGTGTTTTTATCGGTGGATCCCGTTTTCAAAGCGGAATCCCAATATATGCGTGCGTGTGTGTATGGAAACAGACACCCAAGATCACCCCTTCCCCCACAGAACCCTGGAGTTCCACAGCCCTTGCCATTTGCAACTCTGAGGGCTGTTGCCATGCAACCGCCTCAGCCCAGAGGAACAGCCCTAGATGAGCAGTCGCACAGCCCAGACAGTCCTTGGCTCAGGCCTCCCCTCCGCCACCCACGTGGCCTCCGGCAAGGCCAACAGCCACAGCCACCACCGCCAATACCTAGCGAGTAGCTGTCCGTGCGCCAGGCGCTATGTGAGGCTCTTCACATGCACCTCTCGTTTACTCTTCACAACATACCACCCGCAGACCGTGATGGAGCTGGAACTTGAACCCAGGACTGAACCCAGAGCCCAGCCCCACTGTGAACTATCCCCACTTAGCCTCTCGAGCACCTCAGGCGCCTCATCTGCGGCTGGGGGTGATGATCCCTCCCTCCCAGTGCTGTTGCGGAGGGCACCGCACTCTCAGGCAGTTGGGGCGAGGTCACCTCGGCCCCGGGGGTCACCCTGGCTCTGCAAGTTACCAGCTGAAACCTCACACGGGTCACTTCCCCTTTCTGAGACTGCAAGATGGGGATCATCGTACCTACTTCCCAGGACCATCTCGAGCACAAAAGGAGGTCAGGACTGGAAAGCACTTAACACAGAGCCTGGCATGGAGCTGATGAGCAACAGACATTAGCGCCGGCTGGAAAGAGAAGGCGGCGGTCACACCCTGCTTCTACCTACCAGCAGGGCAACCTGGGGGACAGTGGAGCTGTCCCCCTGAACTCTGGTTTCCTAATGAATCAACCAGGGGCAATAACACCTCCCTGGGCTGTGAAAACAAACGTGTAAAGCACATCAATGCACCTGGGACGGTGCCCAGCACGGGACACATCATACGTGGAAGAGATCTGAAATGACAACCTGCGGTTTTTGAGGATTGCCCCATCGCACTCACCTGCAGCACCTTGCCCTGGGGCCCCTCGTCAAAGAGCAGAGCCTGCTGGTACAGGGGGTCACAGGTCTTCTTGGCGACCTTTGTCTTCTTTTTGGCCAAGCAGGCCCCATTCTCAAGCAGGTAAACCTTGATATAGGTGGCTGCGGGACGGGAGAGAGCATGATGGGAAGGGTCCAGGAGAGAATGCTATGCCCTGCTCCACCCCCTGACATCCAGCTGGCCCTGGAGGTGAGCAAGGTGAGTGGGACGAGCTGACCAGTGGACAGCAGTAGAAAAGATGGACTCAAACACTGACTCGTCCATCCTCCCCTCCCCCCAACCCTGTCCACTGGCCTTCCAGGCAAGCCAAGTCGAGAACGCGGCTCTAGGCCAAGGGGCAGCTGAGGATGTGCTAGACCCGGAGCTCAGTTGCATACCCCTCCCTGGCAGGACCCCAGATGGAAAACCCCTCTCCCTGCTGCTCTGCCTTACCTGGGAGGGATTTGGAGCCTGGTTTGGGGGTCAGGCCCCGGGCCTCAATCACTTCCACCTCCAGCTGGCCACTCCGGTCCATGATGGCAACGTGCACGTCCCCTGCAAGGGAGAACAGGGACAGTCCAGGCAGAGGCAGACGCAGGGGCAGGCCGGCCGGCTGCTGTAGAGAACGGCGTCTGCAGAGGATGCTACAGCACTGGAAAGGGCACAATATGCAAAAAATTGCATGTGCCAGGATTGCTCTGGGAGGCCACTTGAGAGCAGGCTGTGAAATACTTTGATAGGTCCCCTGAGGAGAGGCAGGGGCATGGCCCTCAGTGGGGGCCATGCTTGAGTAACAACAAATGGCTGCCAAATTCCCAGGCGAGGCTGGTTTCCTGGGGGGCTTCTCTCTCACCGAACAGGACAGCAGGTGTGGGGACAGAACTTCCGGCGTCAGGAAGAAAGCGAGGGAGGCTGTGGGCTTAGCGGCTCTTATTCACCTTCTACACGGCAGCCCTCCACCACGCCCCAAAATACATTTTGTCAAACAAATATAGACAAAATACCAGTTTGAAGAGACGCAGAGATAGGAGCTTGTGTGGGACAGGAGGCCCCTGCCTGGGAACGAGGGGCCTGTTCGTACCCTTGCCAAAGGAGGGAGGAAAGGCCGGCTTTCCTGGGAGCAGAGAGCTCAGAATTCCTCACTATGCTCCCACAAGCGATTATCTCGCTGAGGCAAGTTCTGTGTGAAGTCATGTCAGTTATTTCTAGAACTCTTCGCTTTGTTCGACACCAGTTAGCAGAATTTGAAATTATGCATTAGTCACTTGGAGCATCCTTCAAAGGAGTGCAGAATCACAAGCCTGATGCGGAAAGATTAAAATGGGCCAGACTTTGGGTTCAGCCACCCATTTTAGATACACTGAGCTATCGTGCAATTGTTTGTATTTGCATACTTGGGAAGACGGGGATTTATTACTTTCAGGAAACCTCCTGGAAGTCATCGCCCTCCCTCTAGCTATTTCTGACCTCCCCATGGGGGAGTGGGAAGGGGGAGGTCTCACTGTAACATCCCTAACAAGATGAGCAAATACAAGCCTGTCCTTTCCACTTCTGGACACCAGGCGGCACCACACACAAATGTTCTAGGCTGTGGTGGTGCAAAAGCCTTGTGGAGATGGCTGGCTCCTCTCACTGCCTCCCAGCCCCTGGCTGGGCCTAGGGCTGGGAAAAGCAGATTCCCCAGGCCCGTAAGAGCCTGTAAGCAAGGGCTGGGAATTAGCCAAATCCTACCCAAGAGCCAGAGGAGAGCTGAGGGGTCTCCGTGGACCGCCCCTCCCAGCAGACAAAGCCTCCTGTGTAAGCACATTAGAGCAAGACAGGGCAGTATGGTGGGATGGAAACCCAGCTCCACAGCTTGGCTTACGGCAGAGCACTGTCTGAGCCCAGCTCTCTCATGGGCTGTGACATCAGCACTTTGAACCTCAACACTTTGAACCTGTGAGGTCAACATCTGAACACTGTTCAAATGAAGACTGAGTCCAGATGTCTGGGGCAGACTCCTAGGTAGGACTGATGGGGAAGCTAGTTCCTGGGAGGAGCTGCTTAAAGCCAACACAGTATCTAAGAGAGGGAAAGAGGGAGGGAGGGAACCAGAGTGCAGCTAAAAGGACCAAGGGTAGACTCTGGGAAATAGGTCCTAGCTGCAAGGAAGGGAGATGAAAAAATTACTTAAAAGGCTTTTTTTTAGGTGCCAGGCACTATTAAGTAACAAGTCAAAGAAAACACACTTTCTAAGGAGTTAATGAAATACTTCACTCAAAGCACCGAATAGGAACTCAGTGAATTGTTGTTAGATTGCAGTACTAAGGCAGGTATTATTATTCCCATTTTACAGATGAGGAAATTGAGGCCCAAAGAAGGGAAGTGACATGGCCAAGGTTACACAGGGCATCAGTGGCAGAATGGACTTGGTGAACATCAATGCTGTGATGATTTTTGTTCACCGTTTTCCGCCCAGCATTCAGCACCGCCAGGCGGGTAGCAGGTGGTGGGGGGGGGGGGTGGTGCGTGGTGGTGAGGGCAGGGGTGTGCTTTAAAGCTGCTGCAGGGTAGCCAGCAGAGCAAGGCTGGCTCCCCTTGTCCTCTCTGATGAGAGACAGACTGAGGAGTGCCGGGCTCCTTCTTGGGGCACAAAAGCCGGAGTGAGGGCTGCTCTCCGCAGCTCACACTGTATCACACAGGGCCCCCACCGAGCTCACCCCTTCCGCCCTACTCGCTCTGCCCTCAAGGAGACTCACCCATTGGTGGTGTCGCCAATGTCTGTCGCCCCACAATCTGGGCTGGTCCCAGCCCATCCAGGAAATCACTAAACTGGCTTTCAGCCCCGAGCCGGGTGGTGGGGAAAATGAACCTGGAGGAAGAGGCAGAGGGGTATGAGGTGGTCTAGATAGTGAGATGCAGTGGCTTTGCCCCAAGGACACTGGGCCATGCCCCTCTGTGCCTCAATTCCCCACCCCCTACACAGTACGAGAACACTACTTTAGCTGGGAACAAACAGAACTGCTCATCTCTGCACATTGAAGAAAAATACTTTGATGTCTCTTGAGAAATAATAAAGATAATAATGTTATTCAATCCTCAAGCACCAGGATTTCTAAGATAACCCTTAGAAGGCAGGGCTTGCTGGGCACCTGTGTCCTCCCCAGGGGGGTATGGATGCCAAGAACCAGAAACATAGGCCAGGAATTTCAATGCCTGGAGCAAGTTCCGAGAACTGAGGTTTAGTTGACCATATGTTTGAAATCCAAGTCAATAATCTGAGGTGGTGCCCCAAACAGCAGCCGAGACCAAAATAACACAATTACAGGGTTGAGATAAAAGGCGAGTGATGGTGGGTGGTCCCTGGTTGTGGGGGCCTGGAAATAGTAACAAGCAAACTGACAGTGATTGAAAGTTGGCCAGACGCCAGCAGCACACTGAATGCTCAGCATACATTATATCATTTCATCCTTCTAGCCATTTCTGTGCTCCAGGGGCTATTATTCAGTTTTACAGATGAGAAAACAGAGGCTCCAAGAGGTAAGAGACTTGCCTTGACTTCAAAACAGAGAGGATGCCCAACTCATAGGGTCATGGCGGGGGGGGGGGGAGGGGGAAGATCAGGGCAGGTGATGCATGAAAGCCCCAGACAAACAGGAAACAAAAAAATGGTAGTTATTACGTTGCTGCTGTTAACATCAAGGGGAAGTGCTACTTGTTCATGTCCTCAAGCCTAGATGTTCTGGAGGTGGCCAGCAGAGAAAGGCCAGATACTAGAAGGCTGACCCGGGTCTTCTCAGGACCTACGAAGGACCGAAGTTCTAAGACCCCCTAGCATAGCCTCGGTTCCTGGCCTGAGAGGTCAGATTGTCCCAGAATGACTCCCTGTTGGAGAGTTTGGCCTTGAGTTCCCCTTGGCCAGTGACAGGCAGGGAGAAAGACACAGGACATACCCTTGTTGAAGAGGGCCTGGATCTCCCCAACTAGGAAGTTGGCTGGGCTCTACTTCCTGGGAAGGGGCGTCGAGGCCCACCCGCTCTTACTGGCCAGCAGCAATAGCCTCATACTGAATTCTGTCTGAGAAGGTTACATACATAAAGTAACAGACTCTCAAGGTCACAGAATTAGAGAGAGCGTAGAGGTTATGAAAGAAAGGTTATAGAGTCCAATGGCCCTAATTCAAATCCTGACTCCACCACCACCGAATGGCTGTGACCTGGGGTAAAGGACCTCACCCTCTTCCCATGCCTCAGTTTCTCCACCCGTAAAATGGAGTTATAATGGTACCGACATCCCCCAGTGTTGTTGTTGTGTTAAATGAGATACTATTTTTGCTCTGATAGTAGCTGGTAGATCCCAGAGTAAAAGGCACTCACCTGATGCCCTGCATACAGTAAGATGCAATAAATGTCACTGGCCATTTGCATTCATGGAAGTGGGCACAGTAGTGACATATGAGGTCACAGAATCCTAAATAATAGAGCCACAAGGTCCTAAAGTCAATGGGCCTTGATGAAGCCAAACCAAAAAATCTTAGTCATATAACCAGTTGCATAGATTTAGGAGAGACCAAGGGAATATCTAACCCAGTGACTTTCAAATTTTTAACTGTAACCCCCCCTTCCCCCCCACCCCCAGGCAACAGAAGAAATATATTTAACACCACGGACCTCTGTGTATCCATATATTAAAAAACCAAAAATTCCCAAGGTAATTCATCCTCACTCCACAGGATATGTTTGAATTTTCCATTTCTTCTTCTAATGTTGGTTTTGACCCACTAAACTGATTTTACTTCCTGCCTGAGTCACCACCCACAGTTTGAAAAACACTGATCTAGTCCAACCTCCTCCTCTAAGCCCCAGGCAAGACCACTTGCAAGAACTCCATTCATCTGAGCCATAACAATGGTTTCAGAGAAGAATTTTAGGATCACATTTTCCTTTCGAGCCCTCTCCTCTGGAGCAGGGCAGCATGTAGGTGCTGGGGGGGGGGGGGGGAGGGATAGGGGGTGGGGATGAGACATACAGATGGGATACACTGCCCTGGGGCTGCTGGGGGGGTTATTTGGAGGGGAAACAGCAGCCTGGAGCAGAGGAAGACTGGGGCCCAGGCGGCGGACGTCCAGGGGGGGCAGGGACGCAGAAGAACCCGGACATCTGGACTGGAAACCCCCACAGGAAGATTTCCCAGCCCTGCCCCTGGAGGGTGCAGGAGGGTGGGGCGGGGACCACAGTGGGCATGGGCTGCACGCACGTGCCCTCGGAGCTGTTGCTGTTGGTGCTCCCATCGGTAGACTCCCGGCTGCCCTGGCGTGTGACCCGACTCCGCATTTCCACGGCGATGCCTGTCTCTGTGCTCCGCCGGATGTTGCTGCGCAGCTTCTTGGTGGCCCCTTCTGTGACCCCCCCGAAAGCACAGAAAGGGAACAAGGTCAGATCGCTGAAGAGGCTTCGGAGAGCGTGCTGCCAAAGTCACCTCCCGGGAAGGGGCAGGATGGGCAGGACTCGAACTGGAGGCAGGGGCACAGGTGAGCTGGGGCTGCAGGGTCGGGGGGTCACCAGGTGGAGACCAGCCCTGGAGCCCTCACTCAGCCTTAACCCTGCCAGGCTCCCTGATGGCCACCTTCCCAACGCAATTCCAGCCTTTGCCCCAAATGGTTACGTGCTCTTTTCTCTTTTGGAAAGTTTGCTTTCTCTGGCATTCCCAGATTTGCTTTCCCCCTTACCCTCATGAACCCTATCACACCCCGACCTCACAATCCACCTCTGACTCTGATTCCTTCACAGAACCAATGAAAACCCCCATGTGAAGTTTAGCCACTCTCACATTAACCCACATTCTCAATGTGGGCCTGAATGTGGAAAGGGATGTGTGTGGCGGGCTGGAGGGGCCGTTAGGGAAGCAAGACTGACAGGGACCACTAGGTTGGCCTGAATTGACCTTGGCTCTGAAAGAGAGGTCTGCAGAAGAACTCCAGAAGCCATGCGGTGAGAGCTTACTCAGTGTCTCTGTACCTCATTTGGAGGGCCCTCTACCCTCACCCCAGCCCCCCTCTTGAGCCTTGCAGGGAACACGGGGCACTTTGCCTCTCCTAGCAGCGCACCATCCTGCCTGGGTTTCCATGGCAACCTCCTCAGCATTGCAGTGAGGTCCCACTAGACACCCTCTCCTCCTGGGGGTGGGGGGAGCAGAAGATGAGTGGAAGGTTTGCAGGGCTTTCCCCTGCTGGCGCTTTGCTGCCTACGGAGCTTCATAGGGAGGAAGAGGCACTCAGATAAGGACTATACCAAAGGAGCCATTTGCTGTCACTGGTTAGAGGCCTGGGCAAATGAAGAGTGGAGATGCTGACAGGGATGGGGAGGCTGGGAGTGGGGCCGGGAACACAGCCTCCAAAAGCAGTGGGGAGGGGGAGTTGGCTATGCTGGCAACCTCGTCTCTTGGTCACACCCAATGGTAAGTTGGGGAGGGGATGTTCAAAACACCAGCCTGCGCAAAGGGGAACTTTATTCCTCCTGCTTCGTCCTACTTACCTTTCAGGAAGTCCCACTGGGTGAGGGACGGCTGAGAGGGCCGGCATCACTAGCAGATGGGATGGGGGTCCTGGGAGTGGGGATGGGCTGGTGGTGAGGAGGAATGTCTTCTCTGAAACCACCCCAGCTTCTGGGATATTGGAATAGCTACTATCCATGAGTCAATGAGACCGCTGATATGACTGTCTGTTTGCCGGCCTGTTTCTCTCCCCCCCCCCACCTCTCTCTCTCTCTCTCTCTCTCTCTCTCTCTCTCACACACACACACACAGTCACTTTAGCTCATGTGTATTTCTTTCACATTGACATAAGCAGATATACATGAGTGCTAATGATCACACGTATGAGTACAGTGATCTCACACACCAGGTCACGTATGCTCATATAATGGGCACACAGTCACAAATGGTCCTACCAGGTCTTAGTCATACGTACACATGACATACTCTGCCACGGACATGTGACCTTCATGCCCTAACACTTGGAGTTGAACCCATCCACTCAATCACACACATAGATACAAACTCATAAATGGTGTGTGACCCACCACACACACAGGGCAATAACAGTGGGTGTAGGGGACTCACGGTGTCCCTGGCTCCTAACTGCCACACCCCCCCTAACCCAGTTAAGAGTCAGAGGGTCTGTGGGAGCTGCACTTTACCCTCCCTTCTCATATCCCCCCCAACAATACACACCCTAAGCTGAAGCCAGAGCCTCACCACCCCATGGCCTCAATCCCCCCTCTTCTACAACTTGAGAAGCTTTGACCCAGTTGGGAGAAAATTTACCTTCTTTGACCTACCCAACCCACTACGAGCCCCTGGGAAGGGTGTCACAGAATCCTGAAGTGTTGGAGACACCTCGCTGACCTCCCACTGCCATAGATGGGGAGCCCAAGGTCCACATGCTCATAGGGCTGGGGCCAGACCCCAGGCCCACACTCTCCCAGTCTACTGATAGCCAACTTTTCACCCCCTCCAGCAACTCCACAACGATTTGAGAGGTGATTCAGCAGAGATTCAGTTCTGTGTCTTCTGAGTGGGGAGAAAGTTCTTGCAACATCAGAGAAAATTCCTCTACTGGTTTGATACTTGTCCAGTCTGAATTCTGTCCATCTGGGGAATAACTTTATGTAGCCTCTCTCTCTTTAGAGAACTGGGTTCCTTGCAATAGTTCTGTGGTTCCTGGAAATTGAAAGACTCAAGGAACTATCCCATCTGTCCCACCACATAGAAGGAAGAGGCAGTCGGAGCGCTCAGCACCACTCACAGGGCATCTCCTGGAAGGGTCCTGAGTCCTCTCCCCACCTTGACCCAGAGCCCAGAGCTGAGGTGGGAAGAGCTGCTGTCCCTGGTACTGAAAAGAGGAGCTCCATTTGGGCAAGGGCTGGAATAGCCCAGGGTGGGCCCTGAGTAGACCCAGCCTAAGGCCAGGCCAGAACCCACCTATGTCCTAGGACCCTAAAACTCTGACCCTACCTTCATCATTGCTCCCACAACTTACAGAATGTTATATATAGCCGGAAGCTGGGAGACCATCTCTATAGTTCCATTTTATAGAAGAGGAAATAGAGACCCAGTGGAAATGTGACTTTCCCAAGGACCCACGGGGAGTTACAGAACTAGAATGAAACTCTGAAGTTTCGGGGTGAGTTTCTTCAAGGCCACTTTAGGAAAATGTGAGGAAAAAACTGGAAGGGGCAGGCCGGAGGCAGGAGAATTAGAGAGGAGGCTGGGGCAATAGTCCAGGCTAGATATCATGGGTCCTGAACTAGGACAGAGGAGGAGATGGGTGGGGCTGGAGCCAATGCAGAGTATGGACAGATCAGGAGGAAGGAAGCTGCTGGGAAGGGCAGACCTAGAGCTCAGAAGCTGGGGTCCAAGAGAGGAGTTCTCCCCACTTCACACAGCCCAGCCCTTCAGGGAACTGAGCCATCCCATCTGGGGGCAGCAGGGGCACCCTGCTAGGATCTTTTCCCAGAACCGAGTTTCCAGAGCCAGTGCGAGGTAGCCCATACATCCCCCTGGGGCCAGACTCTCCTACCCAGAAGGGGGCTCCAAGTTGGGACACTGGCAACCTCAAGACTGGGGAGAAAAAAAATGGAAAGAAAGAATTAGAGATGGGAGAGGAGTATGCTACTGGTGAGAGGCAGAGTTGTGGGGGCTAGAGAACTCACTTCTTGTTGGGTCCTACTGTGTGGCCATGGGTAATAATAATACCAACAATTTACCAAGTATCTATTATGTGCTGGCATGAGGCTGAGTGGCTTTGCATATCCTGTCTCATGTAATTCCCTGGAAAGTCTGCAAGACAGGTATCATTGTCCTTATTCCACAATCAAGGAAGCAAGCTCGGAGAAGCGAAGTAACTTGCCTGAGTCACCCAACTAGTAAATGACAGGGTGTGGCTCTGAAGGCCAACTTGAAGTTGTTCTTCAGGAAAGTGCCTTCTCCTCTCCAGGCTCAGATGCCTCATCGATAAAATGAGTGTAGGGGACTAGATGATCCCAAGGGGCCCTCCCTGCTCTCCCAATCGGAGATTGGATGATTCACAGAGAATTTTGGTTAAAAGGGCATCTGGGCAATTCTCCTGGCTCAGGCCCCAGGCCTTCAGCTGTACCCATGCATACCATGGAGACAAGTGATCCAGAAGCCTCACCGTCATTCATCTCCCCTCGAGGCCTGAGATCTTCTTGGTGTTTACTCCAGTCCCTGCCTGTTGACTGTGGAGTCTGGGTAGGTGGACAGCCCCAGGCAGATCACCAGAAGGTCTCCCAGTGACTCAGGCCCCAGCCCTGACCTTGGAAAACCATCTGTTCAAATCACTTCGGGCATGAAGAAGCCTTTGGGTCTGAAGCTGAATCAGCCAGATTCCTAAAGCCAGACTCCTGGAGCCCAATACCTCCTCAACCTCCTAATCTTAATCCCCCAACCTTAATCCCACCCCTTGGTTCTGTGCCAGCCGAACTCCTGGATCCCCATCCCCCTGATTCCCTAGCACCAGGCCCACACTGCAAACACAGAGGCCATGCCTCCTGGGCCACTGATAACCTGAAGCCCCCTCCCCATCTAACATTTCTCTGAGCTAAAAAACACACTGTAGCTTGATTGCTGGAAAAGACCATCCCACGTGCTCCTGTGAAGGGCTTTGTAAAAATCTATTTTAAGGCCTGGAAAAGTCTCCCACCCTCAACTGGGAGTCTTGATGAGCATTCTCTCTGGATCCTCCGGCGCCCCCGCCCCCTCACCACCCCCATCCAGCTGCCTATTTGAAGGTTTCCTGGGGAAGTTGTTACTCTGAACAAAATAAGCAGGAAGAGATTTTAAAACAAAACCAGCTGGTGTCTGGGCTGATGCCACAAAGTGAGGAGGTCTTGGGAGGGGAGGGCTGGCTCCTCCTCCGTGATGTGGGGTCCAGGGTGACTGTGTGTGACAAAGTGGGTCACCCCCCAGTCCGAGCATCACTAGGACTCCAAAACTAGGTGGCTGAGAAAATACGTTTTTCAGGATGTAGCTGTTAAGGCATGTGTGAATGTGGCTTTGGGAGGTATGTGCGTATACGTATACACGTGCGACATGTTTCTGTGACCATGGGCTGTTGTGTGTGTGCGTACGCGACTGTGCTTCAGTGATCTGGGTCTGTACATTACTACTCAGAGGAGCGTGCTTGTGTGATTTGCATGACTGGCTTTATTGTGACCATGTACAAGCGTGAATGACTGCAGTATGATTTCCTGGCAGTAGGGGTGAGTCACCTGAGCAAGTCAGCACACACCGTATGACGATACAAGGTGTGTGTGTCTCTCTTGTGACTTGGTGATGTGTAGCCGCATTCCTGCGGCTATTTGTACTTGGGAAATTCAGAGAATGCAGGTGAGACCGTATCCTGTGGATGCGTGTCTGTGAAGCCGTGCCACTTAGCACAGTGCCAGGAATACGGTGGCTGTTGAATGCGTAAGGGTGCGCACGGAGGCAGCACAGCGTAAAGTTCAGGAGCATGAACCCCGCAGCCCGGCTGCTTTGAATTCAGGCTCCAGTAACCCGCTTGCTATGTAGTTGGGGGCATCTTACTTCCCTTCTCTTGCTTCAGGATCTGCCTCATGGAGTTTATGGGGATCCAATGAGTCAGGACACGTACTGGCCCCAGAGTAGCAGCTGGTATATGGTAAGTGCTATATAAGTATTTGTAGGCATGAGGACACCCCCTGGGTGCCCTGTCATTGCAAGGTACCCCACCCCACCCCCTCCGTGTCCCACGTCCCCTCACCAGACTGGGGGAGCTGGAGTGTGCTCTTGCTCCACTGAGTCAGGCCCACGATGGCCACCATCTTGGCCCCAAGGCTGCTGCGCCGCTTCTTGGCCGTGGTGGTCCCGGTCCCACCCCCAGCCTGCTGGGAGCCACAGATTTCACCGCTGATGCTGGAGCTCCGAACCACATTCCTGGAGGCCGCGGCCGAGGCCGGACCAGGCTCCCCGTTAAACATGGTCTGAGGGGCGGCAAGGCCTCAGGCAATCCTGTGAGGGGAGGGCAGGAAACAAAGGGGTGCCACATCAGGCCCTGGGGCCACTCTACGGCAGCCCGCCACTTCCTAGCTGTGTGACCTTGGGCAAGTCACTTGGCCTCTCTGAGGCTGTGAGGATTAAACGAGTCAATAAACGTAAAGCGTGTGCACAGGGTCTGGCTCAATAATGGAACTGTTCCTATTAGCACATGGCTATCCTGGCAAGTGACCTGGTTTGGCCAGGTCAAGGCAGAGGCTGTGGAGTCATAGGGCCCACTCTTGAATTCCAAAGGCCTCTACACACTGGCTGTGTGATCTTGTGACCAAGCACCTCGCGGCTTCAGTGAACACCTCAGCAAAACGAGAAATAAAAGCACTCACCTCACAAGACTGTCGTAAGGATTAAATTAGAGCATGTGAAGGCGCCAAAACAGTGCCAGGCACGGAGTAAATAGTAAGTGTGATTATTGTCATGGCCAATAATAAGAACAGAGACAGCAAGACTGGCCCCAGCCTGTGGGGTCGGGGTGGGGGTGGCGGCTCCGGAAGGGGCCCTCCTGCTGGAAGGGATAGCACAGAAAAGTAGAAAGAAGCAGGCACAGGTCGCCCTGAAGCCCACCACGGAGTGGCGGCCCCTGGAGGCGTTTTGATCTGATTTCCTCCCAGTCTCTTTTCTATGCATTTTTAAAAATAATTGAACTCATAGTGCAAATACAATTTTGCATCCTGGTATTTTTCATTTAACATCATATCACAAGCATTTCCCACTGTCGTGAACGCTTGGTATACATGTTTTAACACCACCATAATATTTCATTGTATAGAGGTAGCATAATTGACTTAAGTATTTCAATATCGTGACCTCTTAGATCGGGTCTGACTTCCTCCTCTGTCTCCCGTCTTCTTTTTTTTTTTTTTTAATGTTTATTTATTTATTTTGAGAGAGAGAGGAGAGGGAGGGCAGAGAGAGAGAGAGAGAGAGAGAGAGAGAGAGAATCCCAAGCAGGCTCTATGTGGTCAACACAGAGCCCAACACAGGGCTCCATCTCACAAACCATGAGATCATGACCTGAGCCAAAATCCAAGAGTCGGAGGCTTAACCTACTGAGCCACCCAGGCGCCCCCTCCTGTCTTTTAAACATCACTCAACACTGCTTTGATCTACTTATTTCCTTAGGATTGAGTCCCAGAAACAGAGTCACTAGGCTGAGTGTGGATACCGCTAGGAGCCTCCCCAACAGCCACACTCCCTTCCTGCTTCTTGACAGAGCGCTGGTTTTGTGCAGCCACCACCCCATCCCATTTCAGAGGCAGATCCTGATTAGTTCAAGCCAATCAGTGAGCGGCCCTCATCTTGGTAACTCGTACTGGTACAAGGGCAGGCATATGACTAAGTTGGCCCGATCTGACTTAAGGGGAAGATTTGGATTCCATGCTTACCAGCGAAGTGGGGTCTCTCTCCCCACTTCTTCCCTCAAGACTCTTCCCCCTAGAGAGGGCCCAGTCCCAAGAGGAATCCAGTGTTGTCGAGTGCAGCACAGCACAGACAGAAAGGACCTCGGCCACCCTGGAGCCTGCTTTTCTCTGGCCTTCCGGTTATGTGAGATAATGTGTTTTCCACTGCTTAACCCAATTTGAATCAGTGGTCTCAGTTACATCCCAAAGCATCCTACCTGATACCAAGGACATAAACATTTCTCTGATTCTTGTAAAATATTGCCGAATTCCTTTCCAAAGCTGGGTTCAAAAAATATCGAAGCCCCCCCCAAATTTCAAGGCCTGTGCAGAGTGCCGAGGATACAGCAGCGGCGAGCCAGGCCGACTTGGTCCTGCCCGCTCAGAGCCTCCAGTCCAAGAGAGACAGACAGCGAGTGACTGATTATGTAATTAAATATTAAATCGGATTGTTCTGATGAGTGCTAGGGAAGACAGAGGGCATTGGAAGCCACTCTGGGGGAGCTGGGTGGCTCAATGTTGCACAGAGATGGGATCTCCAGCTATCGGCCTCTACAACTTGGCTGAAGGTCCAATGCTGCAGCAGGTGCCCTCTGCTCAGAGTATGGGAAAAACGGCTGCTCCAGCAGGCTCTGCACACAGCCCTTCCCAGCTCTGTCTCAGCCTACAGAGCTCTTCCCAGGGCAGCCCATCTCCGGTCACTTTGCTCGACCCTCTGCTCTCAGCCCTGTCACCCTGAGGGAATCTGCCTTTTCAAAAGGACATAGTTGAAGTGTCAGGTCAGGGGAGAAGGAGGGAGGAGGGAGGATGCCACTCTAGAGGATTTCAGCCCCCAGGTAGCTGTAAACGGTGGCCACTTGGCCTCCTGGTCAGCATGGCTCCTGCCAACCAGGCAGATTAGGGCTGACAGTGGGGATGAGTCAAAGCTGTGTTCTCCCTTCTTTGTGGTTGTCTGGACTGTTTTCGCTCACCCTGTGATGTACACAGAGTCCCGGATTGTATTTCTCCATCCATCCCCCGTTAACCTTGCAGCTAATGGAAAGTCCCCCTGGACTTGGGCCTATGATGATCTCTTCTCTTCAGTTTCCAATTCTAGTGCCAATTTGTGTGGTTTTTTTTTGGGTACCTGCATGGTCTTTTGGTGAATGGTGGGAGAGGGCTTCCAGCGTAAGCCTAACTTACTCTTTAAAGTATTGTTGTTAGGGGCACCTGGGTGGCTCAGTCATAAGCGTCTGACTCTTGGTTTCAGCTCAGGTCATGATCTAGTGGTTTATGAGTTTGAGCCCTGAGTCGGGCTCTATGCTGGCAGTGCGGAGCCTGTTTGGGAGTCTCTCTCTCCTCTCTCTGCCCATACCCCACTCGTTTTCTCTCTCTCTCTCTCTTTCTCAAAATAAATAATAAAATAAACTTTAAAAATGTTTAAATTATTTGTGTTAGGTGTATGGTAATCTCCACGTCACAGATCAGAAAAGTCAAGGCCTTGCCCATCCTACTTGGCTACGAAATGGCAACACCTGGACTCGAACCCAGGTCTCCTCTTCCCACAAAGATGTGAACACGCTCAGCAGTTCCTGCCCCATCAACCCAGACCTCACCCAAAGGTGTAGGCCCATCCCTCTCACTCAGGCTTTGCCCTGGGTCTCCGGCTTTTTGAAAACTCTGCAAGAAAATTATCCCTGATGAGAAAAACCTCTCTGGGCCAGGTTTCCACAGCAGGCACAAGCATCTGGGGGCAGTAGAAACCCCACCCAGACACAGCTGGAGAAGGAAGCGCTTCCCTAGCGCAGCCTACAGGCAGCTCAAGATTATCACTCCCAGGGGTTGAGAAGGGAAGAAAGTATGGGACAAAATTCCTGACCCTGCCAACCCAGGGGCTCATGTTTCCTCATGAATAATGAATGACATTGACAAGCAGATGGTTTGACATCCAGGACTCTGCACCATCTGGAGCCACTTTCTCATCTTTAACTACCCAGGGATCACCCAGAGGGGCCTAGAGAGCTGGTGAATGCTTCAGAGGGCCCAGCCAGATAGGCCACCCTCAAGGGGACAGGAGGAACCAGACCCAAAGCAGTGGACCCAAGGTCTTAGGGCCTGACCTCTGGTGCAGGAGTGCTGGGCAGGGCAGCCTGGGAGAATGAAGAATCAGAAAGTGGGATTAGAATGCCTATGGATTCTTTGTGTCACTTTCTCTGGGCCTTGGTTTCCTCATCTGTGTGTAAAACGAAGGGGTTGGATTAGGTGATCTCTACAAGTCCTTGTAACTGGAGAGCAGAGCCTAAGAACACATTCTGCATTGGCAGAATGGGGGCTCTGGCTGCTTCTCTGACAGTCTAGTTCAAGAGGGATAAGACAGAGGGGCACCGGGGTGGTTCAGTCGGTGAAGTGTCTGACTTCGGTTCAGGTCATGATCCCATGGTTCGTGAGTCCAAGCCCCACATCAGATTCTGTGCTGTCAGTGTAGAGCCTGCTTGGGATTCTCTCTCTCTCTCTCTCTCTCTCTCTCTCTCTCTCTCTCTCTCTCTCTCCTTCTTTCTCTGTCCCTCCCCCACTCGTTCTCTCTCCCCCACCCCCAAAATAAATAAATAAACTTAAAAAAAAAGAGGGGTATGGGGCACCTGGGCGGCTCAGTCAGCTAAGCGTCTGACTTTGGCTCAGGTCATGATCTCACAGTTCGTGAGTTCGAGTCCTGCGTCGGGCTCTGTGCTGACACCTCAGAGCCTGGAGCCTGCTTTGGGTTCTGTGTCTCCCTCTCTCTCTGCTCCTCCCCCACTCATGCTCTGTCTCTGTCTCTCAAAAAAAAAAAAAGGTTTAAAAAAGGGGGGGGTAGACAGAGAGACAGAGCCAGCCACCTGGCCCCCATGTAAGTCCTACTTATAGCGCCCTCTGAGCCATGAGACCACAGGGACGGGGAAGGGGCAGCAGGCAGAGATGGGGGCAGAGTGTGAGGGGCCAGCAAGCCACAGAGCACAGCATCTCACATATTGGTGGTTCCAAGAGATTGCTAAATGACCTATATCCTTTCTACAAAAGTCACTTCAACAATTCTCTGCCTCTGAGCAGGACTGTCCCTTTCCCAGCCCAGTTCATGGCACCTCAAGGAAGGGAGCCCTTCTTCGCCGGGTCACAGACACCTCACTCTGGAGTTCTCTCCGCTGACCCCCATCTACTGCCACAGCAGCATCTACTACTATGGCTCGGGTGTCCCCTCCAGGGACGAGTCCTACTGTCCCCACTCCTGCCAAAGCTCCATGCCCGCAGATACCTTCCAAGCTTCCCAAGCAAGGAGGCTAGTGTTTTCTTTCCAGTTATGGATGCTTGGCCTCTACCCTGGAGTCACAGTACCCTAAGCGCTCCCCAGACCATCTCTTGAATCCTGACAGGGGTTTCAGAGCTCTGCCAGGCTACCCAGGTCCCTCATGTGTCTAACCAGATCATAAGCCTGTTTTGAGAGTCAAACAGGGCCATCCAAAAGCCCAACATAAACCTAGCTACCCACTCTTTCAACAGGAGAGACCAAGGAATCTGTCACAGGGTGATGGACTGGTAGATTGGAAGGGATGGCAAATAACTGAGGCTCTTACCACCTCTCTCCTTCTCCCACCCACAGCAGACATCACTAATCCATCTCTTTCCCACCAAGGACAGATTTAACCTCAGAATCCCTCTCAATACAGCTCCAGCACCAATTGGTGAAAAGTGGCCCGTGATTTAAAACAGATTTGCCAACCCCATTCCAGCCTGAGTCTTTCATTTTGCAGAGTGGGAAATCAAGGCCCAGGGAAAGAGACACATCCAGGGTCCCACAGGAAGTTGGTGACAAAACTAGAGCTCCAACCCAATTCTCCTAACTCCCAGGTCCCACATCACCTGGCAGGTGCTTCCTCCCCACTTTGAAGAAAACCCAAACTCACCCAACTGATGAATCTGAGCGTGGTGTTCCACATCACAGGGGGCTGTGCCCCTACCAACAGCACACCCCTAGGGCATTTACACGAGGCTTCTGCTAACTTCTGCCCAGACACCAGTTTTCAAGAAAGGAGGTGAAGGCAATCAGGGTAGCTTCTAGGAGGAGGTGATGTGATAAGAGTCTGGAAGGAAAGAGGGGAGTTTAGAGGAAGGGCTAGTGAAAACATCTATCCTTAAGGGCTTCCAGGAGCTTGCAGAGTTAAGAGACAGACTTCTGAGATGGCTGTGGGATGTTGAGCAAATCATTTAAACTCTCTGATTCTGTTTCCTACTTTGTAGAAAGCATCTCAACTCCTGGGTCCCCGAATCTGCCTGTAGGCACGTTAATGTCAAACTGCCGCTGAAGCCCCACCCATAATTTTACGACTTTTAACACACGAGGGACAAATGGAGGTCCAACGGCTAAGGAGCTCTACATCTTACTCTTTCTTCCTCAGTCCTTCCTCCCACTGAAGGGATGTCCCTCCCCAGATACTGTGAGATACCCCGGGATGGGGGGTGGAGCACTTCTGGCTCCACCCCCAGCCATGTGACCCCGAACAAGTCATTCAGCCTGTCTGAACTTCCGTCTCCTCTTCTGTGCGGGGGGGGGGGGGGGGGGGGGGGGGGGGGTCTACTTGCCACCTGGACGCAGCCCCACTTTCCAGGCTGGACTTGGTGTCGGATGGGATAACGAGGAGCAGGAAAACGCTGATTAAAAACACAGGCTTTGGAGGCAGACCTACTTGGTTCAAAACCTAGATCTGTCACTTGCAAGCCGTATGACGCCGGGCAATTTCCTTAACAACCCCCGCCCCCCCCCCCCCCAGCCTACTGCTCCTCACCACTAGAGTGGGGATAATAATGCCTGCCTTAGGATTATTAGACGAGATGCTACAAAATAAGGATCGGTAACGTGCTAAATGCTCGGTTGGCCAACTACACTGTTACCACTCATAATGGTGCCCTTGTTAACAGGGAAGGACTGTGTGGGTGTCAGTGCTCATTGGGCCGGACTGCGCACCGGGTGCAACCACTTCATGGGAAGGCTCAGAGACCGAGAGGATCACCTCTCACCTGCTTCCCCCCAGAGTGCAGGACAGCGTGGGATGTGGGTCCCTGTGCCTCTCAGTTGAGGTGGGAGCTGGCACGTGAAACTGTGCTTTTCTTTGCCAGCCTCTCAGCTCCTGGGCCCTCACTGGGTGCTGGGTCTGACTTTTGAGGGCCCCGACCCAATCCCGGTCCACCACCAGGGCTTCCCGCTACATCTCCCGTACCAATCTGTGTCCATGTCAGGGGCCAGTGTCTGCATCCACAGAAGGGGAGAAGGGTTCTCTTTTTTTCTAGCCCTGCTTTACCCCACCCCCAGGAAAAGATGGGCGGGTGACAAGGCTGGCATATGGTGGGGGAGGCAGGCTGGGCTGAGGGAGCACACCCAGCTTGCATGGGGAGCACCATGCCAGGTCTCCTCCTGATTATGTGACCTTTGTCTCCCCCAAGCCAGACTCACATGCACAACACTATACACACACAGGGGGAGACACAGGGCACTGAGTTTCAAATGTGTGGTCACACACCATACCGACCCAGACGGATGATATACACTTAAAAGACATAATCCCCTACGTACACAGACAGGCACATGCACCCCCAAGACAAAGGTGCACAGAAGCAGCCACATTGACAGTCACAGGCGTTTGCAGACTCACATATGTGTACACACCCACACACACTCAAACACACACACCCCTCCTTGGCCTCTGCCCAGCCCAGGGAGGTGGGAGGAGCCCCATCCCTTTAGTGGGCAGGGAAGTAGGAAGGGTCATACCTGGATCCTGGGTTCTCTTGGCTGAGGCACGCACACCAGCTCTGAGCAGGTGCTTGTGCGAGCTTGAATACGTACACACTCATACCAGCTCCGGCCCTGAGTACCACCCTCCTGGCCCCCATCCCTGCAGGCCGGACAAAAGAGCTCATCGGTGAGGTTTGTGGTGAGGAGATGAGAAGGCTGGCAGGGAGCAGCTGCTGTCACCATGGCTACCAAGCTGACCCACTTCTCCTCCACCCAGCCTGGCCCACCCAGCCCAGACAAGGGAGGAAAGGCAGCTTTGGGCAGGGGGGCCCTCTCCTGTCACACACAGTAAAGAGTCTCTGAGGGTGTGGTGAGGGATGGGTTGAGCACCAGGTTAGTTCCTGCATAGAAAGGAAATAGCCAGACATTCTTTGAGGGCAGCAAGGTGCTCAGGATATAGCCCCTGCAAAACCTAGCCCCTGGCCTCCCTCAGCTTTGGCGCCTCTGGCTCCAGGGACCTACGTGGGTCATGTGCCTACCCTGGACACATTCTCAGACACAGTCTTCACGGCAGGGCAGAGGGTGGGGCAGCCGGACCCAAAGCTCTGTCCACAACTCCAAGAGCTCAGGACACTGAAGGGCAAGATAGACCCAGAGCTGGTTGCACCCTGTGTCCTGCTCAGATCAAGGTTCCTGAGGGCAGGGCTTGTCCTCCCCCTTTGAACCAGGGGCTGCTGAAGACACGGCCATGCCTTCATTCCTCAGACAGAGTTACCGTGTGTCTTTCCTCAGCCAGGGGGCTCCTGAGGACATGGCCATGTGTCTTCCCTCAGAACTGGGGAATATAGAGGAAGCACACAGCCTTCAGACAGCTCAGTTTTGTGAGATCACTCACAAGGCAGAATGAATCACTCCTGCAAGACAGCTTGCCATAGCTCCCTAATCCTTTCAGGAGAAGGTAAAAACCCCTCACACCAAGGCCCACAAGCCAAGTGAGCCAGATCGTCCCGTGTTCTTGCTCCGCTTCTGTATTCCAGCTGCACTTGCCTTTTTTCCATTCCTCAAAAGTGCCCTGTGTCTCCTGTCTGCCTGGAATATTCTTCTCCAGCTGACCCCCACCCTCATGTTCTGATGCCCTCTGTTTCTCTGTGTGCTGCCTTTGCCTGGCTAATCCCTATTCATTGCTCAGTCCCAGTTGGAAAGTCATTTCCTAGGAGAGTCTTCCCAAAATGACTCCCCCTGTCATGCTCTCCCAGACTCTGTACTGTCCCTGCCCGTTATGGGTTGAATTCTCCCCCCGGGAAAGATATGTCGAGGTAGTAACCCCAGTACCTCAGAATCTGACCTTGTTTTGGAATAGGGTCATTGCAGATGTCATTAGTTACACTGAGGTCATGCTGGAGTAGGGTGGGTCTCTAATCCAATATGACTGGTGTCCTCATAAGAATGCAACCACATGAAGAGCGCCTGGGTGGCTCAGTTGGTTAAGCGTCCGACTTCGGCTTAGGTCACAATCTCCCGGTTCATGAGTTCGAGCCCCATGTCAGGCTCTGTGCTGACAGCTCAGAGCCTGGAGCCTTCTTTGGATTCTGTGTCTCCCTTTCTCTCTGCCCCTCCCCTACTCCTGCCCTGTCTCTGGCTCTCAAAAATAAATAAATGTTAGAATGCAACCACATGAAGGCAGAGACACACAGGGAGAATGCCACATGATGATGTGGGCAGAGTTTGGACTGATACAGCAACAAACTGAAGAACACCAAGGATTGCCAGCGGTCACCAGAAGCTAGGAGAGAGCCACGGAACAGCATCTCCCTCAGCGGAACCAATCCTGCCACCTGCCTCCAGGACTGTTAGAGAATAAGTTTCTATTGTTTTAGGCCACCCAGTTTGTTATAGCTGCCCTAGGAAACTCATATACTGCTATTCTTAATTTGTTTAATGCCTGTCTCCCACACTCCACCTAAAACAGAAACCATGTCTTCTTCACCCTGAACCTCCAGTGCCTGGCATAGGCCTGGCTCTGTAAAAATGTGTTGAAGGCGCCTGGGTGGCTCAGTTGGTCGGGCGTCCGACTTTGGCTCAGGTCATGATCTCACAGTTTGTGAGTTTGAGCCCTGCGTCGGGGTCTGTGCTGACAGCTCGGAGCCTGGAGCCTGCTTCGGATTCTGTGTCTCCTTCTCTCTCTGCCCCTCCCCAACTTGTGCTCTGTCTCTCTATGTTTCTCAAAAGATAAATAATGTAAAAAAAAAATTTTTTTTAAATGTGTTGAAGGAATGAATGACAATCTCAAACAAATATTAAATTGACGATATTTATATCTGGATAGTAGAATTGTGAGTTATTTTTATTTTCTTCATGTGACATACCGTGTTTTTTTAAGTTCCCACTTTAGAAACTGTATTGATGAGATCATAAAGAAAAACTAAAATACATATTTTTCTTTTCAAAATATACATTAAAATAACAGTCATTTCCACCAGTATGTGTTTTGTGAAGAGGAAGAAGTTCTGCTATATGCTTGATAACTACTTTTTCATCGATTAATTGATTCCTCCTTGTGTCGCTAGAGTACTTTCTCGAGTCAGATTTACAGAGCTTGAGCTCTGGGGCCTTTTGGGGCATAGATTCCAGGTAGGAGGGGCCAGGCAAAGTATGCATGCTTCACAGCCATCTCAACCATCCACCCCTTCTCATAGCTCGTGGGATCTGGCCAGATGTGCCACCTGTCACCTGATGGGGGCTGTTAGACTTGGCACTTAAGAACACCACCAGCGCTGGCTGAAGGCCATTCCCAAACAAAAGATCCTACCCTCAAACTTAAATATTCACACAAATCACTTGGGGATCTTGTTGAAATGCAGATTTCAATCCCATGGGTCCCAAGTGGAACCTGAGATTTTGCATTTCTAACAAGGTCTCAGGTGATACCCATGTTGCTGGTCTATGGGCGACCCAAGGCACTGAAAGTTAAAAATTAAATACTCTGGTTGTTCTTCAAGAGTGAATGCTTCAGGGGGTGCCTGGGTGGCTCAGTCAGTTAAGCGTCCGACTTCGGCTCAGGTCATGATCTTGTGGTCCATGGGTTCAAGCCCTGCGTTGGGCAGACAGCTCAGAGCCTGAAGCCTGCTTTGGATTCTGTGTCTCCCTCTCTCTCTGCTCCTCCCCCACTCATGCTTTCTCTCTCTCAAAAGTAAACATTAAAAAAAAAAGAGTGAATGCTTCAGGATGAGGAGACTAGAAAAGGCACATTGGGAAGTGCATTGCAGAATACCTCAAAAGATCAGCAGGATTAGGAGAAATAGAAGTGGCAGGAGAGAAATGGAAACTACCTGGGAAGGACCAGAGAGGAAGTGTTATGTTCACAGGATGGTGAATAGGGCAGTGCAGATAGAACAGGAGGTAAGTACAATTGCGGAAGAGAAGGCTAAAAAGGTAGGCTTGGCACAGCCAGTGAAGGGCTCTGAATGCAGGGCTAAGAAGCTTGACTTTAATCCTGTAAGGAGTGAAATCTGACATGACTTAGATGTAATGTTTTACAGAGCTCAATCTGACACTGAGTGCAGAATCAGAAGAAAGCCTGACAGAAGGAAAAACAATCAAAAAGCAGATAAGAAGACTGCACTGCTTCAGACAATGCAGATGGGAAGAGGAAAAGGGTGGTCAGGAGTCATGAGAAGGCTTGGGGCATTGCCTAGAGTTAGTGATGGGACGAAGTTGGGGAGAGGAAAAAACAGAATCCAAAGTGATTTATAGGAAGGGTAGAGACTGAGAGGTGCCATCAGCAAGGCTTGAGGTCCCAGAGGAAAACACTGGCTTAAGGGGAAGATGAGTCCCATCTTAGATGTGATGAGTCTGAGATAATACTGCAACTCCCACGTAGAGGCATTGGGCAGGTAAGCAGATTCACTGGAGCTCAGGAGAGCAATGTAAGTGGGCACGATTTGGATGTGTACCCTGAGGGGAAAAGTGGCATATGGAAAGGAAAGAGAATGCCCAGAGGGGAGTACAAAGTGAGCAAAGGGCGAGGGATAGGAGGAATATAGAATCCAGTGAAGAAGGGAGTATCAGCAGAGAAGTCAGAGAAAACGCCATGAGTATACAGATGGCCAACCTGGAGGCCCTACCACACCGTCACATCAAAACCAAGGGAAGACTTGCCCAGCCAAGAATGTAGATGGGCAAGGAAAGTCTAGGCCTGAAAAAAAAAAGCACAGCTTGAATAGAAAGCAGGATTTGGATTGGTGGAGAAGAGGACAGATTCCCTGGGGAATGTCTGGGCTTCAGCACGATCCCAAGGGGCCTGGGGCTCCCAAGCACTTATTCCAGATCAGCCCTAGCACAGGAAGGACCATCCCCTCACCTGCAAACACACTTAGTGCTCACACCCCCAGAACCTACAGAACCCCTCCCCCACCCCGGAGCAGAGAAGGTGGGATAAGAGGTCTTTGGAGCAAAGCCTTATTGTGGGGATGCACATAATTTATCATCCAAATAAGACTTTTGAGAGTAAGCAGAGATGCTACCAACAATCACACCAGGACCACAGGTGTATATTAGGGTTGTCTCAGCCAAACACAGCCCTACTTTTAGCCTAGCCACAGCGGGGGGGAAGGGGGCAGAAGATGGTAGATCCTCCAAAATGCCCGTTTGATCCCTGTTCTCCCTTCCTAGATGGGGTGGCGGAACTGAGACACAGGGGATAGGAGCAGGCAAGCTCATCCTCCGAGGCAGGGGCCCCAGCCAGAGCATGTTGGTGGATGGGGAAGATTTCGCTCCCCCCTCCCGGCAGCACCATGGACAGCGGCCGGTCCGCTCGCTCCCCTCCCCCTGGCCCCTGTTTCTCCAGGGCTGCTGCGAGGCCGATCAATATTTCATGGGGGAAGGGGCTCTGGTTACCAGCCCCGCGCCTAGCCGGAAGGCGCCACCCGCTCCCGCCGAGCTCTGGGGACCCTCCCCGGGAACCCAGCACACCCACGGCACGGCCCGGCTGGGGCAGGCGCCACCTTCAGGCACGCTCAGCATTCCCGGGCCCACTGCTCTGCGCCCCCGCCCCTGCCCGGGCACAAAGACCCGCGCGCACGCCACACGGCTTCCCGCGGCCACTCAGACACACCACGTATTCGGATGCGCGCTGTACAAAGCCAGCGGCCACACAGAATAACAGGCACACACCGCACCCAGCAGCCAGCCACCTAGACACACAGCACACACACAATATGCCTCACAGACACGCACCACGTGGAGATGAGTTCACTACAGACCCACACGCACATCAGACGCCCTGCCACACATACGCAAACTCACATGCTGCACAAAAACTCCCTCACAGAGAACCTCAGATTTATCCCACGCAATACATTTACCACAGATGCACATATCACACGCTGTGTGCGCACACACGTACGACATGCGCTCAGAGTCCTTCAGATATATCGTTCAGAAGTACATCACCAAGGAGAGCTACATGGATCTCACACACACACACACAGAGTCACACGCGCGTGCACACACACAGTATGCTGGAGAGCGACACTCATCTCACACACACACACACACACACACACACACACAGTCACACAGAGTCACACGCACGCGCACACACACAGTATGCTGGAGAGCGACACTCATCACACACACACACACACACACACACACAGTCACACAGGCACACACACATGCACACACCATGCCAGAGAGCTACGTTCATCACACACACACACACTCTGTCACACACACATGCACACACACACACAGTATGCTGGAGAGCTACATTCATCACACACACACTGTCACATGTGCACGCACACGCGTGCACACACACATACACAGTATGCTGGAGAGCTACATTCATCACACACACACACACACACACACACTTACTCTCTGTCACACACGTGCACACACACACAATATGCTTTCACAGAGACCCTCAGACATTCACCGTGGATACAGGAGCACATGTCTCACGCTACCCAGGCCCCCCACCCTCCTGGAGCCCAGGCCTGCCCTCCTGCTGTGGACATGGGACTGGGGACTGGGGAAGAGTCAGGCGGGACCTCCACCCCTCCTGCCTGGCCCCAGTGTTGACTCCTGTGGATAAATTCTGTGTCCTCTGAGGACTCCCAGGGTTGCTGCCCAATCCCCGGGGGCAAGTAGGCAGCGGCACAAAGGGATGGGAAGGGGGTAACTGGGGAAAGGGAACCTTTGAGACCCCGAAGCCTCCTGGCTTTGTGGCCCCGGGGCCCCAAGCTCTGGGGCACCAGGCTCCAGGGATGGCCTTGCCCTCACTGGCAGCTCCCACGGCCTCTGTGCTCCCTGGGACTCCTGCCCTCTGGGAGGCCCCGAGGTTTGTGTTGTGCCTGGGGACCAGGAGAACTGTGGAGTCTACAGCTCCTGCTCTCCCCAGGAGTGCCCACATGCCGCCTCAGAGATGAGGGGGCATCCTACCGCCGTCTAGACACCCCAACTCCAAGAGCCTCCCTCTCTCGTGGACTGAGGGAAGAGTGGCACAAATTCTGTCTGCAGAATAATCATGGCAGGATTTTCTGAAAGAATCTCAAGACGGGGCATGTGGTGAGGAGAGGGAAGCAGGCTGGCAGAGCAGGGAGAGACCCCTAAGTTTTCCAGGCAGGTGGAAGGCACCTTCAATATTACCCAGGTGAACAGTCCATGTCTCTGACATCCCCACAACACTTCCCAATTTTGCATTATCCGCATAACACTGTGTGCCCTCTCAACGATTTCTGCCATACTCTTGTACTGCTCCTTATTTATTGTGCTGACATTGACACTTTTAACTTACACGCATTTATTATAAGAAGAAATTTTGTGTTACTACTATAAATGCAACTATTGTTGCTTTTAATAAATAGAAAATGAAAGTACAATACCTACAGTAAAAGCAAAGCTGTATTACTAAATTTTAGTTACCTGGAGTTGCCAGTCAAGACCTCTTTGTTAAAAAGGGAAGGGCAGCAGTGTTGGCAAGTTGTTAAAGACATACTGGCACTTTCTCCCTGGGACAAATTTGGACTTGATGGAGTGGAAAGGGAACCAACTTTCTCACTATGGGAGCCAATGCTCTGTCATGACAGGTCTGCGAGCCACTGAAAGTCACCTCAGGTCTCACTGAAGGTGCTACTACCCACGGTGGGAAGCTCTAGGCTTGGGCACAGTGGCTAGCTGGAGCCCTGTTACCACAGTCCAATCTGGTAACAATAATCCTTAGAAATTGCTCAGTTCTTTCCCATTTACCAATTATCCTTGGAGCCACTATCTAGTATGAGCTGCGTACCGGGAATTATCATCCCATTTCCGAATGAGAAAATAGAGGCTCTAAAAGATTAAGAGATTTGTCCAGAATCACATAGCTGTACAGGGTTAAGTCCACGAGTGGGAGACCCTCAACTCTACCTGTCTCCATTTGTCTCATCTCTGGGATCCCTTGTTCTGGGCTGGCCCCTTGCTGGGCAGTGGGCAGGAGAGGGAGAATGGTAATCTTGTATTTGCCTGCGAGGCCCTCACAATCCTGAAAGGCCAACAGGCAAGTGAGTAAGTAGTGGAGGGTAAGAACTTTTACTCTGGAGTCACACTGTGTGTCCCTAGCCATAAAAGTCACCTCTCTGAACCTGTTTCCTTGTCTGTAAAGTGGGGATAATAATAGTACCTATTTAATAGGGCGTGAGGATTCAATGAAATAATGCATGTGCATAGTGTTTGGCACAAAGTAAGGGCTCAAAAATGTTTATTACGAGGGAAGTACAAAGAATAGAATTAATTCAGATAAAAAATGGCTGACTGTGGGGAGCGGGGAGGTAGGCATGGCATGGTTCTTCATAGAGGAGAGGAAATGAGTTCCATCTTAGAGAATGAATATGATTTTGGTAGGAGAACTATCCTGTCTGCTCCCACCCTCCTCTTCCTCCAAAGACAAGTGAGAAAATTTTGGGTCTCATCTATCTATCTCTCTGCTCTGGCCTTTGAATGACAACTGACAGGCTCTTCAAAGCCTGCCCTAGCATTGCTGCCCCAGGAAAAGACACCCCTTTAAGTCACATGCCTGGGTTGTTTTCTCCAGGTGCTATCCAGATGGAAGGGTGGGGGCCAGGCACAGCCTGGCGCTCTAAGGATTCTAGCAGATGTCTTTTAAAAAGTACTTGCCCAGATAACAAAGACTCTCCCCACCACCACCTTTCCATAAGGGGGTCAAGAGCAACGTCTGCAAATCTGACTTTGAGAGCCTTCCCAGCAGGCTGCAGTTGATTGGACCAGGGTGGGCACCTGACCAACGCTGAGCCAATCAGATCCTCTCATACAAGTTTGGATTTGGATCTGGCGAACCCTGGGTTCCCTCTCTGAATGTGGCGGGAACGCAGGATACAGTACAGGAACTATAGGTAGTTCAGGGTCTGGTAAAGCAGGAAAAACCAGTCCGTGGAGAAAGAAAGCTAAAGGCGGCCAGCAAGGTGCAGAGAATGGCTGCTTCCATTTCTCCTGGCCTACAGTTTCTGCCTCCCAGAGGCTAACGATCTTTCTGCCCCTCAGTTCTCAGGAATCTCTTGTGTCCTGGTAATAAACCCTTCTTTATTACCGAAGCTGACCTGAGTCGGTTTCTATATACAAGCGGAGACCCAATTAAGATGGGGGAGAAGCTGGGAGCTAAGAGGCACAAAGATGGACAATCCTGGAGGGGAAAAAAAAAAAAAAAATCACTGTGCCTGCCCTGGATGAGCTCAGCTGACCGGGAGATGAGGAAGAGTCGACGTCTGTCGAGATGTAGACTCTGAGAAGATGTGGCCGAGGGAGGGTGGGTTAGCTCTGTCCAGGAAGCGCCAGGAGGGTCCTCAGAGGCTTCCCAGCAAAGGTGGCAGCTAAACCAGTTTTGAAGAGTGAAGGACGTTCTCCAGGGAGAGAAAGCTGGGGTGGGGAGGCATTACAGGCGGCGGGAACAGCAAGTGCAGAGGCACAGAGGCACAAAACAGCCTGACGTGTTACAGGAACTGCCAGCAGTTCAAAGTGTGGTGGGGGAGCAGGGAAGACGAAGCTGGAGAGGCCGGTCGGGTGCAGATCACAAAGGGCTTTGAATTCTATGCTAAGAAGATGAGGCCTTTCCTGTCAGCAATAGGGAGCTATTGAAGTATTTTAAGTAGCAGGGGGTGACAGGGTCAGTTCTGTGCTTTAGAAAGATCGCTCTGGGGCCCCCGCGAAGAAAGGACTGGAGAAGGCAGGCCTGAAGGCAGGGAGGCCAGTTAGGGTACTGCAGCAATGATTCATCTAGCCCTTTCATCCACTGAGCAGCTCACTGTGTACCTACTGGGTGCTGGGGCTGGGCAAAACAGGACCCCTGACCCCACGGAGTTCACAGGCCAGCAAGACAGAGAAACAAGGGAGAAGCAACTCCAGTGTCCTGAGTGTCCTGAAGAAGTATGAGGTCCCACGGAGGGGGGCGGTGTTCAGTTTCTGGTTGTTACGCTTCACTGTGGGAATGCCACAAGAGCTGATATGTCTCTGAAGGATAAGTAGGAGTTAACAAGGCACTAGGAGGAGTGCATTCCGGGATGAAGGAACATGTGTGAAAGTCCTGCTGCTGGGAGAGAGGAGAATGGGACCAGATGATCGAAAAAGGTAGGCAAGGACCAGATCACGCAGGGCCCTGCAGACTACATCAGAGTCTGGCTTTTATTCCAAGAAGTCTTAGAAGGGTCTTACACGGGGAAATGATACAGTCAAACATTTATCTTTAGAAGATCACTCTGGCCACAGTGTGAAAAATGAAACAAAGCGGGGCAAGAACAGAAACGTACAGAGCCCAGTCTAGGAGGCTATCGCTGCGGTTCAGGTGGGCACCGATGGTGGTCTGGCATGGGGCGGTGGGCAGGGAGAGAAACACAGGACAGCTAACACGATTGCTGAGGATGGCTGTGGGCTGTGGGGGTGAGGGAGAGGGAGGTGTCCAGGAGAACTTCCAGCTTTCCAGCTTGAGCAAGTGGGTGGATGGTGGCAGCAGAGATGAGCTGGGGATGTTGGAGGCAGAGCAGGTGCTGGCAGGCGGAGCTGGGGACCTGGGTTTGGACTCTAGGCTGATTGTGAGACATCTAAATGTGGTTAGACCTGCAGGGCTTGAGCCCAGAAGAGATCACTCAACTCAAGAGGGTAAGGAGATTACCGGGCAGTGGAGGAGGAGAGGGCAGGGCAGCGAGACGAGAGCAGGGACAGCTGGGAGGAATCCTGGGGGCAGCAGGGACAGCTGGGAGGAATCCTGGGGGCAGCAGGGCCTGGGGGCAAGAGTGACCAAGAGCTCTGAGCCTGGCAAGTGAGAACCACAAAATCCAAAGGTTAATTCCCTCAGCCCCAGGGGGTATCAGGCTTTGGCTCCCACTCTCCTGGCCAAGCATCGGGCCTCAGCACAGACGCTTTCTGGCAGAGACAGCCCTCTTCTTCCTCCAAGTTACCTTCAGACTCGGCTCAGGGGACCCCTTCTCCTAGAGAAGACTTCTGGTCCGGGCATGCACTGTGCTGTCCAACAACCTGGGTTTGAATCCCAGTTCTGCCTCTTGATAGCTGTGTGACTTTGGCCAAATGTAACCTCACTTTCCTCATCTGTATAATGGCAATAATACTACCTACCTCATGGGGCTGTTTGAGGATGAGTACTTAGCAGAGAACCTAACACACAGTAAGCACTAAATAAATGTTACTATTATTAACATCCCGCCCACCTTGGGACAGTTAGTCATGCCCTCCACCTTACACCTCCTCCACTTGGGAACTATTTGTCAGTCTGTGTCTCTCCCGGCCTCTCCCTACCCTTACCCAATTTGTAGGGCTACGTATGATGGAGGGCCCAGTGCTAAAGGAAAATGTGGGACCCCTTGTTCAAAATTAGGAATTTCAAGACGGTGACAGTAAAACTGAGGGTGGGGTCCTTCTAACCCAGGGCTCCGTGCAACCAGACTCGTGAAGCCAGCCCTGTCCCCGCCCCCACCCAGCCCTGGGCCTGGCCTGGAGTAGACGTCAGTGCCATGCTACAAAGTAACGTGCCAAATGACATTGGAATGGGTTCCATAATTTCCATCTGGAATTTCGTTTTATCCTTCCTATAGAAATAACATCAATTCTGTCTTATGGTTGAGGACACGGAGGTTGAGAGATGGGGTGTGCCTTGCCAGAAGTCACCTGCCTCGTGCAATGCAGAGCTAGGATGTGAACGTAGACCAGCTTGGTGCCGAAGCCCTGCCTCTTACCCTCTGGCTTCCTGGGGAGGTAGGGAGAACCTGGCCCCAAGGGGTGAACGTTGTCAACAAGGCCCAGGGGGAGGGAGCTGAAGGGACTGGGACTGGCCCCCTCCTGGGGAGAGCCACATAAACAACGAGCTCCCTGGGCACCAGGGCTGCTACACAGGGAAGGGGGTGTGAGAGGGCAAAAGGTCACTCCTGAGAAGGCTCTGCCCGAGAGCCGCAGACCCTAGCCCACGCTCTCTGGACATGAAACCCTGCCTCCTTGCCTTAAAGCCCTTCAGGGGCTGCCACTGGCCTCAGGATAACTCCCAAGCCTTTAGTATCCTGCTGGACCAGGGAGGTCCGCCCTCTGCTACCTGTGCACTCTCTACCCTCTCTCCTCCACTTCTGTCCTCCCCTCCCCCATACCAGGCCCCACCTGCCATCACCCAGGCCTTAGCCCACACTGGTCCCTCTCCTCATCTCTGCTTCTTTGCCTCAACTCCTGGTCACTCTAGGCTCCCTGAATCTCTCCTTTTGACACACGATACAGGGGCAATCACCTGCCCTGGACCATCCTGGGCTAGAAAGCAGGCTCCATGGACGCAGGGCTGCTTGGCTCACAACGCTTGGTACATCAGGTGTCTGAAGGCATCCCCCTGCAACAGAGGCAGGAGGGTCCTGCACTCCTTCTCCCCTTCTCTCCACTCCCCCCTAGTCCTCTTTTTCTTGTCCAGGCATCTCGAGCTCAAGGTGGGAGAAGCTCAAACTTGCAAGGGGAAGAGAATCATCATAGAGTATCCTCCCCACGCCCCACCTGCCAGGCCTGGGCTGGGTGTTGTACATCCAGTTACTGTATCTAATCCCCAAGCACCTTCCAGATGGGGGTGGGCACTATGAATGTAAATTATTCCTATTTTCCAGAGGAGTCTGAGACCACCTGCCTGAAGTGGCAACAGAGCCTATAAGTGGAGAATGCAGGATTTGAACCCAGGCCTGTCTGGTGCCCAAATACGTGGCATCCCCTCTGTCCCTATGACTCACTGTTTGGAGCCAGCTCCCTTCCAACCAGGGAGAGTTGTTTCTCACCCATGCCTTCAGTTCACACACACACCCAGGCAGCTCAGCTACCCTGTGAGATCAGCAAAACCCTAGCGCAGAAGGCAGCACCCCCATCAGTGAGAGGCCGGTGTAGAAGTCACCCCTCCCCTGGGTCAACAAAATGCCAGTGTAGTAGAAATACCCCCCAGGTCAGCCAAACACTAATGGGGGAGACACCCCCACTGTCAGCAAAATGCTGGTACAGGAGGTATACCCTGCATCCCAAGTCAGCAAAAAGCCAGTGAGAGAGAAACTTCCTCACTCCTCTCTGCCCAGGGCCCATGACATGCTCTGGGGGTGCACAGAGTCCTCCAAGGTGGTGCTTTTGGGGTGGGGTAGGGGGAAGCAATGGGGCTGGGGCGGCAGCTGCCGGGGGCAGGAGGCTGCAGCTGGGGAGCGGGGCAGACTCGGGTGAGAGTTCTCACATGGCACTAATGAAATCAACCACCAGCCTGCCCCCCCTTCCCCAGGGACCCTCCAGCCTCCAGCTGATGCAATGCCCAGGCCAGATAATTGTTTTCTTCCCTCCTTAAAGGGCCAGCTGCTGTTGCAGCTGCAGACATCACCCAGACCCCTGAAAGACCCCACAGAGCGTAGCACCTGGTTAGGGATAGGGGGAGCCCAGAAAGTAGCGGCTTGGCCCAGGCTCTGCAGAGGAAAATCCAATTAATGCCCGAGACCAGAAACGTCTGTGAGCAAGGAGGGAGAGATGAGAGTTAAGACAGAGACAGCGCCTGGCCCACAACCACATGCCCTGAGGGAAGGGAACCTGGTCCCGGGCTGGGTCCCCAATACCTGGCTTCTTTCTGCCTGCCTGTCCCGTCAAGTCCTTGGCACAGGGGTTGCTAGTGAGTTCAGTAGTTCTCTCCCAAGCTTCCCTGAGTGCCAGGTACTATGTGAAGCAGTTCAAATCCACCATTTCATTCACTCCTCCCAGCAGAACTGGAAGGTGGGACTGTTTTACTGAAGGAGGCTCCGAGAGGGGAAGGGATTTCCTCAATAGCAGCCAGAAAGTGGCAGAGCTGGGTCTGAAGTCAAGTTTGCCTGACTCTGGACTTCATACCTTGCAGAAGGTCGAGTACGTGTGGAACCCCAGGGCTGGAGGTCCCTATGCCAGGCAGCCCAGCACTGAGGTCAGGAAGGAGGGTCTATGGGCCCTAAACAGGTTCAGAAGGGCACAGTGCTTGGTTTAAGCACAGATTTCACAGACCCCTTCCCCAGTCACCTCCCCCAACCCCCAACCAGAGAATGCCCCATTAGGCTGCCCACATGCCCCCAGGGACAGTTGGCAGCTGCCTGATTACAGACTAATTGGTGGCTGGCAGCAACTCTTGGGGGGGTGGGGGGGGGTGGTGGTGGTGGTGGCTAGTTAACCCTCTGGTGACCAGGCCTAGCCCAGAAAGGCCCTCTCCCCACCACTTCAGGCCTCAAACCCAAGGACCCTAGACTTAAGAAGGCATCATAGGCAGAGGACCGGACCAAAGGGGCATCAGGCTTCCTCTCCACACCCAGACAACATCCATGGGGCTAGAGGTAGACTCTGACATTCACCTAGGCTCCCCAGCCCCAAAGCGGCAGTGCCAGCCAGCACCCCTTGTTCCCTGGCCTTGAGTATGGCATTGCCTACTCCATCAAGACCACAGGAGCTATGGGTGCTCCCTGGATTTCCAGGCCCAGAATACTGGGAAGAAACCCACTCCTCTGGGCTGGGTTATCCAGACAAGGGGATGTAGGCATGGGTCCAGGCAGCCTGGAGGCTAGCCAGTGAAGCTACCCTCCCCCTGAATGAACGGGTGTCCAGGTTGCCCACCAAGAGTCCTGCCAAGCCTCCCTGAACTCCCCACCATGGATTGACCAACTGCCTTTCCCAGTTTCCCAAAAGCCCCCTCTTCCCCTCCTAGGGCCGGAGTGAGCACCATCCCTTTCCTTTCATGGGCTGAGGGGGTTCTCTGGGCACCACAATGGTGTTTCATTGGGAGGAAAGAGTGGCTGCTTGTCAACCAGGGCACAGGCAGGAGGGAGAAAGCAGGCTGCCTTCCAGCTCCCTTTCCAGGAGAGATTTTAAGCACTTTCCAAAAATGCCATGCGAGGCAATGCTGTTGAAGACCATGGCCCCAGGTGCTCTGAGAATCAGCAAAGAACTCAAGACTCTGGGGTCCTCTACCCCATTTTCCAGGTTTCCTCAAACACCCCACGTTCCCCTCTCATACCTTAGCCCCCACCCCAGAGCCATCAAACACACTCTGCTGATCCCCTGAGGCCCCGCCCCCCCCCCCGACCCTGCACACTCACATCCTTACGTGGCTCCTCACGGCCCGAGCCCCCCTCCCCCGCTGGTAGTCCCCCAGACCTCCGAAGCCCCCTCCCCACGTCCACTCCCAAGCGAGCAAGGCCTACTGACTTACCCGGAGGTGGGTCCAGGGTCTAGACAGGGAGGGGTCTCCGCCGGGCTTGGCGGCTCCACAAGGCGGGGCAGGTGCTGCCCCGGGACCCCGCCCCGCGGACCCGGCGGTGGGCGCGGCCCCGTCCCAGGCGGGCGGCGGACTCCGAGGGGGTAGGGGCGCGGGGCGGGGAGGGGCGGCGAAAGAGGCTCACGGGGGCATCGCCCGACACCGGGCCGGGCAGCTCCGCTCCGCCCGCCTGCGCTGCTGGCTCCGCAGCCGCCACGGTTCTCAGCCGCCGCCGGGTGCAAAGCCCAAGCCCCGGCCGGCGGGAGGCGAAGAGGGAGGCGGGGCCTGACGGGGGCGGGGCCTCGGCCAGCGGGTGGGGCCACTGGAGGGGCGGGGTTAATGGGGGCAGGGCCTTTGGTGGTGGGCGGAACCTAGGGGAATGGGGAGAGTCTGGATTTGCCCAGTTGCAGGCCACCCAGGGTAACAAGACCAGCCTCGAAGGGTTTGGGGTCTAGAGGACGCCTCAAGCCTCTCCACGTCTCTCGGACACTCTGGCTTCATGACTGGTCCCCCTCTCCACCACCATTTATATCTGCACTTTTTCATCCTTCCTCCTCTTTGGGGAACCTCGCAGGACATCACTGGCACCATGGTACCGCTACTCCCTGCTGGACCAGATCCAGGAAAGTCAGATGGTGGGAGATGAGGAAATGACTTACAAACTCAAATGCAATGTATAGGTGGAAAAACTGAAGCCTAGAGAGGAGAAAAGCCTTGCGCAAGTGCCTGCTGTGAGGAAAAAAACTTTCTGTGACCGGATAATGTGGAAGACCTGAAGCTGGATCCCACAACTGGCCAGAGGGGAAGCCAGGACTCAATTCCATTCACACATTAATTAAGCTTTTGTTATCATCTAATCTACATCACGCCTAGAACTAGGGCCCGTGTTGTAGCATGAATGCTCTGGAGCAGCAGGGACATTATTAGATTGGAGGGACAAGACAGAGACCAGGGAAACGGCTGGAACAATGGTAGAGGTGAACGGTGGGGAGAGCAGAGCCTGTGAGGATGTGGGAGAGGAGGGAGAAATTGAGGTTCCCCTGTGCTCTTCCCATGCTCCCTATCACAGAGACATGGAAACCAGGGGCTCCCTTTGGAATCATGGTCCCTTTGCACATTTGATGACAACTTAGACAAATGTGCCAATGTATGCTTTGCAGATAAGTTTAGGGACTCCAGGGACAAAGGATTGGGTGGAGGGTTGATTCTTAAGTGCATATGGAAGAATAAATATGCAGGAATAAAAAAAAAATCTAGAGAAAAAGGAATGGAAAGAGATTTTGCCTTACCTGATATTAAAACATAAAGTCAATGTACTTAAAGCAGTATGGTATTGAAGCAGGACTACACGAATCAGTGAAGCAAAATGGGGTAGAGGAATGGATTCAACTCCACAAAGGAATTCGGGTGTTATAAAGATGGCACTTCAGGTAAATGGAGGAAATAGGCCTTTCAACAAATGGGTGAAATAACTGGCAAGTCATTTGAGGAAATGAGAGAAAGCTGTGTCCTTACCGTACACCGAAGTAAATTCCAGGTGAAGAGCATATTCATATAACAACACCAAATGTACCAGAAGAAAGCATGAATGGATGTTTTAATAATCCTAGAGACGGGGCGCCTGGGTGGCTCAGTCGGTTAAGCATCCGACTTCAGCTCAGGTCACGATCTCACGGTCAGTGAGTTCGAGCCCCGCATCGGGCTCTGGGCTGATGGCTCAGAGCCTGGAGCCTGCTTCCGATTCTGTGTCTCCCTCTCTCTCTGCCCCTCCCCCATTCATGCTCTGTCTCTCTCTGTCTCTCTCTGTCTCAAAAATAAATAAAAACGTTAAAAAAAATAATCCTAGAGACGGAAAAGACTTTCCTAAGCATGGTGAAAGCTAGAGGCCAAAGGAAAAATACTGATAAAATTTAAAACTTCTATGGAGAAGACGATAGACACTATAAAAACTTCTATAGAGAAGAAATTATCATACTCAAGTTTGAGAGACAAATGACAGACTGGAGACCCTAAATCCCAGCTGCCCTCTACTACTGTCCCCTGAGAAACGGGTGAGCAGAAGGGACGGCGGCGGCTGTGAGCGGGCCAAGCACATTGCGGAGGCTCGTCCCACAGCGCCCTGGCCAGCGCCCACCTGTTCAGGGGCCGGGAAGCCCCGGAAATCCCAGCCGGGCCATCTGGGTCCACAGCAGGTGCTTATAGCACAGCAGAGCCAGAGTCAGCCCCGATGTTGCTCACCACTTCCCTCGTGTGGCCATCCTGGGAACTGTAATCCTGTAATCCAAGGTTCCAGTTCGTGCAGCTCTCAGACGTTAAGGTGGGATTTTTTTTTTTTTTTAAGATTTTATTTTTAAGTAATCTCTGCACCCAGGGTGGGACTTGAAATTACAACCCAGAGATCAAGAGTCGCACGCTTCACCGACTGAGCCACTCAGGCGCCCCATGGGATCTTTTTTTCTTAAAATAAATAACAGCTAAATTTTTGAGGAAGCTAACAATGTTCTAGGCATTGTACCAAACACTTAACATACAGCATTTCATTAACGCTCAAAGCTGCTCTTCTACGTCCACTTTATTATCACCTCCATTTCACACATGAAGAAACAGGATTTGAGGAGAAGTGACTTGTCCAAATTCGAAGTAGCAGCATCAGGATTCAAAGCCTGACTCTTGGTCCCACTCTTGATATGAGAAAGCCAAGGCCTTGGAAGAATTCAATGAAACAAAGTTTTTTGAAGTTAACCTTGAGCCAGGCTTTGTCCCAGGTGCTGAGGATTCAGTTGAGAATAACAGTCATTAGGGGAGACAGGCAGAGAAACATTTCTGACACAGTGAATCCTGGGAACACTCAAGGCCCTGTTAACCACGGGGGAGAGAGGAGAGGTGCAGGCCCTTGAAGCTGAGTCCCGTGGAGTTTGAGAGAGGGGTGAAGGAGTGGGGCAACACTTACAAGTCTGGGTGGAGGATGAGTGGAACTTAGGGGAGGAGCAGTGGTCTGAGTCTGACTCTGGGGTAGGTTAGAGATGAGGCTGGACAAATATACTAAGGCCAAGTTCGAGTTTGGGCAAGAAGATTTTGAGAACTTTTCTATGGTTCCATAGACTTTGTCTAGGGGTCACCTGCTCTGCTGACCCAACCTGCCTCTTTCCTCCCAGATAGTCCCCACCTGAGCTCAGGGTACCAGTTGCTTAAGTCAGAAGCCTGGGAGTCACCCTTGACTCCTCCCTCGTCCTCACCTCCATCCAGTTCATTATCAGGGCCTGCGCAGTCTACCTTTTAAATACTCCCCAGGTTCATTTGCTGCTATCCGTCCCCCATGGCCGCTCCCCTCGTCCACACTGCCCTCCTCTCGCTCCTGAATCCACTGCTGGCAGTGACTTGGTGTGGAGGCCTCAACACCTCCAAACTTTCACACAAGAGAAAGCCTTCTAAAACAAATCTGTCCACATCTACTCTCCTACTGAAAACCCTTTTCATTGACCCATTCAACAAATATCAAGCGAGCATTTGTTACATGTTAAATACTGAGGACTCAACAATGAGAAAAACAGAGAATTTAAAGTCTGTTAGGAGGGCAGACGTCAATCAAATGAATCCCACACCAAAATAATACATAATTACAAACTGGAATATGTGCCCTAGGAGGGCCTGACCTAGTAAGGGAGGTGCTAGAATGCTCCCCCAAGGTACTCCATCTCAAGTGAATAGCAACCAGAGCAGAGTCAAGGATAGGGTAAGAGCTTATGCAAAAAAAGCTTCTCTGAGTCTCAGTTTCCTCATCTGTACCATGGGGCTATTTATAGTTGTGAGGATTAAGTGAGTGAATATATAGAAGGTCCTTAGAACAGGTCTTAGGACATAATAAATTTTCCGTAAATGTTAGCTATAGTAACAATAATTATTATTTAAATTTGCTTTAAGTAGAGAGCCAATGACGGTTTATCAGCAAAGGAGTTAAATCATAAAGAAGTATTTTTTAAGGGTCATTCTTGCTGCAGTGAGGAGCATGGTTTGGAACAAGGAAAGAGCAGATTGGGGGGGTTAATGAGGGCGATTTTGCAGGGGCCCACTGAGAGCTGTGGGGCATTTAAACCAAGGAGGCAGAGAGCATTTGGAGACATTTTGTGATTCGGGTGGGCGAAACCACTGGCCTTGGTGTTTAGTGGTAGGAGGCTGCGGGAGGTGGCAAGGGGCTCCCAACATCTCGGCCCTAGCAACAGGGTGGGTGGTGATGTTCTTCACCAGATTGGGAAAGCTTGGAGGAGGACCAGGACTGGGGGAGGTGCTGAGGCCAGTTATGGATGTGTTCAGGCACAGGCACTGTGGGGCGTCCTAGATACGGGATGCAGAAGCAGCTGATTGGGTCTGGAGTCCAGGGAAGAAATAGTGGCTGCAGACACAAAATTGAGATTGTTGGCAAATACTTGAAAATTTGACCTCAATCATCCCGTCTGTAAATGGTAGGAGGAAGGAGATAGCTAGGTGATTTTTTTTTTTCTTTAAAGGTTTTATTTATTTTTGAGAGAGCGAGCGCATGCAGGGGAGGGGCAGAGAGAGAGGGAGACAGAAGATCTGAAGCAGGCTCTGTGCTGGCAGCAGAGAACCCAGACTGGGGTTTGAACTCATGAACTGTGAGATCATGACCTGAGCTGAAGTTGGACGCTTAACTGACTGAGCCACCCGGGAGCCCCAATAGCTAGATGATTTTTAAGGTTTCTCCAACATGTGTAAGATTCCAGTTGTTGAGGCTGGTAGGACCACAGAGACAAGGAGAAAAAAATCCACGTGGCCTAAAAGATTTGGCAGAGGCTCTTTGGAGGCTCTTTGCTATTCTTTCATCAGACTACCTTTTACTGAGCAGCTACTATGAGCCAAAAGCTCTCCTGGAGTTGGAAGAGTAAGACCTTGCCCTTGCCCTCAGGGAATTCAGTTTGGTGCTGGGACAAAGCAAAGGGCAATTACAAAAATGTAACCCAAGTACCCGAAGGTAAGCTTGGGAGACCAAGAAGGCTTCCTAGAGGAACTGACATCCAAGACAACACCTGAAATTCAGGCAGAAGAAAGCCCTGTGGGGAATCTGGGCTGGGGAAGATTGTTTATGTGGTTATTTTAGAGATTTTCATCCCTCCCGAATTTTTCATCTGGACTCTGCCCTGAGAGTCTATTTCAGGTGCCAGGGCCCAGATACTAGTAATTGCATTTCATAGGCTGTGTTAAATTGGTCTTCTAGATCCTTCTCCTCAATGCTCCTTGTGGCCTCAACTCCACATGCTAGCATTTGCTAGGGCTTGGATGAAGGCACAGCAAGAGAGGTGCCCAGAGTGCAAACTTAGGGAGGCACTCACTGTCAAGGGTGTGCAACGTGTCCTTGGCCCTGCTCCCCGTCCACACCCCCACTCCAGACTCTCCGGTGCTCATATCTTGCTGTCCACACACAGGGCTCTGTTTACAAAGACCCTCCCCCACCCCCATTGGCCTGGTGAAAGCTCACTCCTGCTCCAAGGCTCAGCTCTATCTGAAAGTCTACTGCTCTCACCACCCATCCCTGCCTCCACCCTAGGCCAAGGTGGTCCTCTGTGCCCTAACAGCATGGCTGCATAGTGCAAACCAGACTCTGGTATCAGAGCCCTGCTGTGCTATTTATCATCTGTGAACCACTCTCTGAGCTGGTTTCCACATGTGGAAAATGTGGTGCTGACTTCACAGGGGAGTTGTAAAGATTAAATGAGAACATGTATGTAAAGTGATCTGCAGTGATTGGTACAGACTACTCAGTAAGCGGTAGGTATTAATACTTTGTTTATACTTCTTCTAAAGCACTCATGTATTCTAATTATTCTCCTGTCTTTATCTTCACTATACCATAAGTTCCTTGGGGCAGGGAGGAGGAGGAGGAGAGGAAGGAGGAGGAAGATCTTTACAAATGACATTGAACAAGCCCTAAGACATGTCTGCTGCATAAATCAAAGAAATGACAAATTCTATGGAAAAAGTTCTGGGCAGGAAATCTGGAGCCTTGGGCTCTAGTCACATGGTCCCAGTGATGGCACAGTGCCTGCCCAACTTACACTCACTTGGAAGAAAAGCTGCCCAAACCGCAAACCCTTTTGAGCCCATTGCTTTAGACCACTTGGCCCCTTCAGCTTCTAGACTTGAACAAATGGGGCCAGCACCAGAGCCAAGGGTTACCATTTCAAATATTAGCCGGTGACCTTTAACTAATGGCCCACCACAACAATCTGAGACAGGCCAATTAGAGGCTCTCTTGGACCAAGGAACAGAAAGAAACTGTCAGGTAGCGGAGGGAGTTGGAGTAGGGAGGTCAGAGACAAGTGAGCCTCAGCCAGTAAAGCCATGTGCAAGCCAAGATAAGACAGAGCAGAGACCAAGAAGCAGCAGAAGCTGGTTAGTAGGAAGAGGAGAAAGGAGCAGCCCTGTGCAGAGATGGGGAGGGTGTCAGGGGAGGGAGAATGAATAGAACAGTGAGTCCTAGGGCTGCCTCATTCCTGCTGGCATTTCAATTCCAGTCCTCACAAGAAAAAATTCTTTATATTTCAGCTACATTGGGTAGATTTCTGTACCTTGCAGCCCAATGAGGCTGACTCTACTTGTTATGTTGGTCAGTCTCTGCCTTTCTCTCTGCACCTCAGTTTGACTAGACCATCTCCATGGTCTTCTCCAGATCAATGTTTGCTTTGAACACCATGTAGAGAGAATGAATTTTAGGTTGTTGGCCACTGAGTTCAGCGTTAGTTACAGAGTGCCATGACATCCTGGCTCCCGAAATAGCTTGGTGACTGGTTAAAGAGCCTGTAGGAGGATCCAACACGTACCTGACTTTGAACCTGAGCCCTGCTGATAGTCTGCCTCCCCCTGTCCATTGCATCCTTTGTTGGATCACAAAGGAACTGAGAAACCAGGGCTGGTGTTTCTCCAGTGTCTTTGGCTGCTGAATGCCCTACCTACTGCCTTAACACTTTCCTGGACCCACTTTAGCATTTCAGAGGAGTCCAGTGCCAGGTCTGCTCCAAAGAAAGTGCCACTCCAGGAAGATTGTGAACAAAGAAAGTTTCCTTCTTTGGTGCTAAGATTTCCTGCCTTCCAGCTGTTTGGCTCTCAGCCTGTGCCCTGCCGTCAGCTTTCTAAACTAACAACTATGTTGATAATAATACTTCCTTGCTTTTGTATGGTACTTTGTACTTTTCAGAGCATTTTCATGCTTGTTGTCTTATTTGATACTCACAGAAACCCAGGGAGAATGGGCAAGAAGTGAGGTGTAGAGGATAATACCTATCATTTCTCCCATCACATCCACCCCCCCCTTGAAACAATTTATTTTAAAAGAACTTAAAAAATTATCCCTCTGTTCTTTTTAAAATACATGAAAATAATGAGACTGAGCTTGATTAAGTGACTTGCCCAAGATCACAGGGCAGGTAGACAGGTGAGTTGGAACTAGAGTCTCCAGTCACGGATCACACTTAAGCAGGACACATCTTGCAAAACACTGCTGGCCATGGCAAGGGACCTCTGAGAGACATGGTGTGCTCGCACTACTGTCCCTCCCCCCCCCCCCCCCCCCCCCCCCGCTTTTTAAAAATGTTTTATTTACTTTTGAGAGAGAGAGCGTGAGCAGGTAGGGGCAGAGGCGGGGCAAGGAACAGAGGATCCAAAGCAGGCTCTGTGTTGACAGCAGCAAGACTGATGTGGGGCTCGAAATCACAAACCACGAAATCATGACCTGAGCTGAAGTCAGACGTTCAACCTATTGAGCCACCCAGGCGCCCCCACCCTGCTGCCCTTTTGAGGCCTCTGGGGATCGTTCACCATCTTACCGCTCTCGTCCCTGCAGAGACTTGGCTACCCTACAGTGGCATGGGTAGCACCAGGAGCCCACAGAAGGTTAGATGCAAGCATTTAGTAATGGTTCTTTACATATTGGCAAAGATAAGTGCTTTTGGAAGAGTCCGTGTTCTTGCTTTGATTACAGAGCCCTTCACAGAAGGTAAGACAGGAAAGGAAAGGCTGAGTCCCTCCTTCAACCAGCACCTCTGAAAAAGAGGAAGCAGAAGTAATAGTTCTTGCCCATCCTCCTCTCCTCAACTCTACTCCGCAGCAAGGACACCCTGTCCTGGCCCCTCTGTTTTGGGCCCCTTCACGAACTGTTCTCATTGCTGCACTGTCACCTGGTCAGGATGAGCCCACCCCTCCCAATCATAACACAGATTCAAGTTATCCTGGGAGACAGTAGTAAGTTCTCACCTCACAGTTCTAATAGGGGTAGGCGAGGAAGCAAAAGGAGTGGGAAGTCTCTGTGCTTTCTCCGGGGTCTGCCCTTGCTCCTTCCCCAGCGCCCCCTAGAGGGCATAGTGTGCTTCTCTTGTGGCATCACCCAGCCCCGCAACTCCAAATGGCACAACTGGGAAATGAGTCAAGGCAGTCAGCCTATCCAATGGCCCGGGCAGTATGTCAGCTCAGGTGAAGACAAGAGAATAGAAAATGTGCTTGGAATTTTGAACAGAGGGAATTTATTCCAGAGGACAGCTTAGAAACCTGTTGGCTTGTAGGAGCCAAAGGGCAGGGTGGGGCAGGCTAGAGAGTAATAGGTGCAGCAAGCTTCTACCAGGCTTGGAAGATCAAATGGAAGGGTATTCCTGGCTCCTGAAGTGCACTTGTTGCTGACAGTGTGCGAGCTTAGTTTTTGAAATGATGCTGCTGGCAGAGCTGCTCGAGGTCACTGGAGCCCACAGGTACCCACTGCTGCCCCCCCCCCCCCCGCCAGGACCACCAACACTGCTAGAGCCCGTGACAGTAACCCACCACTGCTGGAAATGCTGAATGTCTCCGAGCCCATAACCACCAGCTGCTGCCAGAGTCTCCAGTGGATGCAGAGAGGAAATGACTTTGCCTGTCCCGCTCCGGTCCCATCTCCTGGCATACCGTTTCTCACCTGTACTTCCCATTCGCAGAATCTGACAGGAAGCCAGTTGGCAAAGGGAGCCTGGGAAATGTAGTTTTCAGGGCCCGGCATTCTTCTGTACAAAGCAGAGCATTGAAAGGCTAGAGCAATAGGCAAATGACCAGCACAAATGCTACTGAAAGTTACACCTCATTTGGGCACCTTAAAGGCCATAGGTATTGGACGTTAGCTGATTACCTCATGACTCCATTTTCCCTTTTCTAGGATCCATGTGTTTCTAGGAAGCTGGCTCCCTGGGAGCAGAGCAGGGCTGAGTCAGTCAATCCCACTGGCCAGAATGATTGGTTCAGGGTGGTCATATGAATCAGCCAGTCCAATCAGAGGGAATTTCAGGATTTTTGCTGAGAAGGCTGGCACACAGGCTGTCTCTTCCTTGCTAGCAATGAATGAGGAAGCAGGAAGGCCTTGGGGGCTGTTGGCAGTCATCTTGGGACAATAATAGGAGCAGAAACCAGGAAGAAAGAGTGGCCTTGAAGACTGGGAGATTGATTTGGGGGCACATAACCCAGATGCTGTGGCCACTGTGTAGGAAGCTCTGGCAGAGGTGATCAGTCTTGTGCCCTTTATGGTGCCTATTAGCAATCCACAAAGCAAGACCAATTTATGAGCATCATGGAAAAATCTGGAAGAGAAAGAAAGTTCTAGGAATCAGCCACTTTTCCCATGGTCACATCTTGAACCAGTGGCGTTTAAACGTTTTTTATTGTACCTTCAATACATGTGTGACCAGTACACATGTAGCTGTATAAATAACTGAAATAAAGCTTCACAACAGTTTTCACTGTATTTACCCTGCTATGTGCAATTAATTCAAATTTTCAATTCTATTCCATTTTTAAATAAAGCTGCTCATAAATTTCTAAATGATTTCATGATCTAACGGTTAGGACCTGCAATTTGAAAAACATTGCCCTATACCATGCCATCATCAATTGCTGTAAAACTTAACTCTTGATTTGAATCATCCTAACCTTTGCTAACTTTCCTGCTTTTGTACCCATATTCCCTGTCTTCCTTTGCTCTGAAGGAAAGTTACAATGTCCCATGTCTTATTGGAGGTGAACCTCTCTCCAACCTGACACAAGAACACCAAGAATTTACCTCTGTAGCTATTCTCTTTTGCATTGCCAATTTCTGCCTGTCTACTGGAATGTTGAGTTTATAAAATTGCTCTAGAGTCTCTCTCTCTTTTTTTTAATTTTTAAATTTTTGTAGTTTTGAGAGAGCGAGTGAGGGGGGCGGGGAGGCAGAGAGAGAGGGAGACAAAGAATTCCAAGCAGATTATGCACTGTAAGCACAGAGCCCGATGTAGGACTTGATGTCACGAAATGTGAGATCACGACCTGAGGCAAAATCAAGAGTCAGACACTTAACCAACTGAGCCACCCAGCTGCCCCTAGAGTCTCTCTTCTTTAGAGTCTCTCTCTAAACTCTCTTGAGTCTCTCTTCTCTAGAGTCTCAAAAGTCTCCTTTGATCCCATTTCAATAGCCACTTCCTTAAGTCAACCCAGATATGGTTGAATGGGATAGGAAGAAGAAGGGTGGCCTAGAGGTGAACTCAGTAGAGGGATGAGGACTCTGTCAAGAAGGCAAGTAGTGGGCATGGAAGGGAGAAGAAGGCATCACAATTTATGTGAACAGACAGAAATCAGAAGAAAACTTTTTTTGTGTGTGTGAGAGAGAGAGAGAGAGAGAGAGAAAGAGAGGGAGAGAGGTTGAGTGGGGAAGGGGCAGAGGGAAAGGGAGAGAGAGAATCTTAAGCAGGCTTTATGCCCAGTGTGGAGCTCAACATGGGGCTCAGTCTCACAACCGTGAGATCAAAGAGCTGAAATCAAGAGTTGGATGCTTAACTGACTGAGCCACCCAGGTGTCCTGAAATCACAAGCAAATTTTGACTCAAGAACTGCCTTCCTTAAACCCCACTTTTGAGAATCCTGCTCCTTCCTTTGTTGGTGGAGCCTGGAATCTGGAGTGGTAAGCTCAAGTTCCATACTAGCTCTGCCATTTCTGAGCTGGCTAACTTTGGATAAATCACATCTCTTCTTTAAGTTTTCTCATCTGTAAGATTAGTCTAATAAAACCTACCTTATCAAGCTGGCTTAAGGATTAAATTAGATAAATACATGTTAGCTCTTATGATTAAGGCCTTTTCCCATCCTTATACAAAACCTTACCTCCCCCCACCCACTAATAATAATTACCATAGTGACCACTTGTTAAGCAATTAATTCCTCTGTGCCAGGCAATATGCTAAGGACCTTTCCAACTGTTTCCAAGCCAACAAGGATTCCCTGGCCACCTTCTTACTGCAGAGTTTTTTTTCCCTGATGATGTACTTGATATTTATAGAGTGTCTACCATGCATCAGGAAGTCAACTGACTTACTCACATTTCATTCATTCTACAGATGTTAGTTAAGCACCTACTATGGTGCCAGGAACTTACTAGGTGTTGGAGATACCAAGATGAACGAGGCCCTGAACCTCGAAGGACTCACAATCCAGTCACATAGTAAGTGTTATGTAGTGAGGGGATGTATAGGAGATGTTCATTACCTGTGGCTTCCTTGGTCTAGACAACCCCATCTTTGGCTCCAGACCTAATGACTGATAGTGTTTGATTCTGTGTTTCTGGCTTGACTTTGGAGCCCTACTTTTAGGACATGCCTTTCAGTTCTCAACTCCCCATGGGCCATCAGGATTAAGAGAAAATTTTTGTGTTTCTTGTCTCTCCCTGCCTGGGATCCCCCTCCAGAGGAAAGAAACTTAGCAGATGTCCAAAAGACAGATAAATTGCTGGTTGGTTTTCACCCCAACACACTTTTAACACTTTCTGTCTTAATCTACTCAGTCTCCTAATTGCCAAATTCAATGGACTTTTTGTGCCTTTGCAGGTCTTTCTGGTATCACATATCATTTACTGTTCTTTGCATCTTTCACCTCTATAGCTCAGAGGGGTTAAGTAACCTGTTCAATTTACACCACTAAGAACTAGAGTTGGGACTCGAACCCAGAGTAGACTGACTCCAAAGCACTTGCTTTAGCCAACATTCCCTACTGCCTTCCCAAGCAGACCAGTAGTCTAGGTCTGTGCTGTCCAATGTGTAGTCATTAAGTGCATATAATTACTTAAATTGAAAATAAAATAAAATAAAATAAAATAAAATAAAATAAAATAAAATATTCAGTGATCCCTTCATGCCCAGGCAGACTCTCTTCATGAAGCAGAAATGATGGCCACGCACAGATCCTTATGGCTCAAGATCTCCAGAAGAAACGTCTTGTCTCTACTGTACCTGTGCTTCACATCTTTCAGAGGGCTTTGCTCAGCTTAGTTTGGGTCATGTGCTCATCTGTTCAGAAACTGTGACCTGTCTTAGCAAGGGTTCCTAGAAAACAAAGCCTGAAGAAGGGATTATGTGCCAAAGGCTTTTGTGGATGCACATTTCCAGGGCAGTGAGAATGAGGGGAGGGGGAAGCAGGAAAAGATGGGAAGCAATGCAAGCAAACGTTTGTTACTTCTTCACAATGAGCTGTGAACAGACACAGCTACTCTCTTGAGAGGTCCACCTACTTGGCCATGCAGAATGTCTCTAGACAGGTTGCATAGAGAAATTACACCTTAAAACAGACCATCAGAGGAAGGAAAAGAGAGTGGATTGTTCTCTCCTGCCACTTCCTGTCTCTTGTCTCCCAGTGATCACTGTGCCCTATGGGTAATGAAGTCTGTACTTCTAGGTTGCTTCATTGGCCCCTTCGGGAAGCCAGAGCTCATGTTCTGTGAGGAGGTGTGTCATCAGGGTCTGGAAGTTTGCAGAAGCCAGAGAATATACGTTTGCAATTAGTTGGCCTCAGGCAGCAGAGCTGTGAGACCTCACTCAGAATTGATCAGCCATGCCTGTGGGTGAGGTGGACCAAATAACTAATGGTCTGAGAGTGAATCACACTGAGAGACTGAAGAGGCACTGGGCCAAGATGTGGGGATCATTGAGATCAGTCAGACTGGGTCACATGCCTATCCCTACAGCTGATGGGATATGGAAGAAACACTGGGGAAGGAAATAGCCCATCCTTCTTCCCCTTATGCCAGTTCAGATCCTCAGAGAATCAGATACTGAGGCAGGATTAAATGCAAGGGATTTATTATGAAAAACATCAGTGAGAGAAAATGGGGCAGAAGCTGAGAGAGACTGAGGACCACCAGATAGTGATGCAAATCCAACCCTGAAGGAAGGAGCGAGAAGGAAGGAGTTCTAGGTGGAAGGGTCTCTGACTGCAGTGTAGTTTTAAGGAAAGTCTGGCAAGGCCATTGAGGAGTCCTTGAGCCACAGTCACCCATCAGAAGAGTATCCGTTTATCCTAAAAAAAAAAAATCCTGTCCTGAAATTCCTGCTGGGCTGTCAGTGGCCAGGAGCAGCCCATGGGGAGTGAAGCCTGGGAGTGAGGGGTGATGGATTTCATAGCTCAGCAGCTGGGCTGCTGAGGAGTTACACTTCTCCCAGTTGGAGATCTGAAAAGTGCATTCTCATGGCCACACACTCTCCCAGCCCAGCACTACATGCAGATGAAGAAGGATGGTTCTACAATCTAAAAGAAGAAAAAACGTACAGTGCCATTTCAGTTGAAAGGGCAAAGACATTGAGCAGGCAAGACAACAAATGTCCACCTATAGCTTACAATGTCTCATGTATAATTCAAACTCTACCTGTTCCAACCTGAACCCGTGACTTCTCCATGCTCTGAAAAAGTCCAGGAGTCTTCATCTGGAGACTACCATCCTCCTAACTGTGAAAGCTAGAAGTCATATTAAACACCTCTTGATCCCCTCTCCCCTGAAATAGTCAATCAGTTCTCCAGTCCTTCCAATCCTACCTTGGAAATGTCACCCCTGCACTTGTACACTCTTCTCTCCATTCTCACTGCTACTGATGTATTCAAAAGTTCATTGTATCTTGCCTGAACTACTGTGAAAGTCTCCAGTGGTCATTTTACAATCCCATTCCATCTTATTATCTCTGCCAGATTGTCTTTAAATGCAGTTTTGACCATGTCAATCCCTTTGTAAAAACTTCTATCACTGGGAATATAAGATGGTGTAGCCACAGTGGAAAACAGTATGGCAGTTCCTCAAAAAATTAAACACAGAATTACCATATGACCCAGAAATTTCACTTCTAGGTATATACCCCAAAGAACTGAAAGCAGAGACTCAGATAATTGTACACCAATATTCATTCAGCATTATTCACAGTACCCAAAAGATGGAAACAACCCAAATGTCCATTTATGGATAAACGATAAACAAAACGTGTTATATATACATAACAAAATACTACATTCAGCCATAAACAGAAATGAAATTTTGGTGTGATACGGATTAACTTTGAATACATTACGCTAAGTGAAATAAGCCAGACACAAAAGGACAAATATTGAATGATTCCACTTACATGAGATACCTAGAATAGTCAAATGCAAAGAGACAGAAAACAGAACAGTTGTCACCAGGAGCTGGAGGAAGGGAGGATGGGGAATTCTTGTTTAATGGGTGCAGAGTTTCAACAGGGGGTGATGAAACAATTCTGGAGATGGACAGTGCTGATATTTACAAAACAATGTGAATGTACTTAATGTCAATGAACTATATACTTAAAAATGGCTAAAGTGGTGAAACAAACAAAAACAAAAACAAAACTCCACACTAACTCTACTTAGCAGAAAATAAAACCCAAGAACCTTAATCTGACCATATGTAACTTTCCAGATGATTCTTCTTCCTTTTCCTCTTACTCTATGTTTCCTCAAGTGATCTCCTGCTTCCTATATTTGCTCCAGTGGCCACCTACAAAGGGCATGCTCTTCCCCTAGTTCTCATTTTTTTCAAGACCCCCTTCAAAGGTCACATCCTTGCAAATCTTTCCCGAACTCCTCCCTGTTTCATACTACGTGGAAGTAATCACTCCCTTTTTTGAACTCCTACAGCTTGTGAATTATGTCTGTCTTTAACACTCACTGCTTTTCTTTTCTTTTTAAAGTTTATTTATTTATTTTGAGAGAGAGAGAGAGAGAGAGAGAGAGAGAGAGAGAGAGGTAGAGAGAGAGAATCCCAAGCAGGTCCATTCTATCTGCTCAGAACCTGAGTGGGGCTCCATCCCATGAACAGCAAGATCATGAGCTGAGCCAAAATTAAGAGTCGGACACTCAACCGACCGAGCCAGCCAGGCACCCCTTTTGGATCACAGAAGGCACACAAGGAGATAGAGAGGTATAGCTGAGGGTAGTCTAGCTGGCACTCTAGACAGGTCCCTCTACAGTGCTACAACTTTAAGGAATTTACCAACATCCCAGAACTGGTCTTCAACTTTATAAATTCAGAACCCTGATTTTAATAAGTAAACAGAGGGGAATCATCTCTCAAGGGGGCTCCTGTATCCACTAAGTTCACAGAGACTGGAAGTTACATAAGCCAGAATCCAATAGATTGATTTATAATGAAAAATGTCATTATCAAAAGAACTGAGATCCTCTAGGCAGCAGATCACTAAATTCTGTCCCGACAGGTGAGACGTTTGCTGGGTGAGCACAGAATCACACCAGGGAAGCACGTTGATCTTTTCTTAGCTGAGGCAGCCTGAGATACTCTCACCCACTATAGGAATGACACGGACAAGGAAATCCTAACGCTTAGGTCAGCTTGACTGAGGCAGGGCATAGAAGGGCAATGCTAAAGTTTGCCTCTGTGACTGCCCTGTTTTGGGCTGTCATGGCTGATTAAGCCCTTTGGTTCACAGAATCTCTCTCCAAATAGGATATAGAATGATTGGTTGATAAGATTGACTAAGCATCTATTTAGTAAATTACAATCACATTTGCTTTTGTGAGATTCCTCCTGTATGACCTGGCCCAGAGTTTGGTTTGCTTTTTGATCGTGTTTGTAGAGAAACTCTTGGCTTACTGCCACAGATAGCTAATTTTAGGGTTGTATTAGTCAGCTTAGGCTAGCTAGGTTATGCTACGGAAACAAACAACTAAACCTATTTCAGTGGCTTACAACAAAGGTTTATTTCTAAAAAAATTTTTTTTAACATTTATTTATTTTTGAGACAGAGAGAGACAGAGCATAAATGGAGGGGGGGCAGAGAGAGAGGGAGACACAGAATCGGAAGCAGGCCCCAGGCTCTGAGCCATCAGCCCAGAGCCTGACGCGGGGCTCGAACTCACGGACCGTGAGATCGTGACCTGAGCCGAAGTCGGACGCTCAACCGACTGAGCCACCCAGGCGCCCCTATTTCTCACTCACCTTACATTACAGGTCATGTACATCAGCTGTGGCTCTGCACATCTTCATTCTGGGACCAACCTTGGAGAAGCAGTTCTATTTGGGACATGCTGCTCTCATGGCAGACGAAAAACAATATGGTGGAATCATTAGATGGCCCATTTATTTCTGTTCAGAAGTGGCTCATGTCATTTCATATTTCATTGATCAAAATAACACCAAGCTTGATGACATTAGTGTGAGAAGTATAATCTCCCAGGGACAGACAGACCAGATAGGCAGGGTTTTAGAAAGGCAGGGGCAGAGAATATTGATAATAATAGTCTACAACAAGGACTAGTATTCAGCCTGTGCACCAGTATGACTGGTACCAGTTATAATATCAAAATAGTGAAATGGTTTTGTACTGATTAATGCCTGCTGTCCCAAGCCTCCTGAGAACTCCCCACTCCTGGGAACTATTCACAAATTAGCAACTAAAGGGTTAATATCTGGCACAGAAAGCTCTCTCCAGGACAGCTTATGGATTGCAAATCTGCTAGATCAATGCTTGAGCCCTACTTGTAGTTAAATATGTTTATAATCACCTTTGGCTGATTTCCTCCACTATGTAAATTCTTATTAGTTTAATTCTGAGGGCAACCTGATTTCCAGGCTCTTGGAGGGAAACTGACTGAAGCCCCTATGTGCTGTCAATACTTCATTATAACAATATCTAATAATACTAATTTGTGCTCATTCCTACACATTTTTACATCTTTTGCAACAAAGTATATGCAATAATTAACTTAATAAGTATTTGTAGAAAGACTCACTTAGCTTTTTCCCATTAGCTGAGCTCATCTCTGTACCATTTTAACATAGTATTTATTTTGGGTCTCTCTGTTTTGAATTTTTTTTAATGTTTATTTTTTGAGATTGAGAGGGCCAGTGGGGGAGGGGCAGAGAGGCAGGGGGTGGGGGGTGGGGGACGGAGGACCTGAAGCAGGCTCTGTGCTGAACCCAAAGAGCCCCGGTGCAGGGCTTGAACTCACCAACTGTGAGGTTATCACCTGAGTGGAAGTCAGATGGTCAACCAGCTGAGCCACCCAGGCGCCCCATCTCTGTTTTGAATTTTTAATGCCATTTCTCATGTCTGAAAATGTCATCATTATCGCTAACTTCTTTATGACACTTCTGCAGTTTGTGAAGCACTCTCCCTTACACTATTTCATTCAATCTCCCCAACCAACACTCCCAGGAGACAGGAATTAGATCATTTTACAGACAAAGAAATTGAGACTCAGTGAAGTCAGGTGTCGTATAGCTAGTTAGGTTTTGTTCATTCATTCATCAAATATTTATTGAGTGCTTGAAGTGAGATTTATTCAGGTTGGATCTGAAAACAGTTTCCCTGAATTCAAGTCAAGGGCTTATTCCAGTATGCTCAACACCTTTATCACCAGGGTCATACACTCAAAGGGAAGAAATAATAATAGTGTGTTGGTTATATTGTTGAAGACCCCTGCAACCCAAGTCTCAGAAAGGCTCCAAGGTCATTTATAAAATTTAAGGTAACCACTAGCACCAGCAGTTTCATTTGTCTCTGTGCTTACACCTAACCCATTGGTTCAATGTAGATAGTCCCATTCCATACGTATTTGGTGAATAAAAGACAAGTTTTGGAGCTACTCACACTGAGTTTTGACACTTAATAGCTGTGGGACTTTGATCAAGTCACTTAACCCTTTGAGCATCAGTTTTATCATCTGTAAAACAGAAATACTAACGCCTTGGGATCAAGTGGTTGCGGAGATGAAAGAGCTAAAAAGATGTAATGCCCATTGTAACTGGGGTTTTCAATCGTCTTGATGAAGTTTTAAACTGCATTTAAATGAGAAAAGCAGTGTCTATGTCAACGTAAGGTTACCAGCGACAATTCTTGGGATGTGCTGTTCTTTACTCGAGTATATCATTTTTACAGTTTTGGTGTTAAATCCCTTTTTATGGTACTGGTAGCTATCTTCTTTACCGGCGCACGTAATCTGGCATCCCCGTGTCGTCCTTCGTCCCCCCAGCTCTTTCCTTCCAAATTAAACAAACCCCAAAAAACAAAAAAAACCCGTATTTCCTAACATTCAAGGGTGCGCACCACATCAAACGCCAAGCATAGAACACCCTGTGGAAGTCACCAAGCAACGCCTCCGGGTCCCCTAGAAGGGGGTGGGGTCAGAAGGCTCTCTGATCTCATTCCGCCTCCCCAGGTCGTCGCCCCTTCCTAATTCTCGCGAGATTTCAAACAACCCAGCTTCTGCGCACTTCAAGATACTGGGAGTCAAGGCGCCAAGGGAGGGGGAGGGGAAGGTGGGGGGAGACGGTGCAAACGGCGTGGCCGCCATCTTGTTTGTGCCCCCGCTTCGCGCGCGCTCCGTTCTCCGTGACGCACGCTTCCCCCTCCCCTCCGCTGTGCCCAGGCCTCTGCATTGCCTGACTCCGCAGGAGCGCGGGGGCGGCTCCTGCTCTTCCCTGGACTCCTGAGCAGAGGCGTGTGAGTGTGCGGGAGCGTCTGTGGGAGGGAGGGTGAGAGGCGAGCGGCGGCGGGGGGAGGGGCAGCGCTTCCCGCCTTCGGCGGAGACCTCACTTCCCTCTCGCGGCTGCCGCTGTAGTTCGGTCCGGCCTGCCCGCCGCCATGTTGTGTTCTCGCCAGGCCCGCCGCTGTCGCCGCCGTCGCGCTCCTGGGGTCCGTGCGCCTCGTCGGCCCGGCCCGCGGGCTTTCTCCCATTGGCGGAAGGCGACTGCGGGGGGGCTCGCTCGTGATTGGTCGGTGGCGGGGAGGCCGCGGACCTGGCACCTTATTGGTCGCGCTGGCTCGGGCCTGGGGGGTGATGAAGGAGTCGGAGGCTGCGGGGATGCGCGCGTCTCGGGCTTGGACGGCAGGGCGGTGACCCCGTCCGGTGCAGGCTTGGGGTGGAGGCCGGGGGCGAGCCTAGAGACCTTAAGGGGGAAACAGGGTGATGGTCTGGCAGGTACTGTGGGGATAGCCTGTGCACGGCCCGGAGTGGGAGGCACTCCAAACTCCAGAGGTACACTCCGTGGAACATGCGTGGCCCATTATAGAGAGGCGTACAAGCCCCAAGGGTGCCATGCTTGGAAACGCTGAAACCGGAGTTAGGGTCTGAGACGGTCTTTGAGATCCAAGAGTGCTAGACTTGGAGGTGTTTTTGTTTTTGTTTTTTAATTCCAGCATAGGTAACATAGAGTGTTACATTAGTTTCAGGTGTATAACGTAATGATCCAACAATTCCCAACACCCAGTGCTCGTGGCGGGGAGTGCACTCCTTAATCTCCATCACTTGTTTCACCTATCCCCCCCCCACCTGTTTCCCCCCCGGTAACCATCAGTTTGTTCTCTATAGTTAAGATAGACTGGAGTTTAACACAGTTTGTGAATGACTTTGATGTCCATGGATGTCAGGTCTGAGGGCGTGGTATAGGAAAAAAGGCATCTGGGCCTTAGGGACCTATCTAAAGGATAGGATGAGATCAAGAGTTTTGCTGGAGAGTGATAGCATTGAAACCGAGGTTTCAGAGTTACCAGACCTGGGATGTGATATGAGGAGAAAATAAACAGACCCAGCCCGAGAGGTGGATCCTAGGATGTGATATGAGGAGAAAATAAACAGACCCAGCCCGAGAGGTGGATCCTATTGGACCAGTGCGCTGGGCCTTCAAGTCTAAGAGGCAGGGGCATGAGGTAGTGACATCGTTAAGAATGAGGAAGTGCGAAGCATTGGGGGAACATTTGCAGACTTGGGAATTCTAGTAAGGGAGCAATTCTAGATTATTGGGTCTCAGGACCATGCGGCTAATTTTGTAATGTTGTTATATAAAGTTTTCCTGTATTAGGAAGGATATAGGTCAGGGCTGAGTTTCTAAAGCTACGCTTGCTGGCAGATATTAGATACTTGGTATTTATTTGAATAGATATTGGTAGGTATCTCTTTAGTGGAAGAGAGCTTAACAGAGATCCTGGACCTTGACTTATTTGTTTTCTTTTTTTAAAGTTTATTTTTGAGAGAGAGAGGGAGAGCGTGAGCGAGTGCATGCAAGTGGGGTTGGGGCAGAAAGAGAGGGAAAATCCCAAACACTAGTAGTGCAGAGCCTGATGTGTAGCTGGAACTCATGAACTGTGAGATCATGACCTGAGCCCAAGTCAGACACATAACAGACTGAGCCACCCAGGCGCCCCTCTTTTCTTTTATATATACCTAAAAATTACACTCATCTTCCTGTGCACTTAAATTTTTTTTTTTAAAGAAATAAGCAGATTTGAGAATAAACTAGTACATAGTTCCTTGCATCTTGTTTTGAGTAACAGGACTTGTCAACACTTTCTGGTTTGTATTTCACAAAACTTTTGTTCTAATCAAGAGTTGTTAGAGTAAGCTTGTTGGAGGTATTTTATCATTTTCCGATTTATTGTTATGACTTGAATTGTTCTACATTTGCATTTCCCAAGGTTTAGGGATCGTGGAAACCATTTGTGTTAAACTTCTCTGTTTCCTAATTTGTTTTTCCTTGTCTATGTTAGGTGGTCCTCTCTAATTTCAGATAGATGCTATAAATCTGTTTTTATATCAATTTCAAGAAACTTTTCCGGTTTTCAAATGTGGTCAGTTTGTGAATGCAACATTTTCAAGAGAGAAGAGGAAAGTAGTAGAGGAAAGGAATTGACATTTTGGGGCACATATTTCCTATTATGTAGGCATTATCATTTGCATATTGCAGATGAGAAAAATTGAGGATCAGAGAGGTTGTGTAGCTTGTCCAGTGTCTGTGTGGTTGAACTGGGATTCATATCCAAGTTGCCCAGTGGCAAAGCCTGTAGTGTTATCTGCTGTGTCGTGTTATCAGTATAAACCTGACTAGTCAAACTTCCAGATAGCATTATATTTTATTTATTTATTTATTTATTTATTTATTTATTTATTTAGTAATTATTATTTTTTAAAATATAATTTATTGTCAAGTTAGCTAACATACAGTGTATACATTGTGCCCTTGGTAGATAGCATTGTATTTCAAAGTGGATCATCTTTCTTTGATTGCTGGGAATTAGGAGCATATTGAGTGAGGAGAACATAATTAACAAGAGTTTGTTGTACTGTTTCAAAGATTCAGACCACAGGGTAGGAGCCATGTAGAATCTAGGTTCTTCAACTAGGTATTTAAATCCTATCTCTTGTTTTTTATTGTGTAGAGAAAGATTAAAAAGTAAACTGTTGGAGTTTTTCTGAAGCCAGGTAGATAATAGGGGAAAGTATGTACAGAAAGTTTAAGAATCTGCATTCTTTAAAACCAGTCTTCAGAATATTGCTGACATAGTTTTTCTATATATGGAAGTGATTAATGTCAAGGAGTGAGGAACTACCAAGTATATAAAGAACTCACCTGGGAGCTTTTTCAAATATCACTAGTACTTTAGATGTTTGTCTCCAAGCACTGGGATCTGTCCAGAAGCCTAGTGCCTTCTTCAAACCGTGGGATAGTGATTCTAGTATATGCTTATCCTGAATGATGTGTAAAATTAAAACTGGATACAACAAAATATTTGTAATCCCAATTTTGCATGGAAATCTTTAAATAATTCAGGTTTCAAGGGGAGACCAATGATTTGGTAGTCTGAGTTACTTTGTGACTTAATGCAATTAGGTGAGGGTCTCCTCCCTTTTATTTGCAATTACACTGCAGTGTAGGAGATAGAGTTAAAATACAAGGGGAATTAGGGGTTGCCATATTTTGTACATTGGTCATCTCAAGCTTCATTTGGCTCAGTCATTAAGTTAGCCAAATATGAAGAATGTTAAGCATCCATGACTTAGTTCTTTTTTAGTAAGTCTAGACAAGGTTGCAAAAACAAATATACACATATTCAGCAAGCATTTCTTAATTACCTTCCCTTCAACAACGGTGATCACCTTCATTCCCATTAACTCCTTACATCCATGGCCGGTTGCTGGACCTTGTTATCTTCTGGAATGGACCACCCTAAAAATCTGGAATCCCAGGAGGTCTGAGTAGGTCTGAGTTTATGGTAAAAACTTGAGAACATCAGCTGTGTCTTCTAAGCAGACATACTAATGTTTAATACTTAACAGACTGTGTTCATGTCTTGTTACCTAAATTTTTATAACATAATTCTGTTATTTATGTGTACATATTTTCCATTTGGTCAAAACTGATTCATTGTACTAGAAAAGATACAGGGTTTCTTAACCTCATTTACAGAGATGCAGAGGCAAAGTGAAATGAGGAGCCATGCTAGGTGTCTCTGAGGCAATTTTGAAATTCATATCTCTTTTAGTTCAGAGGTACTGAGCCATTAAGGATCTATGAATCAAGCTCAGGAATGATATAGTTAGTTACTAACTTTTATTGAGTGCTTACGTTGCACCAGCTAGGGTATAAATGTATTGTATATATTATCCACACTCTGTATGTGGTGGACACTATTATCACCTTTATTTTTGTGTGTGAAGAAACTGAAGGGTTAGGTAATTTGCTCAAGGTCACACAAGGTGGCAGAGCTCAGATTCAAACTTAAGTCTATAACTCTTAATTCCTACAAAATTTGTGGAACCCTTACTCTTAAACTGTGTTTTCTTGACACCTTAAAATATTATGAGAAAAGAAAAATTCCTGCATCTTAGATCAGGAAGTGACCTTCAGTTTTTTTCAGGCAGGTACTCTTTTACTGAGGCCCTAGAGTGTGATGACCTTGACAAGGTCACTTGGCTTGGCAAGGGGAGAGCCAGGTGTAACCCAGATTGTTGGATTCCCAGACCAGTCTCATTCCACTGGACAGTATTGCCTCTTCCGTGGAAACATTGGCTTGATGATAGGGATGACTCTAAGGCCCTTTTATATTTTGACAAGTTTGCCTCATTCATAGGAAGGAGAATGGCAGAGGACATTATTAAAGATACAAATGACCTTCTTGAGGTTTATTCCAGCCTCAGGCATACAACCCAGGAAGAACATTCCTTAGCCAGCAAGTTGTTCTTTTCCATTCAGTTTCTTGTGCTCAAAGCAGACTTATTGTGAGTTATCTGATGTCTTCCAGTCTCTTTTCATTTTGTTTATTCAGTTTTTCATGCATGTGCTGTGACTAGTTAGGAAGGCTACAAGGTCATTTTAGTATTTTCCCAGTGACTCAAAGTACCTAACATAATTTAAGTAGATTAATCATAGGAAAAAGTGGATTTAAAATACTTTGGCCAAAAAATGCCATTGGGAGGGGGTAGTGTAGTTGCTGACGCTGGAGTCAGACCTGGGAAAGAATTCTGTCTGCGTTTACCCTCTGTGTGAGCTCGGGGTCAGATTCTTGACCTAAGCCTTAGTTTCTTCCTATGTGAAGTAGTGGTAATGATACCTCTGTTACAGAGTAGTTATGAAAAATGAATACAGCAGCATATGGTAGGTGCCTGTCACCAAGTGGACCTTAGTAAGTGAGGGAACACATCACTTTCCTTTTAGAACAGCATAAAATCTGTCAGCCTGTTAAAGCTTCCCCAATGAGAAGGTCGTTTGTAATCGTCTGTTCTTTCATGTACAGTAAGATTTCTACATGGGGGAGCAACCACTTGACATGAAAGAAATAACCTAATTTAGTTGTGGTGTTGTGATTTAGGAGTTGATTTATAGTGGATCTCTGTTATTATTAGTCTGTATTATTTATGAATGCACAAAGCAGTAACATCTTCTGCTTCAGAGTTAGGTTGTCTCCTGATTGCCTCTGTTCATTCTTGGGTGCTAAGTGGTAATGATTTTGATGAGATGAGAACTTTTCTGTATTTGCCAAATAGCAATAATTACTAAAATCAGAACAACCAGTTTTATCTTTCAGTCCAGAAAGATTTACATTATAGTCATTTAAAACTTTTTCTGGAGGTGCCTGGATGGCTCAGTCTGACTCTTGATTTTGGCGCAGGTCATGATCTCATGGTTTGTGATCATGATCTCCCAGTTTGTGAGATCGAGCTGCACACCAGGCCCTGTACTGATGGCACAGAGCCTGCTTGGCATTCTCTCCCTGCCCCTCCCCTGCTTGTACTTTATCTCTCTCTCTCTCTCTCTCTCTCAAAATAAACTTAAAAAAATTGTTTTTCTAATTGTAGAAGTTGTCAGTTGAAGTGGGACTGTCAGTTTGGCTTGTAGTCACCTGGTAACATTTTCTTTGAAGTAAGCAGGAAGACAGCATCGTAAAATGGTTCAAGAAAAAAAGTCTGTCTGCCTGCAGAAATTTTTTGCCAGGTTGCAAAATTTGCTGCACCCTTCCCACACTGCTCCATGTTTTAGCAGTGATGTACCTGATAACAGTGAGGCAACATTTGTGCTCATTTTCAGTGTGAGAGTTGTATTTTCTGTTTTGGGTTAAGTCCTTACTTGTTTGCAGACAGATTACTTCTAAATTCAGTGTACTTTTATACTGTGAGAGCTTTCTAATGGATAAACTTCAGGTGCAGTTTAGAGAGAGGGACTAGGCTAACCTTTGCATTTGAATGTTTCCAGTGGAATAGGTTTACCTTAAAGGTTCAGATCTTCATGTCCAAGGTACATAAGGTGTCCTCATTAGATGAATACTCTCCATTTAAAATCAATGGTATCTTGTTACAGATCAGATTTAAGAATTAATCTTTTTTTTTTTAAAGGAAAGATTTTTTTTTTAATTTTTTTTTTAACTTTTATTTATTTTTGAGACAGAGAGAGACAGAGCATGAACGGGGGAAGGGCAGAGAGAGAGGGAGACACAGAATCGGAAGCAGCCTCCAGGCTCTGAGCCATCACAGCCCAGAGCCCAATGCGGGGCTCGAACTCACGGACCATGAGATCGTGACCTGAGCTGAAGTCAGACGCTTAACTGACTGAGCCACCAGGCGCCCCTAAGAATTAATCTTAAGTACATTCATGGGTATGAGCTATAAACAGTGATCTTGACCAGTGCTTCGATGAATGCCTCAGTGACTCATAGGGAATGATATCGGAGTATGGAATATTTTGTATGATGTCACTGGCTTAAATCTATTAGAGTTAAAGTCGTCCCACCCATTACCTGTGGTTTCGCTTTCTACGGTTTCGGTTACCCATGGTCAACCGTGGTCCAGAAGCAGATGATCCTCCTCTGACTATTGTCAGAGGATCAGTAGTAGCCCAGTGCCCTATCACAATGTCTGTCCTCACGTCACTTCAGCTCATCACGAAGGCATCTTATTTAGCGGCATCACAAGAAGGGTGAGTGCAGAGCAATAAGATTTTGAGGCAGAAAGAGACCACATTCACATAGTTTTTATTACAGTATATTGTTATAATTGTTCTATTTTATTATTATTATTTCTTACTGTGCCTAATTTATATAAATTAAACTTTATCTTAGGTGTGTGTGTATGGAAGAAATGAATTGTAAATAGGGTTTGGTACTATCTGCAGTTTCAGGCATCTCCTGGGCAGGGCGCGAGTGGTGTCTTGGAACGTGTCTCCTATAGATCAGGAGGGACTACTGTACTGAAGGTTTTCACAGTTTCTGTTATTGCTCACCCTTTCCTCAGGAGCTGCAAATTGTCCAGTGATCTGTATGAAGTGAGATTCTTTGCCCAATGTTAAGAAGACCTATCCTCCTCACTAGTGGTGTGATCAATTCATTTAAGAGAGGAAAGTGAAAGTACGTGCAATCTGCACAGTTGAACATCTTTGTCATTTTTAACTGTGTTAAAAATTATTGCTGTACCCTGAAGGGTAAGTAGCTTAGAATTTGCTCATTATCAGCTGACAAAGTTGTGGCCTTTTTAAAAAGCAAAGCACACTTGGTTGGCAGTAATTTGGGAGGCAGAGGATTGCTATTTATGGTGATATTTAATGTCATTTTTAGTAGGACTAAATTAAAAGGGAAAGGCCATAATGTGTGTAAAACTCCAACCATTTTGGAAGGTGGTCAGAATAGAGTTGCCTATAATCTTTTCATTCCGCTAAAATCTGTAAGGCAGCTTAGCGCAGCATTTCCTAAACTGTTTCATTGAACTTTAGTTCTTATACAATGTAATAAATGTCCTCTGGAGTTGAAAAAAGGATCCTTGACAAAATGATAGCTAAAGTGAAATGCATTTCTTTACTGCAGAATTAGTATTCAGGGCCTTTGTGTTTACGTGCCTTATGACCCTTCAAGAGAGAGGATACATAATGCAGTGTTTCTTGGACATATTTGGCCATGGAACCCTGTTCGTGAGAACATCTAATAAGTATTTCATGTTATGACTGGGGTGTAGTGGGGCCCAGTTGAGCAGTTCTAGTGCAGAGAGCTTATGAGTAAAAAATGAATCTTTTGTATAGGATAGTTTGGCTAGTAGTGGAAAAGAATTTTTCTGGGAACATACAACACAGGTCTCCAAAGTAACATAGACTCTTAGGGGTGAATATGATTTCAAAGGCCATCTAACCCCGTTGCCAGCATCCGTGACACTGGTGGCAGCTACCATTTTTTTGTGCACTTGCTGTTTATCAGTCGGTGGTGGTGTTCTACATGCATTATTAACCACTGGTCTTCATGTTATTTATTTTTTTTACCTTCTTAATATTTCCCATTCATCTACTTTTCAACATCTGCATTGCTACGTTTTCTGGTAACTAGGGTACTGCAGTGTCTTGTTTTCCCTGCTATCTGTCTAGAGCTGCCAGTCTCCCACCCGGTCCCACTTCTCCATACTGTACCCCAAATGATCTTTTAAAAGGGTAATTCTGAGAGGTGCCTGGGTGGGTCAGCTGGTTGGGCGACTGACTTCGGCTCTGGTCATGATCTCACAATTTGTGAGTCCGAGTCCCGCATTGGGCTCTGTGCTGACAGCTCAGAGCCTGGAGCCTGCTTCGGATTCTGTGTCTCCCCCTCTCTCTACCCCTCTCCTGTTCTCTGTCTCTCAATAATAAATAAACATTAAAAAGAATTTAAAAAAAATAAAAGGGTAATTCTGATTGTGCCAGTCCCATGCTTAAACTCCTCAATGGCTCACTGTTGTCCCTTAGAATAAAGTTCTAGCATCTTAGTCTTGTCCAGCCCTGTTCATGTTTCTGAGTTAACTTGTAGCCTTTTGCCCCTGGGCTACTGCCATACCAAACTATAGCCCTTTCAGGAATGTAATGCTTTATGTCAGCTCCAGGCCTTTGCACATACAGTTTCTTTGTCTGTCTCATTAAGTTCCGATTCTTAGGACTTAAATCTCCCAAGAAGCCATTTCTGACTGGCCTGAAATTGAGTTAGGCCATGGGCTAAGGGGCTCTGCTTATGTCCTGTACTGTGCATTTGTTCCTGTTGTAACTCTTAACATAGAGCACTATGATTGCCTGTTTTAATTTTCCTCTTTGTTATAATAGACTTTAGTCTCATTGAGGACAGGGACTGTATTGTTTAGGATCCCCACGTCTTAGCACAATGCCTACACCTAAGTATTTATTGAATGAGTGAAAGTTTCCTTAATCTTTACAGCCTTGCAAGATGGTTTATAGTTTAGGAAATTGACCTCAGTGGGGTTAAATACCTAGTTTGAGGTTACTCAGCTAAAAAGAGGTGAAGAGGGATTAGAATCTAAATCTGTCTAGCTGCAAAGACTGTTTTTTCCCCCCTGCTTCTCCACATGGCTGCTCTTTTTCATCTTGTCTTTACATATTCCTGTCAAGTGTTCAAACAGCCTGTGCTAACAACCCCATCCATAGCTTCTGAAGCAGCTTGTGCCATCTTTGGACAGCTCTGAGAGAATAGAATAGTTTTCTAGAATAGTTTTCCATCCATTGGTCTTAATTTATGCTTTGGAGAATATAATTTATTTTTAAAAACAAGTAATTCAGGGGCTCCTGGGTGGCTCAGTTGGTTGAGCGTTCGACTTTGGCTCAGGTCATGATCTCATGGTTCCGTGTTCGAGGTGCACATTGGGCTTGCTGCTGTCATCATGGAGCCTGCTTTGGATCCTCTGTTCCCTTCTCCCTCTGCCCCTCCCCCACTCACATTCTTTCTCTCTCTCTCTCAACTTAAAAAAAAAAAAAAGAAAAAAAAGTAATTCAGGGGGCCCCTGGGTGGCTCAGTTGCTTAAGTGTCTGACTCTTGATTTTGGTTCCAGTCATGATCTCATAGTTCATGACAAGCCTCATGTTGGGCTCTGTGCTGACAGTGTGGAGACTTCTTGAGGTTCTCCGTCTTTCCCTCTCTCTCTGTCTCCCCCTCCCCACTGGCTCTCTCTCGCTTTCTCTCAAGCATTAAAAAAAAAAAAAAAAAAAAAAATTCAGAATTTATAATCCACTTAAGGTCTCATTTATTAGTTTACTTCATTAACTTGTTGAGCAGTGATTTACTGGGCACCAGCGCTATATTCCTTATTCTAATGATACTATCATTGCTCAAAATGTTTCTGGGACTTTGGGGTTCTTTGGGGGTTATCTTCAGAACTTCTGCCAGATTCTTTTGAAAATGTGTGGACACACTTTTTTAAACCTCAAAGGTGGATTTGGTTTGGGAAATAACTAATAGTTGTTCAGGATCAAGTCAGGTGAAAGAAATGGGTCAGAAGCTATAATCTGGCAGCCCATAATTTTCTTTGGTCTGCTTATAATTAAAAAAAAACAACAAAAAAAAAACTGAATCAAAATTGAAACTGGAAAGATTTAACATTCAAACAATCTGGCTTTCATGTTTGTATATATTTTTTCCTTAAACCAGACAAAATGATACTATTTATGAAGTCATTGCGGTGGTTCTGGAAGGGATAATGAGGGTATAAGGAATGGGCATAATAGATGTTCTCTGTGATGCTATTTACAATATTTTAAAATTGAAGATACTGAGGGATTAATATCTAAAATATACTAAAAATGTCTGAATCTCAACACCAAAAAGTAAACAGTCCAGTTAAAAAATGGGCAGAGGACCCGAAAAGACATTTTTCCAAGGAAGACATATAGATGGCCAACAAACACGTGAAAAGATGCTCAACGTTACTAATCGTCAGGAAAATGCAAACCAAAACCCAATGAGATATACCACCTTACACCTGTCAGAATGGCTAAAATCAAAAAGACAAGAAATAAGTGTTGGCAAGGATGTGGAGAAAAAGGAACCTTTGTGTGCTTTTTTTTTCCTTCAAAAAATTAAAAATAGAAATACTGTATGATCCAGTAATTCTGCTGGATATCTACCCAAAGAAGATAAAAACACTAATTCAAACAGATATATGTACCCCTATGTTCATTGCATCCTTGGCATTATTTACAGTAGCCAAGATGTGGAAGCTGGGTGTCCATCAATAGATAAGTGGATAAGGAAGATGTGTGTATACACACATACACATACATGCATGCACAGTGGAATATTACATAGCCATTTAAAAGGATTAGATTGTGCCATTTGCAACAACATGGATGGACCTAGAGGATATCATGCTCAGTGAAATAAGCCAGAGAGATGAATATTATATGATTTTTACTTATATGTAGAATCTAAAAAACAAAACTAATGAACAACAGAAAAGCAGAATCAGACCTATGAGTACAGAGAGCAAATTGATGGTTGCCAGAGTGGGGGGGTGGTGGGCAAAATGGGTGAAGGGGAGTGAGAGATACAGGCTTCTAGTTATGGAATGAATAAATCAGAGGAGTGAATGGGGCGCCTGGGTGGCGCAGTCGGTTAAGCGTCCGACTTCAGCCAGGTCACGATCTCGTGGTCCGTGAGTTCGAGCCCCGCGTCAGGCTCTGGGCTGATGGCTCGGAGCCTGGAGCCTGTTTCCGATTCTGTGTCTCCCTCTCTCTCTGCCCCTCCCCCGTTCGTGCTCTGTCTCTCTCTGTCCCAAAAATAAATAAAAAAACGTTGAAAAAAAAAAAAATCAGAGGAGTGAAAAGCACAGCATAGGGAATATAGTCAATGATAATGTAATAGTGTTGTGTGGTGACAGATGGTAGCTATACTTGTGAGCATAACATAACACATAGAGAAGTTGAATCACTATGTTACACACCTGAGACTAGTGTAACATTGTGTGTCATACATCAAAAGGTAAAAACTATAAAACATTGTAGACAGTGAAGTCATTAACATAAAACTGATAGAATTCAGTGGAATATACTCCCAATTGTAAATGATATAGATACAGATTTGATATGGAAAATTGTTCACATATTTAAGTGAAAATTACAAAGCAGTTTGTGTAATATTATTATACAATATGTTAGATGATATTAAGGGACTAACTCAGCCTTGTTTCTAACTGACATAAGCAAAATACAGTGTTTGATTCTGAGTGGTTGCTTTAAAGGAAGGTATTCTTAAAAAAATAGCCCATCTGCCTAACTGATAACATCAGTACAATACTGCTTTATACATCCATCTCATCAACTTAGTATATAAGTCACACAATGTATTTAATAGTCAAGTGAATATGGCTTTGTATTCATATCACAACATACGAAAAGTTCATTTTTCTCTAGAGGTTGTCTGATATTTCTTGAGGCTTCTAAGTGTACTTACTTTACTAAGTCAGTTAGGGACAACATCAATAAAATGTTCAGGGCACTGAAGAGCCCAGTTTCTTTGCTGCTATTTCTGCTTCTGATGTGATTGATAACAGCATAACCTCCAAGATAGGTAATCTTGGGGGACTGAACAAGACTGTCCTTGACAAGACTTATCAGGGTGGTTAAGGCCAACTTCTGTCATAACTCTGGTCCTTCGGTCATTCCTCAGGATCCCAGAGCAAGAGCTGTTCTGGCATCAGCTTTTTGTGTTCAGGATCTGACTTTTGTTTCTTTTATTGACTCTGAGGCTCTTGCTACAGTGGACTAGTATTCCTTCATGGCTTTTGTCAGTTGGAGCTGAATAGTAGCTGCCCCTTCAGATGGGACATACGCTCTCCAGTTTTCCTCAGTCCTCATTACTCGTTACTTCACTGACACTGTGGCTAAGGTTGGGTTTGATGTATTGGGGATATATGTGGATATAAATAAAACACAGCCACTAACTTCAAGAAGCCTTCCTCTGGTAATAGAGACATGGTTAAAAGTAATTATAATGTGTGATAAATGCTATAGTCAAGTGTATATTTAGATGTTATTGAGTATCTACCACATGCTAGGTGTTAATGCTGAGTGCTTTTTTTTTTTTAATTTAATTTTTTTTTTTTAACGTTTATTTATTTTTGAGACAGAGAGAGACAGAGCATGAATGGGAGAGGGTCAGAGAGAGGGAGACACAGAATCCGAAACAGGCTCCAGGCTCTGAGCTGTCAGCACAGAGCCCGATGCGGGGCTCGAACTCATGGACCACGAGATCATGACCTGAGCCGAAGTCAGCCGCTTAACCGACTGAGCCACCCAGGCGCCCCAATGCTGAGTGCTTTAACCTTATATCATTTAAACCTCAATGCTCCCATGGGTTGGTGTTATTTATTTATTTTTTTTCCATTTTATACATGAAGAAGTGAGTTAGGGATGGATAAACAGCCAGTAAATAGGTAGCTATGATTCAGAATCAGTTTTCTGACCAAGAGCATCATTTCCCATGCTGCCTACTTTGAGAGCTTGAACCAGGTAACCAGAGGCAGTCATTTTGCCTCATAGTGATCTGGGTGTTTTTTTAGGGCAAGACAATGCAGTTGTCTGTTGCAGAGGGCTGCTGATATCCAGGACCAGGGAAGAATGTGAGTCGGAATTCCAGAGATCCCATGAGGCTGTTAGTCCACAGTAACAACAGGCAAGAGAAGGGAAAGCTATAGTAAGTAAGTACAGTATAGTAAGCCGCCAGATGGAAATTCTAGGATAATTTCAGTTCTCTTCCCACTAGTAGCTTGAATTCTAGTAAGGTGGCTGTTGATGAGAGGGGTTCGAGTGGTTTTCTTGCAAACCTTCCAAGAACTAATAAAAACTATGCCAAAGGTATTCACAGAGTATTAAGGGACATGTTTGGTTTAATCGGGTATCAAAGGATGGGCATGTGGAACAACAACCAAATCTTGGCCTGGATGGGTGATGAAAAGCATGGGGAAGATTTTTTGTAGCAGCTGGGAGTCCTCCCACACTGCCCTTTATGGCTTAGGAGTTGCTTTCTGCAGGGTTGCAGGGTATGCTGGAGATGGAGGAGAGACAGCCCCTCCTAGTAGCTTTGGGGCCTTAAGGAGAGAGACCTTTCTGCATCTTAACCCTGTATAAAACAAGGAATTTGGACTGGATGACTTCTAGCACTTTTACAGTTTTTCAGTGCTTACTAGGCACAATACAATATACATGTGTTAACTCATTTAATACTTATGGTGGCTCTGGATATAGAATGGTGACATCCATGTATTACAGATGAGGAAGCTGAGGCTCAGGGTTAGTTCAGTGTCATACAGTTAATAAGCAGAGAAGTCAGAATTTGAAATGAGCTCTGCCTGATTCCCAGGTGCTTAGTTGTTTTTTCCTAGTGATAACTAATTAATAGTCAGCGATGTGAATGTTCTCCCTCTTCTCTGCTTCCCACCTCATTTAAGCTTCTTGCTTCCTTCCAGCCGACTTGACCTCCAGTGTTGAGGGGTTGAAAGACTCTAGTGTGGATGAGACACAACTGGCTTTTTGGCCCTCTGCCTTCTCTTCTCAGGCTGGTAGCTATTCAGAATCTGGGATCGAAACTTCTGAGAAAAGAACTATAATACCTGCAGTTCTGTAGCTTCAGCAGTCGTCCTACAACACACCCTGTTGGCATAACTAAACTCTTATTTAGATGCCATAGTAAAATTGCCACACAATCCTGTAACAGTTTATTTTGTGTTAATGATTTAATCATTAGTTGTTCCAAGTCCTGATAAATTATAAATGTGATTTGCTACTGGTTAAATGCCCCTAATACTTCAGTAGTAAAATGCGTATCAACTTATACGGTGCTATTTTGTCATATACTCAGCTAGGTCTCTAACCATCAGGTGAAGTTCAACATCAGTCAGATTTCTAATTTTTAGATTAATGAAGGTGGGTTTAACGGTTTATGCTACCTCTACATATATGTGACTCCTAAGAATTTCCTTGGATGTGCCCTGGGGTGCTCCATGTCTTGGTGTCAGCCTTGTGGTACAATAGAAAGAATACCGCCCTAGGTTGGGACCTGAGTTTGCATTCTAGATGTATGGCTAGGGGCCAGTTGTTAAGCTTTGTGAACCTCACTCTTTTTCACATATAAAAGAGGATAGTGAGGATTAGAGGGGGAAAGTCTGTGAAATATCTAGCATAGAACCTGGCACTAATTGGTGTTCAGAAATTAATTCATTGCAGTTTGAGAAATGAGTAGAATGTGTGTAGAAAAGTTAATATGGATGGCAAAGTGATTAGGCAGACTACCTTGCCTTTTTTTTTTTAATTTTTAAAAAATGTTTGTTTATTTTTGGAAGAGAGAGGAGTGTGAGGAGGGGAGGGGCAGAGAGAGAGGAAGACACAGAATCTGAAGCAGACTCCAGGCTCTGAGTTGTCAGCACAGAGCCTGATGCAGGGCTCGAACCCATTAACCGTGAGATCATGACCTGAGCTGAAGTTGGAGGCTTAACTAACTGACCCACCTAGGGACCCCGACCACCTTGCTTCTATTTCAGGACTCTGCCACGTCTCTGCGTATGCCCATGATGACTTTCCATGTAAGGTCAGCTGAGGTATTTCTAGAGAAGGACTCGTCCTGAGGAAACAGTCGTGTTTGTTTCATCCTGGGATGCTTAGTTTTCATGGGAGGAAGCAGTTCTAAGGAGATTGTTCAGAACTTTCAGTAATAGTGCAGTGTTTCTATTTGACCCATTTTGTAAAAAGAAAAGAAGACATGTTAACTGATTTTCACCTTTTTTAGGAGGTTCCTCTGAATACCTCAACAGTTGGGCACAAAATCCATAAGCAAATCTTTGACCACTGGTAAACCTCAGCACCCCAGAATGTTTTCCATAACTGCAGTACTTAGAGTATCTTTCCTGGGCTCATTCCTGCTACTTATTCTTGAAAATGTGGTAAAAAGTTTATCTTCCATGATATCAGAACTCTGTAAGATTAAAAGCTGATAAACATTTTATGACCATTCTAAATAAATTAATCCGAACTATAATATGCTTTAAACAGTGTAATCACTGGTGTTCTATCTCTGCCAGTGTTCCCCACCCTTTATTATTATATTTCCCTCTTGGGTTCCTGGTAGACTTTTTGGCAATGCCACTGTCCCTGTCACTACCTTCTGACATTACTGCAGAATTTTCCTGTTTAGGTTAGTTTGTGTTTCAAAGTAAGGTGATTTTTCCTAGCACTAATATATGCTTTTTTTTTTTTTAACGTTTTTATTTATTTTTGAGACAGAGAGAGACAGAGCATGAATGGGGGAGGGTCAGAGAGAGGGAGACACAGAATCTGAAACAGGCTCCGGGCTCTGAGCTGTCAGCACAGGAGCCCGATGCGGGGCTCGAACTCACGGACCGCGAGATGGTGACCTGAGCCGAAGTCGGCGCTCAACCGACTGAGCCACCCAGGCGCCCCTAATATGTGCTTTTAAAATTACCAGGGACAAGATGACAGATTCCTTTTTAGAAATCCTACAAACTGTTGTAAGGCCATTGGTATCACTCTTTGTAACAGCTGTTAAAGAGGTTACATTTTCTCTGGAGCTATTTGATGAGCCCACCCTGGTTTCTTTTTCTTCTTCTGTTAATGCTCAACAGAAAACTGTAGATAGTTAAGCCACAACTTTCAGATCTTGTGCACATTGCTTCTCTGGTTTACTGCCATAGGATACTGTAGCAATATCTTACAGACATCTTTGATGGCCAATCAGAAGCAGTTAAATTACCTTAAATTTTTTAAATGGAACTCTGACAGCCAATAAGAAATCCTTTGGGTGGGAACTGTAACAACCCTTTCGTGTGATTTTAAAGAACAATTGTAAATTTGCAGTTTCCTGTGTTTTGGAAGCACAAGAGGCCCTAGTGCATCTGCTGTGTGCATTTGCCAGGCATTTCCAAGCCTTAAGTTCCCTGTAGTTTGAAGTCTGGATCTGACCCCTGTTCTGCTTCTCAAGGTAACTTTAAAACAGGAAGTGTACAAAGGAGGTAACTGATGACGTGAACAGCCAATCATGGCTTTGTGTTCTTAGCTGATAAAGCAGCTCAGCCAATGGGACCACTCTGGAGGCAAGGTTTGGTGTCAAATAGCATGCTAGATTGAATGCCTTTGACTGTTAAAGTGGAAGGAGGCTGCAGGGCTTCATTGGAGCCTCGGAGTTTTTCACTGAGGCAGGGGTCAGCTGAAAGACAAAGAAAAATGGCGAATAGTTTGCTGGGGGGTGGGGGGACAGCTGTTCGGGTTTTCACTGGAGTGGACATTCCAGACTCAGGTTTCTGCATCTCCTGCTGCCTTTTGTTTCCTCCGTCCTTTTGGGGGGGAGGGCTAGGAGTGACTTAAATTCTCCCTGTCCGAGGAGATATAAATAACTACATGTAAAATTAATGCAGTTCCCGGTAAGTTTAATTCTTTGTTTTGTGTTAAAATGGTAGAAACTGTTTAGCTTCAGAGAGTGTAGACAAGTTGCACTGTTTCAGAAAATGGCCACTTTACATTCCATGCATACCTTTTGGTGCACCTAGAATACCTTGCTCTGTTTAGATTTTGCATGCCCTTCACCTAGGATTTCTTTTCCTAGTTGAGTATTGACAAGATCAGGTACATGAAGAAAGGCTAATCATTTTTCAGGGGCACACAGAAACAAGGCACTTTCTCTTCGCATTGGGTAAACTTAACTGTTTTCCAAATAATTTTCCTTTGTTCAAGTGCACTGAAGCTTTCCTACAGAATAAGCTGAGTTGTTGTAAGACTTTTTCTGTTTCCATGCACTTTGTTGACATCTGTGTTTTCAGAGGTGGAAACAACACTATTGCTGTGCTAAATTTGTGTGAAAATACGGTTTGCACGAATGCAGCTTCTAATGGTGAAGGCCCACATGGCAGTGTGAAATTCTCCCGGTAACTTTCTTGATTTACCTGTCTGCTTCTATTCTGATAGTACCAACTAATTAAATAACAGTCTTTGTTTTGAAATGCACATTTGAGCTTAGAATGCTGGTGAGGAACATACTTTTCCACTATATTGGTAGTGACAAGAGCAAATCTTTTTCTGTCAATTTCACACATTTTTGTCAGGCATTGATTTGGTTCTTTAAAGTGATGTGAGCAAAGTGCTTTTCATTTTCTGTATGAAATATTTCGAATCCTAATTTACCTGCAATTTGTGAATTGGAAAGTTAAGAGTACAGGCAACCCTATCTTTTGCCCTTGATATATTTTTCCCCTCTTTTAGGGATAGGAAGCTAATGCTGGTTGCTAATCAGTAACCAGCCAGTTTTTGTGAATAGTGCACTCTTCTGTCCCGTGTACTAACATCTATAATACACTTGATTTTAAAAAGCAGTTCTTTGTTTTCTTCTTATTTGCAAATATGGAATGAAGGTCATTGGAACATTTCTGCAGCAGACTCAGTGTGGAGCAGTGAGCCAGCAGTACTCAGTCTCTGGGTAGGGAAAAGGAACAGGCCCTAGTAGAGAAGTTTGGAGGGTGTTGATTTGCCTTCCCCTGGCTTCCCCTCCTGTAAGGGATTTACCTGAGAGGATCGATAGGGGTTTAGGTTCGGGGCTCTTTGAATTGGAGTGGTGTTGCAGTGAAAGTTGCTAGATGCAGGCCTCTGTCGTTGCTCGCAAAAGTGACCTTGAAAAACTGCCGAGGAGTTGAAAGATTGAAGGACAAAGTTTGTTTATACAGATTTAGACTGAAAAGCTCTATTTAAGATGAAAAGAGACTGTACTTCTGATGTTCAAGTTGAGTGGTTAGTAGGAATATGTTATAGATTCAGATTAGGAGTTTTCAAGCAATAAGACAATGGGGCTGCATTCATTCTCTCTCCCACTCTTCTCCGTTCCTTCCCCCAGCAAAAAAATTCTAAATCCTTTTGGTATGATAGTTGAGTGAACTGCCTAACAGATTCAGAATTCCTTGCACGCTACCTTGTCTTCTGTGTAATCTAGAGGGTTCTTTAGTGAAGAATGGCATTTCAGGAGTTCAAAGCAGTTATGTTTGTAAAACTTCTTTGGGGGAATTGGAATGCTTATGGTAAGAAGACTCATTCTGGGAAGTTAAATCATAAGAGAAAGGAGTATGTGTTAAGGATTACATTTTAACAGGTAATTAATTTCCATTTATTTTTTTATAAGTCATTGATTTATATGTTACCAGTTGCTCCAGGTTTTATGTATGATTTAAAAAACTCGTAGATACGGAATGACTCTGTTAGCCTGGGAGAGGGCCTGGAGCAGGCAAGGCAGAATAAGTGGGGCACAGTACGAGGCCTTGATAAAAACTCTTTCTCTTGAGAACTTTGTGGATTTAGCTTCTTGGAAAGATATGTGGCTATTGCCTCTAGCTTGGGTTCTTAACCTTTCAGAATCATGGACTCTTGAGAATCTGACCCACTACCTGGAAAAATGCATATAGGCATGCCTATGCAGAACTCCTGGTGACTGAGAAATCTTCCAGTATATGCCGAATGGTCTTTATGTGATCTCCTCATTTAATACTTTAGCCAGATAAATGTTTCCCAGAAAAAGGAAGGAAACTCTACTTCCATAAGGAGCAAAGGCCTTCTAGAGTTAACTATAACTTAGACTAGGGGTTGGTGTGTAGGGATGGGTGAGGCTTAGATGGGGTCTTAGATTTGGGCATTTGTTTACTCTGATGACAGTATATGAAGTAGTATGGTATAGTAGCAAAAGCAGGCTATTGAAAGTCAGGAGACCTGTGTTCAGGTTCCACTCAGCTATCACCAGCTTTGTGAGCTTGGGCAAGTCAGCCATTTAGTGTCAGCTTCCTCACATGTAAAAATGGGGCCTAAAAATAGCACCTTCCTATTTAGTGGTGAGGCTCAAATGAGCTCATGTATGTCAAAGTGCTTTTGCAAATTGTGAATTGCTACATTAATATAAGTTGTTACTAATCCAGACTGTTGGGGGAGGGGTGTTAAATACTTAGGAAGATAGATGGGCATCAGAGAAAAGAATGCCAGTATTTTAATATTTTTACAAAGGAGTTTACTTAAATTCGACACGTCTTTGTAAGCCGGTTCCATGTGCCTTCACGTGCATATTCCCATTTGTGCTGACATGATCCTATGTAATTCATATGTTGAGACCATCAAACCTTCCCTTACCAGGATTCCTTTGAAAGAATTTTAACCCCTTTTTCAAAAATTAAGAGTCTCTCAGAATAAGATGAAATGGGAATGCTGATTTTTAAAAAACCCTTACTAGATTTAGGAACCTCTCAGTAAAAACTGGGAACCTGTTCTGATTTGTGTTACAATGCAGGTGAGTTCTAATAGTTAGTTGCAGATGTTTACTAAGCAGAGGTTACATTTTTAGTTTGTGCACCAAATATTTATAAAGTAAACTGGAGCCATTTTTTGTTGTTGTTTGCTTTGTGGTCATATGATTTTTTTGGTCAGTTTTCAAGCTTGGGAGGTAGTTATAGCTTGCAAAGTAGTAGCAAACCAGTCAATGTTGGGATAAAAACTAAAAAAAAAAAAAAAATAGTTGGTCTCTCATCAAAATATAAGCACTAGCATGAATTTCACATAGCTGATACATATTGTGACAGATAAATTTCCAAGATAAATGGTGGAAACCCAGGGGGGGTTCTTTATCACCCATTTTACATGCCTGGTGTCCTCTATTTTTAGGACTCTTTTTCTTCCCCTGGGGTGGGGTGGATATTTTGTGATCTATTTGATTTCCTGTCCTATTAAGTCACTTCCTCTCAGGCGTGGTCAGTCAGCATTGATGTCTGCCTCCTTTCTGTGCATTGAAAGAATCATTCACACAGAATAAGGTTTGCCAAAATTGGCATTGGCCTCTCCAAATAAAAGTCCGCTTCCAGGGATGTGTATATTTGAAAACAACAGTCATGGTCACTGTGGGCTTTCTGTTCCTAAAACAAAATGAGATCTCCTTTTAGAGAAGCTATATACTTTTCGTGGAGGCATCAGTAACCCCAAAAGCATTCTTAAAGCTAATCATTTATACATGGTCTTCTTCATGAGTGGATTTATTTTTGCCTATTTCTATCCCCAATAACATATGCATACAGAGTTTTTATACTCTTAAGCTGATGGAAATCATTCCAGGATCTAGTCTACTTCCTTTCTTGTAAAGTGGGGAAGTTGATGCCCAGAGAGGTTAGGTGCCCTTGTCTGTCAGCTGCTTTTTTTTTTTTAATTTTTAATTTTAATGTTTATTTTTGACAGAGAGAGCAAGCAGGAGAGGGACAGAGAGAGGGCGACAGAATCTGAAGCAGGCTCCGCAGAGTCTGATGCAGGGCTCCAACTCATAAAAAAACCGTGAGATCACAACCTGAGCCGAAGTCAGACCCTTAGCCAACTGAGCCACGCAGGTGCCCCAGTCTTGTCAGCTTTTTAATGACTGGCCTATGCAAATTCAGAGATTCAGCTCCCACTTAGTTCATTCCAGGTTTCTTTACTTTTTATTTTTCATATTTCTCTTCCTTTTGGCATATCCATACAGGTTTGCTGTTTGAACACAGAAGGAACAGAGAAAATGGGCTAGGTAAGAGGTTCAGAAGTCTCCATGTGGAGTCTGTTGGTTAGAAAGTCTGCTGTGGCAGCAGACTTATAGTCCCTTTTGGGATATGAAGATTTCTTGCCTCAGCCAGTTGCTTATTCAGAAAGTAGAGAATCAGCTAGGAAGCTAATGGTGTCCACCTGGCTGAGGTGTCCCAGAGAGCTGGTTACTTTCATATATTACAAGGAAGTAGACTAAGGTGTACAAACACAACACCCGTATGCCAGTTAGTTGGGTTTTTGTTTTGTTTAGTTTTGATTTTTTGGTGGTGGTGGTGGTGGTGGTGGTGGTGGTGGTGGTGAATACATCTTACAAACAAGCTAACTCCCAAACAAGTTTGGGCCTGGTTGTTCAAGTGAGTCAACTGGTATTTATAACTAAGGTCTCAGGATCGTTTTATTTTATTGTTTATTTATTAACATTTATTTATTTATTTTGAGAGAGAGAGAGAGAGAGCATGAGCAGAGGAGGGGCAGAGAGAGAGGGAGAGAGTGAGAATCCCAAGCAGGCTCCATGCTGTCAGTGCAGAGCCCGATGTGGGCCTTGAACTCATGAACTGTGAGATTGTGATGAGTTGAAATCAGGAGTCCCATGCTTAACTGGCTGAGCAACCCGTGTGCCCCTCAGGATCATTTTAAGCATTCGACAAGACTGAAATAGAAATCGTTATCTGTATACTCCCCAAATAATATTTTAACTATGTTGACTTTAATCTTTACCACCAACAGTTGTATTGTGTGTCTGCACGTGTGTGTTTGGGTAGTTGTGGATTTGGTTTTGTTCTTATTTTGCATTCTCTGATAGACTATAATCTACTTGAAACTTTCATTTTATTTACTTATTTTTAAATGTTTGTTTATATTTTTGAGAGAGAGTGCAAGCAGGAGAGGGGCAGAGAGAGAGACAGACAGACAGACACATAATCTGAAGCAGCTCCAGGCTCTAAGCTGTCAACACAGAGCCCGATGCGGGGCTCGAACTCATGAACTGCAAGATGATGACCTGAGCCACCAAGTGCCCCCTGAACCTTTAACATTTTTTCTTTGTAGTTGCATTTCTTTTCACCACCTTCATATATTTGAATTAAAGTTACAATTCATTGAAAGAATGAGAGCCTGAATGATGTGCATCTTATGTAATGTTTAAGTGCTGAGGCATACCGTGTCTGAAAATTAGAATAGACACAGCTGGATAGTATCTTCCTCATGTCTGAATTTCCCAGAAGCTTAGTTTTCTTTTTAATCTCTTCTCTCTGCTGCCTCACTGTTGGGCCCAGATCTTTAGAACTTGGTCAGATTCTGTTTGTATTGTCATTCTTCTCTTCCTGTCTCTCCCCTTGGTGTCCCAAAGCCAGACCCCACTGTTCAATAAGTGACCAAAAGTTTTCCTCTGTTGATTGTTTGCTATAAATTGAGTTACAGTGCTGCACTCTGTAGTGAAAAAGGGCACTTGAAGGGTAAGAAATAAAGGTAAATTCCAGTGTAAATGCAAAACTAAAGAAAAAAAATCTAGTAAATGTTTAACTTTAAAGTGGCATAACATAGTTTATGACCTTGTATTCTTTAGTTCAAAGGAAGAAAGGAGACAAACCACAGCAAACAGCAGTGCTGATTCGCTTGGTTACCTTTTTTCTTGGAAGTATTATCATTTGGTCTGTCTTCATCATTTCATTTACATAGAAAACTAAAGCAAGACCTGCTTGACTGGAAATACCCAGATAGAATGAATTTTTCCTTTATCTCCTTAACCTGTATAGTTCTTACCTACGAGGAAGTCCCAAAGGTGTACGCTCTATACTTTCTTCCACTAATTCAGCATGCACGCATGTCTTATACGTGGAGACTTAAAAACGTGCACAAAAAGAGGTTAGAGTGGGAGAGAGCCAAAGCATTAGAGACTGTTAAAAACTGAGAACAAACTGAGGGTTGATGGGGGGTGGGAGGGAGGGCAGGGTGGGAGGGAGGGCAGGGTGGGTGATGGGTATTGAGGAGGGCACCTTTTGGGATGAGCACTGGGTGTTGTATGGAAACCAATTTGACAGTAAATTTCATATATTAAAAAATAAAAAAAAAAATTATGCTGTGGAAAAAAAAAACAAAAACAAAAACAAAAAAAAACGTGCACAAATAACATTTTACTCCAGGACCTAACAATCTGGTAGGAGAAACAGAGGATGTATATCAAGTACATGAAACTGATACGGAAAGTACAAGCAAAGGACACAATTCAGAGGAGGGGAGACCTCTACTTCTGACTTAGGAATGAAGGAAGGCAGTTTAACTGAGCGTTGGACTCAGGGAGGTAAGAACAAGGGCATTCCAAGCATGGGGAAAGGAGGAGCAAGGTCATGACTGAAGAAGTGCAGCATGTGCCGAAGAGAGCAGTGAATGGTCCAGTCTGCTTAGACCATATAAGGAGATGAGTTAGGGACAGGAGGGAGTGGAAAAAGAAGTCCGGAGAAGTGAGTTGGGGTCTGCTGTTGGAGGGCCTTGACTGTCAAGAAATTTGAACCATCTCTGCTTGAATTGGTGAACCGTTGAAGATCTGGGGTAATAGATTGATGTGGCAGTATCAGGTGTGTGCTTTTATAAGATTTATGAAGAGATTTATTATGTATTTATTATGTAGACATGAGTAGAATTTGAGTGGAAGGCACCAGAAACAGTGAACGATGCAGTGAGTTTGCATACTGGGTTCACAACCCTTACAGGATTGTTATGGGGGTGAAAAGGGAGAGCAATGCTAGTACCTGACACACAGCACTAAACCAGTATTAGGTATTATGATCATCATATTTGTTATTATATGGAGATGATGAGGGCCTGAATAGAGATAGTGGCCATATGAAGAAAGGTCAGGAGATGGACACTGTTGGACACTGTTACTACAGAGCCTGGAATTGATTAGAATTGAACAACAGAGTCTAGGACAACTCTGAGGTTTCAAGCCTAGGTGACTGGACGATAGAAACTGAAAAGTTAGAAGGAGCAGGTTTGGGGAAAGAGGAAGAATTTGGACACATGGAGTTTGAGTTTGAATTCTGGGTGGCTTTCCAGTTGGGAGGTCCAACATGCAGGACTGGAGGAATAGCAGAACTGGTAATGTATACTTGGAATTTGGGCTGTAGAGATTATGGCTGAACCTGGGGAAAAGATGAGAGAGAATCAAGGGACAAAATAGACAGAAGGACCGGAAGAATAAAGTTTCATGTCAAAATTGGAAACAAAAGGTTGTACCCTCAAGCTGAGACATGTAGAAGTGAACATAGTGGAGTTGTCTAGGTCAGTGTTCTGTAAGCTTTTTTGATTGTGCACCCCTATCGTCTGAGTGTGCAACTCCCATATATGCGTTAGTATTCTTTAAAATTGCTTATTCCTTTTTTAAAATGTTGGTTTAGTTAAAACCAGAGAATATCTATAGCTTCCCTATTCCAGGCCTACATAACGAAGTAAGGTGTCATTGTTAGCCCACATTTTTCTCAGAATACTTAGAGCACCATGCGTGATACATGATCTTGTGACAAGTTAAACGGAATGAGGGCGTCAGTATCAGCCCATAGCTTAACTATTCAGAAAGCTAATATTAACATTTTCAGTGTGTGCTTTGATGCGTAGAAGACTAGAAATCCTGCTTTAAAATCGGGTGGCCTTCATTTCTTCTGAATATGTACAAATATTTCCTTGAAATGTTTTCCACTAGTTCCTTGAGATTAGTTATATATATGTTTCTGTATATGTGTGTAGGTATGTATAGCCATAAGCTTTCTTGTTTAAGTTTTAACCATATACACACTTCTGTCCAGTGCAAAAACTAAGTCATTCGATGGCCTGGGTGGCTCAGTCAGTTAAGCATCTGACTCTTGGTTTCGGCTCAGATCATGATCTCACGGTTGGTGCGTTCGAGCCCCACATCGGGCTGACAGTGTGGAGCCTGCTTGAGATTCTCTCCCCCATCTCTCTATGTTCCTCCCCTCCTCGTACATTCTCTCCAATTCTCTCTCAAAATAAGTAAATAAACTTAAAAAAAAATTAAAACAAACAACAAAAACTAGGTTGTTGGTTTGTTTCCCAAGTCGCATGGGGCTTGATCTTCACTGGTGTTAACTTTATAATAAAGTCTCAAATGGCAGCCTCTGCATGAAGCATAAATACACATGTAGGAATTCGGTAGCATTTGCTTAGCAAGTAACTTATAGCCACATGATCATGATAACACTAATGAACAGCATACAATATAAATTACCAGCAATAGGATAGCCTCATCTGTAGGATTTAGCAGAACTTTTATTTTGTATATTTTATTTTTATTTTTTTGCAGAACTTTTAATATAAGGCACCTATATTTAGTTTCTAGGCTAGGTATGTTGTAATTACCCTCAATTTAAAATAAAAGTAATAAACTTTTCACTGAAGAAAAAGTGGTAAACTTCCAGCCATCCTACGTTGATTATTAATTTATATCCTGAATTCCATGATTATGTCTCTCCTGGTAGTTAAATGGCCAAATACCCATGAAGCTAGCCTTGAAGGTAGTTAAGTAGCATAATAGTATCTAATGTTTATATGAAATAGTACGTTACAGTTAATGGAATGATTTGATATCCATTCTGTCACTTGGTATTTACCTAAGGTAGGTAAGACAGAAATATTATCCCCATTTTGTGGGTGAGGAAATAAGAGGCAGAGCCTAGTGACATAAGCCCTGTGCTCTTTGCACCTTGTTACTTTGTATGAAAAACAAGCTATAGCTGTGTCCATCTTCTAGGACTAATTCTTCCTTCCACCTCTTCTTGTGTGTGCTGCTCTTCCCCAGAAAGGAGACACACATAATCTTACATGAAATGACTAAACAGTTGATCATAAAAGGAGCAAATATATATAGTCAAACTGAATTACTATTTTTTTAAAATTTAATGTTGATTTATTTTTGAGAGAGAGAGAGACACAGAGCACGAGCGGGGGAGGGGCTGAGAGAGAGGGAGACACAGAATCTGAAACAGGCCCCAGGCTCTGAGCTGTCAGCACAGCCCCAATGTGGGGCTCAAACCCACAAGCTGTGAGATCATGACCTGAGCTGAAGTCTGATGCTTAACCGAATGAGCCACCCAGGTGCCCCCTGAGTTATTTTTTTTAAGTTTATTTATTTTGAGAGAGACAGAGACAGTATGAGTGGAGGAGGGGCAGAAAGGGAGAGAGAAAGAATCCCAAGCAGGTTCCACACTGCCGGCGCAGAGCGTGACCTGGGCTCCATCTCACAGAACTGAGAGAGATCATGACCTGAGTCAGACGCTTAACTGACTGAGCTACCTGGGTGCCCCTATTTTTTAAGTTTTCTCAAACATAGCCGCTTTTCTTTTCAGAACACGGCATAGTGCAAATAGATAGGTACTAAATGAGTACCACCAGTGTGGTGGGAAATTTGTCTTTCCTGAATCCTAAATTCACTAAGGTCAGGTAAGTAGTTGAAGGACTTTTTCCGAACGGATATGAGGTTAGAGTTGTGTTATGTGTTCTATGGTGTTCCTTAGTTGTGCAGATGCACACATTATGGTGTGTATTGGGCACCCCCTAGATTTGTGTTCTTATCTGGAACCACAGATTGGTATTTTTAGATGCCTTATGGTGTTTTTAGATAATCAGTTGCTTTATATTTCCTAGCTGTGATTTCTAATCCTTGCTTTACCCCTAGTGAGGTAGTTAGGACAAAGGAATTCTGATTTCTTGGAGTGATGGCTGCACAAGTAAAATAACATTGTCATCATGTTCACAATGTGGCAATAGCTATAATTTTGCGACACTGAGTAATACTGAGTCAGGTGATTCCTCCTGTTAATGTGCTCGTCTGGAAACACCTCCAGCCAGAGGGCCAGGCTAAGGCTATCTCTGAACCAAAGGGAAGCAGTAAAGGGACTTCCCATCACCAGGCCCCCAGAGAGTTAACTTGATCTACCAAACCTTTTCATCCTCACTCTTGGTTAATGACCAGATAACCCCAACTTCCCAGTCCTTGTGGGCAACTGCAGCTTTAACCAGTTTGAAAACAAAGCTCTCCACTTTGAAATGTATAAGAATCTGGCATCTTGGTCTTTTGGAGTACTTCTTCCAGGAGAATGATGGACTTATTTATGTTCCAGGCTTCGAAGACCCATACATTCTTAAGTTTTTGGTCCTCTGTTGAGTTATTAATTCTACGAAGGGAGGAGGACATGCGGTGTAAGAGCACAGAACTGAGTGTCAGGACACGTGGATTTTCATTTGAGCTCTGGCATGTGCTTGCCCTGTGCCTTCTGACAAGTCCCTCAGTCTATCTGAAGTGTTTTTGTCAGATGGGAATATTAATTAGTACCTGTGCCGTGTTTATAGCGAAAAACAAATGAGATGACAGAAAGAGAGCTACTGTACAAAGTGTACATACAGCATGTACAGATGGAAAGGACTAGCATTACCATCTCAGTTGCTTTCCACTCTTTGAAGTCGTCTTTACATTCTCAGTTCCTGACAGCTACATACCTGGAGGTAGAAGGGTCAGTGCTTGTTGGGCCTGGAGGATTTGTTTCTTCTGCTTTTTTCATTGCCTGCCTTCCTTTCAACATTTAAGTCAATGATAAAAGACACTTAGCAGAGGGCAGAATTCAGTGTGTCTGTGAATCAGCAGAATCCATACAGCCAAATCAATACAACCAAGTTCGTATTGACATTCTTACAATACCCTGCAGGTTTTTAATTGAGAATTCTTTGCTCACTGCCCTACCCCCGGTTTTAGATGGATTAACTCATCAGCACAATCTCCCATTTTTCCAGTGGAGTCCATGATTAGAGAATTATCTGCATTCGTGGTATGTTTTCTGAAGAAGAACAGGTTTCTCTCCATACCTACTTTTTTTTTTTTTTTTTTTTTTTTTTTTTTTTTTTTACTTTTCTGTTGGATTACTGCACAAAGGTTATTGCACAGCAGAGTACAGGCACTTAAGAAGGGGTTTCCCCATGTGAACATTTCAGAGAAAAGGACCCAGAGTGAGGCCAAAGACACTTGGAGTCTTAAAATAGTTCTTTTTTTTTTTAATTTTTTTTTTTTTTAACATTTATTTATTTTTGAGACAGAGAGAGACAGAGCATGAACAGGGGAGGGGCAGAGAGAGAGGGAGACACAGAATCTGAAACAGGCTCCAGGCTCTGAGCTGTCAGCGCAGAGCCCGATGCGGGGCTCGAACTCACGGACCGTGAGATCATGACCTGAGCTGAAGTCAGACGCTTAACCAACCAAGCCACCCAGGCGCCCCTTAAAATAGTTCTTGAGGAGCTTGTATTTGTCCAGTAGATTTGTGTTGAATTCCTACTATGAGCAAGGCATGTTTCCCTTGAGGATGTGCCAGAAACAAAGACAATTACATAAGAACTGGGGAGAAGATAGGAGCAGGGAAATTTTAGGCTTAAGAAATAATGTGCCAAATAATAACATGCCACACAAGTCTGACGAAAGTGAATATGTTAATTGTAGAAATAGATTTTATTGGGTGCTGGGAATGGTTTCTTGGGGAGAAAAAAATTTAGTGGTCACTAATTAGTGAGTGTGTATATTTAATTTGTTACAGTTGTACTGTAAAAAGCAAGCTTCTTAACAGTGCTCTCCCCCCCCCCCCCCAAAAAAAAAAACAAACGTAAAAGATTGGTTTCAGTCCATGAGATAGTCTGAATAGTTCTTGCTTTCAGAACATGTTCCCTGTACTCCAGGGTTTGGGATGGAGACGGAAGGAGCCAGAGGTCTCTTCAGAGCTCAAAACAGAATCTTTTTCTTAGCCTTTGGGGCCAGGTAGGGTGGAGGCTGCCTAGACTCTAGGTCTCCTGTGCCCTCTAAAGTAACAAGATTTCTTCTGAAGGACAAAGCAGCCACACACACTCCTAGCTTACAGAAGTCTGAGGTGTCCAAGGAGACATGTTCTAGGAATTTAAATGTTTTTGGCTTAGTCTGGAGGGGAAACCTGCATAGCTACTGGTCATTGACATTCTCAGGGATTTAAATGTGGAGCATTCCTAGTCATTTCCATTTGAATTCTTTGCTTATTTGGATCAGTACACTCATTCTAAATTTAATAGTTTAAAGGGCTTTAAAATTTATTTCTTGTCTATTAAAAGAGATGGGAGAAGATTTCTCTGTATTTGTTTTTAGCATATTTTCTAAGAGTCCAGTTTCAGATGCATGGAAACAAAGTAAGTCTAAATTAGAGGATGAAGCAAGTTGAGTTACTGGCTACAGTACCTAAGGGAGGTTGGACTTTGGACTTGATGTTCTGTCTGAGACCATTCAGGCCAGGATTAGATGTCTTATCTAGCTCTGAGCAGCGAAGATTATATGCCATCTGGCATTTGTATGATTCTTGGTATTTTTCGAGGCCTTCTAGCATGTATTTTCCCATTTGTGTGCTGCAACTGCCCTGTGAGGTGTTCCTGCAGGTGAACAAAGGCCCCCAATAAGTTAAGAGATTTGCCCAAGATCATAAACATAGCAAGTTAGTCGTCAGAGAGGGAGAACCTCCATGTCCAGTACATTTTCTTTATGTATTTATCCTGTACTTTACTGCCCCCCACTGTTCACAGCTGAGTATTCATAGGTGCTGCCTACTGACCTGGAGACATGCAAAGGGGAAGGAAAAAATAGGAAAGAAAAAAGAACAGAGCTTGGAAAGAGACAACAGAGAAATAAGAAAAGGATGTTTATATGGTAGTAGATAAGAGTGCTATTAGCATCTTCTATTATTGTCACAGAAATGATGGGAGTAGGTGTTTAAAAATGATCATTTGGGTTAAGGATTTGAGTCATTGATCTAAGCCAAGACTGCTTATCTCTCTGAACAGTTTGAATATACACATACCTTAAAACAGTGCAAAAAGTGAGGATGAACAAGCTGACTTAAGGCAAGAACAGAATTTTAGAGCTCCACCATTAACTATATTGTGATCTTGAGCAAGTAACTTAAGATAACTAATCCTCTGCTTTCTTATTTGTAAAATTGAAATATTGATCTCTTTATCACTGAGCTGAGTGAAGATCAATTGAGGGTAATGACTGTGACAAGTAGTTTGTGAACTCAACAGCTCTTAAGTTGGCATCGAAACATTCTGCAGAGTCCTACTTCTCACCTCTCCTGGGCACACACAAATACAGGATCCTTCCAGAACAGGAAGAGGTGGTTCTCAGGGTTTCTGAATCTCAGAAGGAATCCAGTAGGCAAAATGCCTCTTTGTTTTAGGATACAATTTAAAACTCAGGCTCCTGGCACTGTTTCTGTCTCCAACTCATGTCAGAATTCTCTTTCAGGCTCAGAGCCTGAAAAACCAGTAACTCTCCATTCTTCTTGCAAGAATTTATTTACTCTCCAGAGGTTGGAGAGTCAAAGAGATTAACAAATATTCCTGTGGGGCGGAGCGGGTTGGCCCAGCTCACTCCTTCCTAATGGAGGCTGAACAGGTGAGGGAGCTGTGTAACAGCTGTGTGATCTAGGGCAAGTGTCTCCACCTCTGGTGCTAAGTTTCCCCATCAGTAAATGAGGGATGACACTCGTCTGTCATGGAAGGATTCATTGAAATAAAACTTAACAGTTTCGAACTGGGTTCTAAATGTTATCTGATCCTTTTTGTGTAAAGGGCCAGATAATATTTTTGGCTTGCAGGTCATACAGTTTATGTTGTAACTGTTCAGCTCTGCTAATGTAGCATGAAAGCAGCCTTAGTGTAAATGAATGACGGTGCAGTCTTCTAATAAAACTTATTTTATGAGAACAGGCTGCAGGCCAAAGTTGGCCTGTGGTCTGTAGTTCACAGACCCTTGCTTTAGAATATTTCACTAAAATACTTGATTTTTTTTCCTCCAACATACAAAATAGTGTTTTATTGCTGTCCTGTATGCAGGGATGGTTTAAGAACATTACTGAAGAAATGAAGAAAGTGTGTGAAGTAAGATGTTTACACATCATTTTCTATTCCACAGAAACAAATCTTAAAATGTTTTGTTCATGCCTTCCTATAAGTTTCATTGCTTATACCAGATGCTGTGCCTTCATTTATTTTCTAGTTATAACTGCATTATGATCTGGCCCTTGTTTAAAAGATTATGTTGTAGTAGATAGCAAACAGAAACATGTTTTTGTTTTTGAAGCAAAGTGTTTCTGCTGCCAATTTAAAAATGTGTCCTTGTGAACAGATCTTTGGGGAGAGCAATGTGCAGCTAGTTCCAACCCTTCGTCTTTTGGGAAGCATGGTTTTTCTAGTAGGCAGTTTGAAAAGCAACTTCATACCTAGCCTCTTGGAGCTAAAAACAGACACACCCTCAAACATTGAACTTGGCATTAATCAGGGTTGGGGAAAGGGGTCTTTAGTCAGGCTGCATTATTCATTCTTATAGTACTGGATACTGTATAATCACCTGCGAATAGTAACTATGACTAGCTGATACACAGTCAAGTAAGGGGTTAGAACTTAAGTAAGAAGGTTTCTGGCACTACGCTCAGTGCCTTCTTGCGTGATTAAGTAGAAACCTTAGATGAGCTTAAATAAAGATTGTTGACCCCTCTTTTCTCTCTAGTCACCCTGCCTTCTTTTGTATTCATTCATTTATTACATCAACTAGTGAAGTGTCGGTCTTCCATACCAGACCACCCCTTTGGCCTGCATGGTGAGTATACATTGCTCCTGGAGTGCCTTAGTGGAATGACTGGCCCAGGGCCACCAATTAGTAGGCAGTAGGCCAGTTCACAGACGTAGGTCTTTTAATTTCCAGAGTGATGCTGTTTTTCTCCTGAAATTGTTGATTTGAGATTGGTTTTATTGTAGAGAACGCATGCCTCCTTAAGGTTTGAAATACTCTTTAGCCATGATTGATGATGGGTCCATCTGTACAAACTTTAGAACCAAATTGACTGTTGGTGGAATTGTTTGGTTTCAAAAGTCTCAGTTTTCAAATGTCATTTACACTTTTCTTTGTAGTTTAGAAGAATATCTAAAATAGCAAGCACAAATAAGCTTAAATCCTACCCCCTTCTTATCCATCTAGTAATTCACATTAACATTCTTTTTTTTTTTTTTTTTCTTTCTGTGTATCGCTCTCTCACCATTTGAAATATAACATTCCAACAGTTTTGGCTATTTCAAATAAACCTGGAGCTAACTACAATAAATATCTGAACAGTACTGGAATGTAATAAAAGGCATGCAAAAATGCTGGCAGTTGGGCAAGATAAAAAACATGTCATCTAATGACAGAGGAAGGCATACTCAAAATGCAAGACACAAAAGGGAGTGAAGAAGGTATGTGCTTTGCACATAGGGAGATAACTGATACATGTTAAGTTGGAGATACACAGGAATGATTAAGGTTGCTTATAGCCTAAAGGCCGCAAGTTGGATTGGGGGGCGGTCATTAGAAGGAAATGGTGGTACCAATGTTTAGATTTGTTTTTCAGTCAAAACTGGGCTAAGATATATTTGCATTTGACAGTAAGAGTATTGTTTTTAGGTGAAACCTGACTGCCTGGAATGGGTCAGCTCTAGTACTTTAATAGAAAGCAGCATTGGTCAAGGGTTGGGTTTCATTTCAAGGGAGCTTTCTTTGATCTTTTTTCCTTGAACAGTTGTTATATTAGGGTTTTAGGTATTATCTCCCAACAACATCTATTTGGTTTTAGTTATTTTCAAAGAGCTATAAAGTGGGTTTAGGAATATTGTAAAGGACTTTCATAGAGCGAATGAGGTTATGTGCCAAGAAAAGAGAGCTAAAGTCTAAAGGTACAGAGTTTTAGAAACCAGAGCATATTGCAATAAAACTTACATTTCTATATAATTTTATGAGGTAGGTCTTTTTGATACATCCTGTTTCATGTCTAGGCATATCACTGAGGGAGGATTTGGTGAATCGTGGTACCTGGTCAAGAGTAAGAGCTTGGAATATTTCCAAGATCTTAAAAAGAGGAACACTCTGTTCTGAGATGTTTTGAAAACTGCTTAGGTCTCTTTTTCTTTCTTCATCAATGATAGAGTAACTGGATATTAGAGTGACAGCTAGATTTTCCATCCTTGAATGATATGATTGAATCATCTCGTTTCCTCCATGCTTTTCTCCTTCTCTTCCTGCTAATGTATGGCCAGAGATACTTGCCCTCCTCCTACTTACCTTTTGTCATTAATTTTTCAAACTTTTCTAATCTGTCGTGGTCACCTTCCTGACAAAGTTCTGTCTTTCCAAAGATTTACACTTGGGAATGGTATGCACCCATGTTTCCAGGCTTCCAGTCTGCCTTGCAACTTGCACAAGGTGTGTATGGGGGTGTGGGGGTGTGCCCTTCCTACCCTGCCCTTTTATCTTAAATTCACTTCAGTAAGTTTCAGGTGGATTTCTGATTGTTGTCCTTCTTACTTTAAAGGCCCAGAGAGAACCCCCTTTATCTGAGCTTCCCAGAATAGCTCCTATAACCACTTCCTTTGGTTGTTCAGGCAATCCCATTAAGTCTATTTCAGGGCCACACTTTTCAAGAGACCTCTTTTTCTCAGGCCATACCCAGCAACTCTCTTGCCTCTTCATTCAGAAGTAATCAAACTGGGTGCTAGATACTGTGAGGGATCCAGAGATAAATCATATTTAGGTCCTACCTAGAAGGAGCTTGTAAACCAGAAAGGGAAATATAAGACATACACATAAATAATGATCATACAAGATAATCTGGTGAAGGCAGAAAGAGGTGCAGATCAAGGGCCCTGAAGGTTCACAGGAAGGAGTGATCACGTCCGGATGGGGATGTTTAGAGAAGACTTGTGGACAGATGGCTGTTAAGTTGAGCATTGGAGAAACAGCCTTTTTGTGATGGACCTTGATTCTTCTCTTTCTAGCTTTGGAAAGCAAACTTTTTTAAAAAGTAGGTAAATTAATCGATATTGGGAGTTGAGATTACCTCTGGCAACAACCGTTCTGTTTACTTGATCTGATCCTTATGTCTTTATTAAATAGTTAAACATCTTATTCAGGTAGTATGAAGTAATTAACATGAATGGTAAATCTAATACTAATAATTAAATCTGGGAAATTCTATGCTGCATGTCTCATGAGTGATCTAAAGCTAATCCAGCTTGATCTTAAAGCAGTTTTGTTGTCAACTGTGTATAAATAGCTTTGTCCTGTGATGAGATAGCAATTTAACATGGAATAAAAAGGATCCTGGAATATAAATCTTTCTTACTTTTTAACATACCTTCTCTCATTACTCTAGAAAATGAATCTGGCATGTATTTCATGAGCTGTAAATGTTATGAATAGGCTACTTCTGTGGCAGAATCAACTCAGTTGCAATTAATGTATTATTAAAATCAGAAGTAATAAGATTAAGGTCAGTTTGTATTTTTTTTAACTTGTTGGGGTGTTTGGTGAGCAAAATGCTGATTAGGTTTCATTATTTTAATCCTGTGCCTCAGTGGGAAAATATTGAGAACACCAATTTGTTCTTATAAAATCTGTTGCTTGAGATTTGGTCTAATTTCTTTTCAATTAATTTTTTTTTGAGAGAGAGAGAGAGAGACCGCACTGGAGGGGCAGAGAGAGGGAATCCCAAGCAGGCTCCACACTGTCAGCGTGGAGCCCAATGTGGGGCTCAAACTCAGGAGCCATCAGATCATGACCTGAGCCATGTTCAAGAGTCAGATGCTTAACTGACTGAGTCACTCAGGCACCCTGAGATTTGGTCTAATTTTTAAAGCCCTGTGTAATGACCAGATCTGCTTTAATGAAAACCTTTTGAATGAAAGTAGTCACCTTTTCTTGGAATTTACAGTAACAAAGAGGTATTAACAGAATTACCTACTCATCATCTCTGTGCAAAGATGCTACGCTTGATCTTAGCCAAAAGGCCGAGAAGCAGTCTCTGTGCAGAGATGCTAGAAATCCTGCTCCTAATGAGATCTTCCATTTCTGATGAGAATACCTTTGGTTTTGAAGTCAGAAATTTATAAAAAGAGGTTTCTGGATGGAAAAATCATAAAGCCTATAACTCTAAATCCAAAGCTCAAGTGGAACTTTGAAAATAAAACCTAATGTAAAGTAGAACAGTGAGAGCTGTTCAAAGATGGAAAAGAATGCCTTATCAGCAAGCCATTTTCCCAAAACTGGGGAGGGAGATACTCATATTGAAGTTGAATGACCACTTGGGATGGGATTGAGGAGGTTCGGCAGAGGTTGGAGTAGAGTAGTGTTCTTTAGATAGGTGGGCCTTGGTGGCTTTTGATGTCTTTTTTTTTTTTTTTTTTCAGTCCTAAACTTCTGTGATGCAATAGAATACAAAGGACATTATTATTGACTATATTTTGCCATTGTCTGTGATTTTCTAATGCCGATGGGCATCTGAAGTTAGATATTTAACCTTTAGTACATTTTTCAATTCTAGAAATATTTGGCAACTTCTGTTTTGTACCTAACCTTCACTCCCAACAGTGTGTGGGTCTGAGCCAGCCAGGTTCATTGATAATCTATTGACTGCACAGATGTTTGGGAACTGATCATACCAGCACATCCTTAGTTGGGATAGTTCAAAATTTAAAAGCATACTGTCCACAGACAGAATTTAAAGGTGCTTCTTGAATTGAGCACCTTTGTAATGTTTGTGGGAACAGATCACAGGACAACCAAAACTTGTTACCAACTTTCTAAATCTCACAGACCTTTTGCACTCAAACTGAATCTACCCGTCACTAGCAAGTATACAAAAATATCACACTGGCAATGGTTCATCTTCCTCCTTTGACTGTAGCAGTTTGTGTGGCAAATTTTGCTAGATCAGGCCTATCCATGGATCCATACAATAAAAAGTTAGATTCTTTTTAAGTTTTTTGATACTTATTTTTATTTCTGGAAAGATTTTTTATTCCATTTTAAAAGGTTACATACAGTCTTCATTGGCCTGAGTACCTTGTAGATATCTGTTAATAAAAATAAACTTCTCTAGGGGCGCCTGGGTGGCTCAGTCGGTTAAGCATCTGACTTCGGCTCAGGTCATGATCTCACGGTCCGTGAGTTCGAGCCCCGCGTCGGGCTCTGTGCTCACAGCTCAGAGCCTGGAGCCTGCTTCAGATTCTGTGTCTCCCTCTCTCTCTGCCCCTGCCTGCCCCGTTCATGCTCTGTCTCTCTCTGTCTCAAAAATAAATACACATAAAAAAAAATTAAAAAAAAAAAAACTTCTCTAGATTACTTTGATTTCTTTGTTCTCAGTACATCTAAGAGAATAGTGTATAGGCCATGTGCATACAATGATGAATGAAAATGTCGTGGGAGCTGAGTTGAGAGGACCATACTTGGTTATTGAGGACTAAAGATTTTATCTAGTCGTTTCAGCTGTGATTCAACACTCTTCACTTTAATTCCCTCCAGAAACTCCAGGATCATATTGCTTCCTAGTACTTAGAGTTCTGTTGATGTATGGAGCTGCTTGTTGGCCTCCACCACCAGAAATTGGCTCCAAATCTTTTCCCATTACATCATCACCCACTAATGTCATTACACCAGAGTGAAATTTGCTTTGAAGATTGTACTCTTGTTTTCCTTCCATTTCTTTCCTCTCATCATTTCCTTTAGAAGGAAAAAGAAAAAAAAAAAAGAGAGAGAGACCTCTAGGACAATCCCGGCAAATATTTAAGAGGGAATCAAAACACCCTCACAGTCTAAACCGATGATTTATCAGCCCTCATTCCACTCGGCTGACGGAGAGTGATCTGCCCAGTGTGCGTCCACACAGGGTCTGGAAAGGAACACGTTTGGTCACGTGATGCTTGGCTTTGGTGCTTTTCTTTCAGCCCTTCAGAATTAGTTCTTAATGATTTACATAGCTCTCTGCCAGCATCCTGTCACTGGCATGTTAAACCTTTTTAAATAATTTCCCAGAATAGAAATTCTTAGGACATCACTAAGTTTCTTGTTCTTTGTATTTAATTAAACTGTTTCTTGCATTTAAGTATTTGCCAGATAAGCATTTATGCCATCTGGAGTTTTTTACTTTCCCACCGTAAATCTTTTAAGACTTTATAGTATCATCTACTGTTCTAACTGATATGGGGGTTCTTATTCATCTTCCCTCCCCCATCACAAAAGCAGTTGACTGCATGCAGGTTTTGACCCTCTTTTCTTCATCCTAAATTTAATTCCCTGTTATTTTTCAACCACCTTTAAAGCGTCCAGTTGACAGTGTGCTTTGTTTGGCTTTGTTTGGCTTTGTTCCTGACAGAAGGCTTCAGGTAAGGAAAGAACTGGGAAGTGGTTCCAGTTTGGAGACTTGGTGCCACCCACTCAATTATTGGCCAAGTCTTCAGTGCTTCTGTGCCCTTGGAGGCAGATTAGCTTGAGAGTAGAAGGAATAATAATCATCAGTAGCCTTAAAGAAATGGGGCCACGGTGTCTGAAACAAAGGAATAAAATGGGCTCTTACTTTTAAGACTTGGGTTTACATTTCTATACAGTGTTAGTCACTGGGACCCTCAGTATGTCTGCTGCAGGCTGTGACATGGAATGTGAGAAACCATGTTGAACTTGAAAAAACATTGAAGGGAATGGCATTGAAAATTATGGACCAGACTAGAGCACCAACCAAGTACCCTTTTTGCCCCCTCCTAAGACAAGACATTAAAAGGCCTGATTCACATTAAGATTTCAGTTTGGATTTCTAGTAATTTTAGGTTTTCTAGTTAGAGCTCCTTGTTAGTGTCTGTGGTATAGGTTGGATAGAAGGGAAAACTTTTTCCATATGTTTTTGCTGACATTTAAGTTTGTGTCAAGAGCCTCTTCACAATTATGTACCTTCTCAGATTGAAAAATTGAATGAATTTGTGAAAACAGCCATAAGGAAAGATATAAATAACCTGAACAGAAAGTCTGCCGTTATTACTTCTGATGTATCTTATGTATGTATTTATTTTCAGTTGTCAGAATGTCCACAGAAGGAGGATTTGGTGGCACTAGCAGCAGTGATGCCCAGCAAAGCCTCCAGTCCTTCTGGCCTCGTGTCATGGAAGAAATCCGGAATTTAACAGTGGTAAGTAAGAATGAGAAGCTTGTGGAGTGTAAAGAACTATGAGATGAATAACTGAGAGTAAAACGTTTTTCATTTCAAGTACATTTACAAAGGCATAGTTCATTCCTTACCTTTGGGTGGGAACATGAAGATGTAATTTACCTTAGTGAGGTAACTACAGGGGTTTTCTTTTTATATCTTAGTGGCTTTCCTTAGGCATGTGGGTGTATAGCGGATGCTTTGATGCAGAGATAGCTTAATGTGAGGCATATCTTTTAGAGAATGTGGAAAAACAGAGCTCTCACCTTCCTTCAGTAGCTGTAGCTCATTTCTTAGTCCTGTTTCAGTGGCCCTGCCAAATTTCTGGAATCATAAATGCTGTTGGGCAATTTATTCAACAACAAATCTGTAAGCAGGCACTCTTTCTAGGTGTTAAAAGATACCCTTTAGATCAGGGTTTCTGCACAGCAGCTTTATTGACATTTAGGCTGGATCATTCTCTGCTGTGGGGGACTGTCCTGTGCATCGTAGGATGTTTAGCAGCATCTCTGGCCTCTCTACGCATGAGTTGCCAGTAACAATCTTCTCCAGTTGTGACAACCAAAAACGTCCCCGTACATTGGCAGGTGTCTCCTGGGGGCTAAAATCATCCAGTTGAGAACCACTGACTTAGAAGAATCAAATATAACCCTGGCCCTTGAGGGGCTTACAATCTAGTAATTACAACCAGAGTCATTTATTCAGTGAATATTTATTGAATATAATAGTGAATATACTTACTGAGGCAGGCACAGTGATGAGTCTAAAGCAGTAAAAGTCAAAGTGCTATGGGATTACAGAGGACACAGTGCTTGTTCCTCCCTGGTTGAGTTAGGGAGGCTTTAAGTAAAGGGAACATTTTTTTGGATCTTGAAATAGGAGAAGCATTCACCAGATGGAAAGGATGAGTGTGAGAGTATCTGAGGTATAGAGATTGGCATTCGTAAAGGCCTGGAGGCCCAGAGGGGAGGGCCTTATGTTTCAGGGAACAACAAGAAGTTCAGAGTGGCTGGAGGTTACTGTGTGAGTAATAGGGGTGAGGGGAGGAGTAAAGTGGTATGACAGTGGTAGAAGGAGGTGAGACTCATTAGAATGAAAATATTTCAAGAGTGTAGTGTTATTTTCTTAGTGAAGACTGTTCCATTTGGTGTCATTTTAGCAAATACTGAAGGATCTCTCTGTTTTAGATGTGTCATTCCTGCCCGAAGGCGTTAAGCATCCTAGCAGAACAGATACCGGACTCCTTCCTAATGTAGAACTCATGTTGCACTTTCTTAGAGCTAGTGGTCTTTAAATCTCAGACGTAGGAGGTCAGTTTATTTGCTTATTCAGCAAATATTCATTATATACCTACTGTGGCTGTGCTACTTACCGTGGATCCAGTAGTGGGCCAGACAAGATCGTTGCACTCACAGAACATGCATCCTGGTGGGAGAGAGAGACTCTATAAACAAGTAGTGAATGAATAAAATAAAATAACTTCTCTTTGTGGTAAAGGCCCCACTGACTTCAGGGCTTAAAAAAAAACAGGTTCATATTCTGATGTACCTGTAGGTCATGTTTGTTTATATGGGACGTTTCAGCAGCTGAATTTGGCTTGGCTTTTCTCAGAGTGGCTTGCATTCACAGATGAATTTCCACTGAAAAGTCATTGTTTCTTTTATTTAGTGTAAAGGTGGTGGTTACCTATACTATCTCAGATAGAGGAGAAAAAGAAATGATAAAGTAAAATGTAGGGTATTTTGCTCATATTTTGAGTGGGTAATCTCAGTCAGGCTTATCAGGTGTTGGTGCAGGAGTCAGCCAGGCATAAAGCTAGTGCCCTCCTGGGCTGTGGTGGGATTAGGCCAGTGCCGCAAGTCTACACTCCAGCTTGAGCATGGAAGCAAAAATTCAGGATCAGGCAAGTGGCCAGATAAACTCTGGAGGTTCAAGCTCAGCACTTTTCTGTAGTTTGAGTTTTGATTTTTTTTTTTTTTTAATTGTGGAAAAGAATATGTAACAAACTGTGTCATCTTAACAATTTTAAAATGTATAGTTTAGTAGTGTTAAGTATATTCACATTATTGTGAAACAGATCTCCAGGACTTTTTCATCTTGCAAAACTGAAACTTTATATCCCTGAAACAACAACTACCCTTTGCCCTCTCCCCAGCCCCTGGTAGCTACCATCCACTTTCTGTTGCTGAATTTGACCACTCTGAGTACCTTCCATAAGTGGAATCGTACAGTATTTGTCCTTTTTGTGACTGGCTTATTTCACTTAGTGTAATGTTGTAGCTTATGACAGGATTTCTTTCCCTTTTAAAGCTGAATAGTATTCCGTATATATGTGTATACCACGTTTTGTTTATCCATTCATCTGTCAGTGGGTATTTGCGTTGCTTCCACCTCTTGGTTATAGTGAATAATGCTGCAATGAACATGTGTATTCACATATCTCTTTGAGACTCTGGGCTTTGGTTTTTATTCGCCTTGGTTTAATTTGCAAGTTTGATTGCCAAAAAAGCAGATGGTGGTGTTGACCAACTTTTATTCTCTAGACAGCTAGTCTACCAGAGGTTCAAAGTGGGTTATTCTGAGGGATTCAGTTTTAGTTCACATTTTATGAATGAAGAGAAAGACCAGCAAGGAGGACAGTTGTCTTTAATGATTCTTCTATAGATGGCTAAAGTTTTTTTCCCCTTGAAAAAGACTCCTGGACCACTACCATGGGAACGCTTAGATCAGATGCTTAGAGCAGCGGTTGGCATTTAATAGGTGCACAATAAATATTTAAGTGAATCAGACTCCCCTACTTGAGATTGAGTGTGAGGCAACATCAGTGGCGACTTCAAGTAGGGATGCGGTCTACTAAAGTTGGGGTGCTCTTTCCTTTGGTAGGACCCTTCTTTCTCCTCTGCCTGCAGCACATAAAGGCATCTTCCTCTCTGACTGTGTAAATACTTTAGTATTTAATCTGTGCCTTTCCAGAACTCAACAGTACTTACAACCAGACTTCTTCAGATATGTCAGAGCCTCTTAGGTTGACATCTCAAAATTTCGAACAGATTTTTAAAAAATCCATAGGTTCAAACTGTCCAAATGTAAATAAAGGTTTTGCGAATATTCATAAGGTGTTGGAGTCCCTCTAAAACTGGGACAAATTTGTTCTAAAAACAAATTGAAATTTGCTAGGTGATCTATTTCATGATGCATTGGGAACACTGGACCCAATCATTTTGGTCTCAGCTTTGCAAAAGCAATTTATCTTTCATCTCAGCTTGGCCATTATGTTCTCCTCGCTCTTAAAAGCCTCTGTAATTGTCCATAAATCCAGGTGATGTTCAGTTGGGATTGAAATTGGTTAAAAATCATACCAAAATGATGTACACTAGGATGATTGTGCAAAGTACCGTATTCCTGCTCAACAGAGCTCTGGGAACGATAATTAACAGACTTCTTGGCATTGAATTTTATCCCTCTAGACCTCTTTGAAAGTGGGGAAGAAAAAGCTAACTTCATATTTTGGGGGGCAGGTGGGGAAGTGCAGCAATGCTGAATCTTGAAAAATCTCCTCCTCTTATTCCCTCCATTCCGTTCAGCCTTTAGTTAGCTGTAATTTGATGCGTAGGCCACTTTCTTTTAATTGCCAGTTACATCTTATTTTTTGGTGCCTTCAGATTGGACGGTGACATTTCTAACATTACAATCAAGCCAGATAACCGTTTAAACAAGAACTTGGAGATGAAGGTTGGTGGGCTGTTACAAAACAGGTCTTGTGCTGTTTGAGCCCTTCCTGTCGAGCAGCGCCTCTTTAAAGTTTATTGTCTATATGAACCAGATGAGGATCTGGTTAAAATACAGATTTTGAGGGGTGTCTGGGTGGCCCAGTTGGTTGAGCATCCGACTTCATTTTGGGGTCATGATCTCTCAGTTCGTGGGTTCGGACCCCATATCGGGCTCTGTGCTGTCAGTGCCGGGCTCACCTCAGATCTTCTGCCCCCACCCCCTGCCCTGCCTCCATCACTTGCTCACTCTGGCTCGCTCTCTCTCTCTCTCTCTCTCTCTCTCTCAAAAATAAACGTTAATAAAATATATATGTATATATATTTATATGTGTGTGTATATGTATTATGTATATATTATAATGTATGTATATTATATATACACACACACATATCTATGTATATAGATTTTGATTTAGTTCGTTTGGAGTGGAATCTAAGTTCTGCATTTCTTTTGAGTTTCCAGGTGATGCCGTTGCTTGGTCTGAGGACCTCACTTTGAGTAGCAAGGCTTTTAAAGCAGTGGTCCTTAACTCTCACTGTGGGTCATAGTCATCAGGCGAGTTTTCAAAACACTTGATGCCCCCTAGAGTTCCTTGTTCAGTTAGTTAGTCTGTGGTAGAGCCCAGGCCTCTTGATTTTCAGAAGCTCCCCAGGTGTTTCTAACATGCAGCCAAGGCTGAGAATCAGTGCTTTGGAGAGGATTAGAACATGGACTTTGCTGGAATGCCTGACTGGGTAGGACTGGAAAAGATTTCTCATCATTATTTGAAACTTCAGATGTTCTTTAGTGCAGCCTGAGACCCGATGACTTTTCTTTGGCTCCAGATTCTCAGTGAGTGAATTCAGACTTCTTGAAACTCGACGGTTTCAGATGGCAGTGTTTTTAATGTAGTTCTTTGGTTGTGGTCAGGATCATGAGAATTTTCTGAGAGTGAATCTGTTCTTCCCCCTTGCTGATATCACTCCCAAGGGTACAAAAGAAAAGTCAGTATGTGTCAATTGTTCGTCCACTTGGATCAGCATCAGGAGAAGTTAAATGCTATTCACATCAGTTGCATGGCTGCCATTGATAAGGGGAGCAGGGAATTGAAAGGCAATTTAGTGGACCATAGCCTGTTGCTGGTGAAAGGGCTCCCCTCTCCAGTAAGCTTGTCGTAAACCCTTACACGTGACTGAAAAGGTAGGATGAGATTATAGAAGACTGGGGTCTTGTCAGCAATAATGAACCACACACGCACATATGAAGATCCACTTTTCACACACTGCGCCTTGAGATCTCAAGGTCTGGGGATCACGATAAAGTTTCCCAAAAGAAAAGGCTTTTTGGAAGGGAGACTTAGAGCAGAGTTGTTTTGTAAATTTCTGCCACATTTTATATCTCTACAAGAGGGGACCCGTTTTTGTTTGAAGAATGGTCTCATAGAAATTCTAGAAGTAATAGATTGAAGAATTATTGATTGAAGAATAGTCTCATGGAAATTCTAGAAGTAATACTCTTCTCTTTCAAGTTGGGGAAGGAGGTCTTCTCAGCTTTGGGCTTTGGTTAAGAAATTTTAGAACAGTCGTGTGGAAATACATTAAATAACCAAGCCCAATGAGAGCACACTTGCAAGAGAGTTAAATCTTCGTGGTCATAATCTTGTGCTGTATGTATCACCGTGGGAGGCCTTCCAAAGGAATTATCCCCAGCATTCTCTTTAGCATTTCTGTTTAGCATCATCATTTTGTGTGATATGCCACATAAGAAGGAAGACCAGTGATTGATTTCTGTGGTTAAACGTTTTTTAAAATCCCTTTAGGGTCTGGCCCCAATCCAGCATTCCCTTTCCTGCTGCTCCCCTCTGTACTCAGATCATACATCTAAAACTTAAATAGGCCATGTTTTTTGTGTCACCATACTTTTGCTTCTGACTGAATAACATTCTCATACTTTGCCAACAAGCAAATTTTGTAACATCCTTTAGACACAGTTCAGATGTCAGCCCTTTTGTGGAACATTTGCCAGCTCCTCTTGTTCATTCCAACCCCTCCCCTTGCCCCACCAGCTGCCTATTTCCTTTCTTGTCACTGGGATTTTACACCCCCATCCTAGTATAGCATAGGGGGTTATATTTTTTATGTGACGGTCTCTAACAATTAAACTATAAATCTGTTCAAAGGTAAGAATAGACTTGCATCTTTTACATAGTAGCAGGTATCATACATTCACTATTGGTCGAGTTGCATGAATGAGTGAATGAAAGAGGAGAAAAATAAGAATAGAAGGAATGTATCCTCCTGTCCTTTTCTGGTGAAATTCCAGTCATTTGAACTTGTAAAGCTCTGCCACTCCAGAGGTAGTTTTAGTAGAAGCCTCATGGAAACTGTTTTACCTAAGTTGGAAAGAGAAAAGGTACAAAAATTGGTGTTGGAGGTTTGTGGAGTTGGTGAGTGGTCCCAAGCAGCCCGTTGGGTTTGTGAGGAGAAATCCAGTGTCTCGGTGTGCATTTTATCCTAATAAAACTAACTCTTCCTTCTGTAGTCATAAAAATGGATTCTGGGAAGGCTGGTGATGTTTTTCTAAAATGCCCCACTGCCTTCTTTGACATATAGTTGAGAGTTTCTTTTGGTCTTAGAATAGAAAGTTCACTTATGCATGTTCATTATGTCAAATCTGAAATAATAGCTGCTCCTTCCATAATGTGATGATGCAAATTCCCAGGTGAGCACGTTGGGTTTGGTGAGTCACATTTCAGACCACTTATAGAATCAGTCACTTGACACCTGGGCCCAGTAGGGGTTTCGCTGATTTTAGCCAATCTCTCCCTTTGCACCTTTCTCTTCACTGCGGCTCTGAAACCCAGAATTGATTTTTATTTCTAGAATTGCATCCATCACTGGGCATGTGTTTAAGTACCAATAGTATCAAAAGGGCTTAAATCGCAAATAATTGAGTAGTGATGGTAAGAAAGCCCTTTCCTAAATTCTGTCCCTAGTAAAGTCACGTGGTTTCCTTCCAGCCCCAGGGCAGTTCCTAAAAGGCAGCTGAAAAATTTACCCATTTTTCTCCATACTCTTCCACTCCCACCCCAACCCCCAACCCCCAACCCCCAACCCCCAACCCCACCCCCAAGCAAACTTCGGAGACCAGGCCTTTGCTGCTGTGATGGGAAAGGCCCTCCTCCCCGATTTCTGGTGTCAGATTAGTGCAAAGGTCAGAAGTAGCCCATATCAGCCAGTGCTGGCTGAAGACAACTGTGGGTCACAGTGGTCAGGTGCTACTGGCACCTTGCCCTTGTAGTCCCAGAATAGAAGAAAAAACTAGCAACTCAAAGGAATGCCCTTGAGGCAAAAGTCTCATTTTAATCTACATATCGCAGACTGGTTGGTGTGCTTAGGGGGACGGCGGTGGGCACTCAAGATGCACCTCCATATTGTGCTGGCACAGAATCTGATACTGTTTGGGGCTACTCTTCATGAGGGCACTGTTAGATGGCATTGTAAGTTTATCCTGAAACCTTTAATTGTCTGAAGCTCTGCATGGGTTAAGAAGAATTTTGCTCTGAAACTTGTATTCTCTTCATTTAATTTGTAGCTCCTCTCCTGCCATGTTTTTTGAAAGGAGGGACTAAACCAGTCACAGTGTTTCAAGATGCCTGTCATGCCCTGTTGATTGTCCCCACCATTTATGTGCCTCTTGTTACTCATTTCAGAAAGATTTCCGAGTACAAGAACTCCCACTGGCTCGTATTAAGAAGATCATGAAACTGGATGAAGACGTGAAGGTGAATTCACATTCGTTTTTATTATTCATATTGAAGTTATAATGGTGGGTAGGTTGTCGCTCATTTTTGTAGTGCTCAAAGCTTAAAAATGAAAATTTCGTTACTGTTTCTTGCTTTTTTTATTTCATTCCTGTCTAAAATTGTTAAGTGAGCTGAAATTGAACAGTTTTAATTATTATATCGTGCTTCTCTGGAAATTAAGGATATCTTGTTTTCCAGATGTTGATAATATGCTGTTTGCCTTTTTTTTTTTTTAATGTTTATTTTTTTGAGCGAGGTTGAGAGAGAGCAAGCAGGGGAGGGGCAGAGAGAAAAGGAGACACAGAATCTTAAGTAGGCTCCAGGCTCTGAGCTGTCAGCACACAGCGCAATGCAGGGCTCCCAAATTGTGAACCCCAGGATCATGACCTGAGCTGAGGTCGGCCGTTTAACCGACTGAGCCACTCAGGCACCCCTGCTGTTTGCTTTTTGAATCACCCATCCTTTTCACTGTGTAGGGTAAACACAAATTATATCAGCAGGACAGTGCCATCTTCTCAGTTAGCATTTTATTGCAATCTCTAGTTTGTCAATATAAGCTCTAAGAAATGCTTGATAAAGATACTGCTCTTGTTCTAATTTTTCAATCTGTGAGCTGTTTTACATGAATGACAACCTGTGAGGTTTCCTTGCAGGTGGCTATTTCTGTATACCTAGGCGCCCACCTCCTATTTCAACTCTCAGGAAGAGAGCAACACTTACAGCTTTTTCTTTTTTTTAAGTTTATTCATTTTGAGAGAGAGGGCACACATAACACGTGAGTTGGGGGCGGGGGTGCAGAGAAAGAGGGAGACCCAGAATCTCAAGCAGGCTCTGTGCTGTCAGTGCAGAGCCCCATGTGGGGCTCAATCCCACAAACGGTGAGATCATGACCTGAGCTGAAACCAAGAGTTGGACACTTAACTGAGCTACCCAGGTGCCCCTTCACTCTTCTTATCACTGAAAACTAATAGTCCCTTGTGTTTGTATAGAAAGCTAACAGTTCACAGCAATTTTCCCTTTTATTAGCTCTCACTTCTCCTTCCTTAACTCCAGAGCTCTTTCCATGGCTCTGTCCTGCACAGACCAGCTCACCAAGGGTTCAGAGCCTTGTTTGACCAAGAGCTTGAACTTTGAAATCAGACATGGCAAAGCAGCTTACATTACTTGAGCACTTACTAAGTGCCAGGTCCTGTGCTGGGTGCTTTTATATACATGACCTCATTTGATTCCCACAACAACACTGAAAGGTTGTCTTCTTTTTTAGTATGTGAAAAGTAAAACCCAGAAGGATGGGAAGCCTGAAATTTTATCTAAATCCATTGGCTCTCAAACTCATTATCTTTCCCCACATTGTCTGTCCTTGGATTAGGACCTTAACGCTGCCACTTAACTGGCTCTTTGGCCGTGGGCAAGTCACTTTACGTCTCCTAAACCCTAGTTTCTTTAGGTTTCTTTGAAAGTCTGTTATGAGAATAAGAACGTATGTGGTAGTTGCTAGAAAAGTATTCTTTTTCCCTCTTCCTTTCTTCTACTTGCTTTCTGCTTTGCCCGATTCTTAAGGATTTACTTTACCTTGGAATCTCTTGGGACTGCCACCTTCTCATTTTCCAGCCTTTACCCCATCGTTGATGGCAGGACGTGAGGCAAGGGACAAGTGGGCTGGTTTGAATGACATGCTGGTGATTGACAGGGAGGGCCTACATCTGTTGCAGATGATCAGTGCAGAAGCCCCTGTGCTCTTTGCCAAGGCAGCCCAGATTTTTATCACAGAGTTGACTCTTCGAGCCTGGATCCACACGGAGGATAACAAGCGCCGGACTCTACAGGTAATGTTGTAGACGTACATGGGGAAAGGGGGCAGGCAACTGCCCTTGCCTTTGTCTGCTTTTCTTGCATCGTTTTGGACCAAAGATTGTTCTTCCTTAGGTTTCTGTCAAGCTGATGTGTGTAATTGGCATATTCCTCCCACTGTTGTGAGGCAGGCATACTCTATAGCCATGATTGTATTTCCCCACCAAGAATCTTAATTGCCAATTCTCACGTTTTTCACAGCTCAGTGACTGAACTCTTCACTTGGTGAGCTTTGACTATAGACAGAGGCTCAAGTGTTTGATCTATTTCCAGATGTAAACAACTTCTGGTTGGAAGCCTTGTGAGACTCCAGGAGAGGGCAGTCCCAGGGAGAATCCATCTCACTTACCTCATTTGCCTTTTTGTTCCTTGTCTGCCTTCCTGGGAACCCTTTCCTTTTCTTTTTCATTTTCCTTTTATTTTAAAAATCAACATTCACATTGTGTGTGAATGTCCCTTTACCTCCAAATTGAAGATGCGTGCTTATTTATTCTGCAAGTATTTATTGAACACCCACAGTATGCCAAGCAGTGTTCACACAAAACAGAAAGAACCCCCACACCCTTGGGAAGCCTACATTCTAATGCAGCTAGACACTGAGAACTTACTTTATGCTGCTGTGAAGGAAGCCTATGACTCTAGAGAGATCCAGTTAAAGCTGTCTTCAAGATGAGTCCAGATTAAAAAATGAGCAAGATACTTGGACAGTGTTTCAAAAAAGATACCCAAATGACCAATAAACATATGAAAAGGTGTGCGGCATCATTGGCACCTGGGAACTAGAAATTAGAACAAGACACTGGTTTACATCCACTAGAATGGCTAAAACAAAAAGGACTGACAATACCAAGTGTTGGTGAGGGAGTGGAGTGAGTGAAACTCATATAGTACTTACTGCTGGTCAGGATGTGAAGTGGTCCAGTTGCTTCGGGAAACTGGCACTTTCCAATAAACTTAAACGTATCCCCACTGTGTGACACAGCCGTTCTACTCCTGCGTATACACCCTGAAGTGTGGATGTTATTGTGTAAGAATGTTCATAACAAGCTTACTTATGATGGCCAAAAACCGGAGACAACTCAAATATCCATCAAGATGGGGATATAGAAACAAAAGGTTATAGTCATAAAGTGGATTACTAGTCAACAACAATAACAAAAAACTGTTGTTCCGTACACTGTGGGTGAAATCTGAAAAAATTATTATGTTAAGCAAAAGAAACCAGAGGGGAAAAAATTATATAACACACGATTCCATATACTCTCACCATCTGTGGTGATAGAAACCAGAGTAGTGCTTGCCTCAGATTCAGGGGGGAGGGCAGTTGATTGGAAAGGGATAGAAGGACACTTTTTATAAAAATCTTATCTGGTTGATAGCTGTGTGGGTACATATATTTATTAAAATTCATCAAGCTGTGTCCTCAAGACTTCTGTATTTTACTGAATATGAGTATTCAGTAAAATACTACTGGCTTTAACAAAGGCAAAATAAAAAAAAGACCAACTCTAAGTATATTTGTGTTTCCAAAATACTGTAGCACACTTTGGTGTATGTTTGGAGGTGTTCTTTTGTTCCCCACCCCCACTGTTCCCCCAATTCCATCCATAGATGAGCTGTTTAGATAGCTTTGAGTAGGTGACATCATCAGGAATGTGATACTGTATCGTACCGATCTTAAATGAGACCTGGCGGCCTTAAGATGCGCCCCGCTTCCGTTGGAGGGTTATTGTCAAGCTGGTGGTTGGCAAGAAGGGTGGATTGGAGTTTTGCATTTCAGTGGCTTGGGGCCATCACAGAGACAAGGGAAGGAAAAAACAAAATTTCCATCCCCTTTTGTTTTGTCTGGTGAGTCACCTCTCTTAAGATGTGATATATAGAGAGATTGCTAGGGATTTCTTTTACCATGTTCATTTACCCCCCAACATTTTATTACGAAAACGTTCAAACATAAGCAAAGTTTACAGTATACTTACCTCTTAGATCCTACCGTTAAGTTTACTTGCTTTATCCCCGTATCTGTCTGTCCCTCTGTCCAAGTCATCTGTTTTTAAGTGCATTTCAAAGTTTACTTTCCCCTCAAGACTTCAATATGTATATCACTCACTAGAGTTCACTACTTTTTCCTGTTTTTTTTTTTTTTTTTGCTTTAAAATTTTCATGCAATGAAGTATACAGATCTTAAGGATCATGTGTTAGTTTTTAATTACAAAATTTTAAAAATTATTTAAAGAAAGGGAGTATCACTCTTAGAATTCCATTGGAACAGGCCTTGGTTTTGGTATCATTAGTCAATTCTAGTAACTTTAGACTTCCCCTTATTCATATCACATTAAACAAGATATAAACCACGGATTTAACATTGTGACTTTGAATTCCAAAATAAAAATCATAGCCTTGTGGGAACTAACATATAGATCCAGTGACTAGAAAATAATTGTAAAAAGCTATTAGGATTTCAATAGAGATTCAGAAAGATTATAAGATTGAATGGTAGCCTAACCTTGAAACCTGCCAGTTGAGATTGCTAGGTTTATACAAATTTAGCTGGAGGATGATAATTTAACAATTGTGGGGCAGGCCTGGTGTAGGATCCAGCAGAGGTGATAGTTGTAGTTGGAGGCTCAAATCCCTAGCTTGTAGAGCATGAGCTACATGTAGATCTTCCGTGAAGTCTGATGTGAAGTTTATGAGTTTGGCTGTGCTTGCTTTAGCTATAGCCTTGGCTGTGGTTGTTGAGTTTGGCTTAGAAGTCATCATCTTATCTTACTTGTAACGTGGAGGGTGTAAAGCCAGGTGAACTAGTTTCTCCCCAGGCTAATTTTTCACCCTGCTTTTCTTTGTTACAGAGGAATGATATCGCCATGGCAATTACAAAATTTGATCAGTTTGACTTTCTCATCGATATTGTTCCAAGAGATGAACTGAAACCTCCGAAGCGTCAGGTGAGCCGGGAAGGCATTGCTGCTGCTTCTGACCAAAGAGCACCTTGCGTGCTGGTGTCAGATATGCTCCCTTTCCTCTCTCAAGTCATTTGCTGTTCCTTTTGCTTTTCTTTCTCTAGACCAGATCCATCCTTAACATCTCCCTCTGTTACTCATTTATGGATACTTTTAACTCAGTGCCTCTGAGGTGGTATTTCAGTGAAAGTAGACAAAATGAAAGTTAAAGACAAGTTACAAACAGGAAAGTGAAGCTCATTTCAAGGTATCCTAGGGAATTTCTCAGAATTCTTAATCTGGGATGGGAGAACATTCCCAGCAAGGCACAGATTTTAGATTTTCCAGATACAAAGAAACAGCTTCTCTGTGTGCCCAGTGGTATTTGAATGGACTTTGGTTTTCTCTTACTCTGGTTTGCGGTTCTCTGTATAGTGCTCTGGCTATCCATTAGATCACCTGTTAGGGTTTAAAAAAATACTAGTGTCCGGGCCCCACCCCACACCAGCTGAGTCAGAATCTGACGGGGAGGCCCAGGCATCAGTGCTTTGTCGAGCTTTTCAGATGTGCCTAACGTGCACCCAAGTTTGAGAACCACCACTTAAACCGTTTTCTGAGCAGTCATGAGAAAGAATGTGAATATCTGTCTTTCCCTCTCTTCTGCCTGCCCCTCTCCAAAGGCCACACTGATTGTCTTTTCAGCACCTTGGGTGCATAAAGCTCTTAACTGCAGTTGTAATAGACCCCTTTCCTGTAGAGCTCATTGTCTGAGGCACACGGATTGCATGACTCAGTCGGTGTGGTAGAGACACTTGGGGAATAGTGGCAGGGTCTGACAGGAACAAAGCCGTGCCTTGTTCTCCTCGTTTTATTTGGTTAATAAAATTTTAAGTGTTTTGAATGAATTATTTCATAATATATTATCCTTAGAACAGAGTCATTCAGTGACAACCATTGTCCTATGCTGTCTCATACTAATAATCAGTCAGGAAGTATAGAAGTGGGCATCTTAAAGGACACCTGTAATCCTGACCCTGCCTGGGGGCCTTTGGATCAGCAAATCCTCTGTCCCCTCCTTACTAGAGCAGGTGCCTCACTGCGGCTCCGTTCTTTCTGGGCAGTCTTTGCTACTGTAAACATCCTTGACTGGAAGCTGTAAGGTGTTCAGAGGAGCTTTCAGTCGGATGTTTACAGCGGCAGGCTGCCACGGTCGTCCCCCCGCTGCGCATCGCCTTTGAGACAATTGCAGGTTTGTGCCCACAGGCTCAGTTCCTCCTCTTGGGGTGTTTCCCTCCTCTCTGAGAAGTCACTACAGCAAGAACTCCGACTACTTCTCTTCCCCCAAAACAAATGCTACCATACCCCTGCTCTCCTTGTTGGAATTTGTTCCAGAAGCCCCCTTTAAAAACAAGGTGTTGAGCTCTGTGACAAAGTCAGGCCTTGTGCTAACTCCTGCTTGTTCTCTATGGGCCGTCTGCTGAACCAGCTGGCTGCAGGGAAGGGTCATGTCCTGTCCCTTCCTCAAGCCCTCGGTGCCTGACTGACTCAGGGTGTCAGACAGTTCCTTGTTCCATCCTAGCCCGGCTCACAATGCTGTGATCCATCTCCTTTTAAAGTATGTCTAGCTGAAACAGCTCCTTGCTGCCTGGATTCAGGTCTTTGTAGGTGTTCAAGCCATTGATTGGCGTCCTGTTGGGGACAGCTGCTGCCTGGCCTTTGAAAGGTTGAGATTGCTGAAAGCTGGCCTGAAATTCTAAGATAGCACTTTTAATCCTCTGTAGACTCAAAGTTTTCCCAAGCTCCAAATTGGCTGGCACCTCCTTAAGTCCTTTAAAAGCGCCTACTCTCCAAAACTCACCCTTTCTGAAGGAGGCAGCAGTTCATTTCTGGCTACTGAAGCAAATGTACTTTTTTCAGTTTGGGGCTGGCTGCACAACTCTGTAGTGATGCCCCTGGAATGCTGCTCATTCTCTGACATTTGTCAATCACCACTTCTGAAAAGATTCCAGGCGTAAGCCCTCTGGTCAGGGAGGCCACTGTGAAAGCTGGGCAAGTGCCCCATTCTGGATTGATCCAGTCATTCAGAGATTGTCCTAGCGCAGGGGGTGATTTCCCACTGCTGGGGAGAGAAACTAGCCAGAAATACTGAATTGTAGATCTAAGGTCCTTGACTTCTCAAGAAATGCTTGGAAATTTCTCTTGTTCTTTGGGGAAGCCAGTAAAGGCTATTTAGAAGCAGAGAATAGTTGAGGCTGACTTCTACTCCACTAAAGCTATGAGTTGAAAGTTCCTGCCCATTGAAATGTCATTTTCTCTTCACCCATTTCTTTAAACCAAGCATAATCATTCCCTTGCTAGCTTGCCCTCCATTGGCCGGATGAGTCTTCATAATGCAGAAGAACCTTAGATGTGCCTCCTTCCATTCCAGTGATTTGAGAACAATCTCGCCTGGTCCTCACAACACAAACCTAGGCGCCTCTACTTGGTACTCTCAGAGTGACCTAGACACTGCCTAGTTCATAAACAACTTAAGGGGGAGTGATGGTCAGTTTAGGGGAAGCTTTTTACCTGCTGTCACAGTTTTTGGCAAGGAGTATTTTGGCTTTTGAAAGGGATGCTTAAAGGGTTTGCTTTTTGTCTGGCAAAAAGACTATATTCACTTGTAGACCAGTTGCAGTCAGAGATAACTGGAGACAGAGCAATCACAGGTTGGGGCTGGGAGGTGCCAGTTTCTCCCTCCTCCCTGACTTCCTTCAAGTTGGTTGTGGCGGTGGGGGGTGGGGGGTTCTTGGTTCTCTACACCCTCTCATTACCCAAGAGCTTTTGTAAGTTAGGTCTAGACTACAGTGATGGATGTTTTTTTTATAAAATGAGAAGGGCATTCTCAGTGGAAAATAAATATGTTGAACCTATTTCAGGAGCTTTGAAAAGAATTGTTGGCCTTTGTTTCTTGGTTAAGGGAGGGTATCTGTATTTATCCCTGCCACAGCCAAGAGCTAATTGACAGGCTGGCCTTTATTTATAATGGTGAAAGTTGAGTTGAAATGGAGATGGTGATGATGTCACAGTTACATTGTTCTGGAAACTGAGACCTCAGTGAAAATAAAGGGGACCTCCTTTTTCTTCTTCCTCAGCATGGTTATGGTCAGGGTTCAGATTGTTTGGGTCTAAAGCACAGACTGCATTAACCTAGAAAATTCGTTCTTGTTTGAGAACTAGCTTAGAAATCCAGAATGTTAGAAGTGTCTGCTGAGGCTGGGTGGGTGGTCGTTAGGGAATCTTGTCATGCCAAGACCCCAGTTCCTCAAAGCCTGGATGTCAACAGTCCTAGTATCCTGGGCCCCCAGTCACCAGGCAAGGCCTGTTCTGTAGGGGACATGAGCTCCCCACACCATGACCACAAAATCCTAGAGGTAACAAAAGAGAGTGTAGCTACTCTTTTCTGTTGGTAATAGCTGTTGGGTTCAAGAGACTGTCATACACCAACTTAAGCTAAAAAGCACTTTCCCGGGTGCCTGGCTGGCTCAGTCAATAAAGCATGTGACTCTTGATATTGGGGTCGTGAGTTTAAGCCCCATTCTGGGTATAGAGCTTACTTAAAAAAAAAAAAAAAAAAAAAGCACTTTCCTACCTGCAGCTGTCTGCCTGGCTCTATAAATCCATCCATCATTCAGCAACCTCTTACTAAGTACCTACAAGGGAATGAATGGCTGGAACAGTGGAGAGCAAGAGTTAAGCCCTCATAGGGCTTCCACTCAAGTAGGGAGGGCACTTGACAAGCAAGCAAAACAAAGTGTAGTGAGGAAAGGACTGCACAACATAGATTGGGGCACCTAACATAGTGAGGGTATGGGGTCAATACCGGCTGTGTCATTGTCATTTTGGGGAACTTTGAGGCAGCCCACAGTGCCTCTATACCTTGAAGAAGTGTCTTTTCCTCTCTTCTTGAGCCTGGCATACTTAGCCCAGAACAAGGAATTGGGTAAATGAAGCAAATTTTCTGCTCAGTCAACCCAAGTGGTTGTATGTTTCTGTTGTTTTTGTTGTCCCAGGCAGGGGCACCGTGTGTCGCAGGGCCCTCCGGAGCAGACGCCGATCTCTGTGTCAGTGGTCGGGGGCCGGTCAACCCCGGACCCTCAGGCTCTAACCATGTTGTAGTGTGTGTAAACATCCTACACTCTCAGCTGTGAGCTCAAGGTGGCTGGGAGAGGGTTGTTTACTCCTTCTGCCATGGAAAACGTCAGCTGAAGAAGGAACAGTCTCTTCATCCCGCACATTGGACAGAATGCGACCTCCCTAGTCAGCCAAGGCCGCCCCCCAGCGGAGAGCTGTCCCTCAGGCCCCCTGGGTTGCGCTTCTGTGGCTAAGTACAACCAGAACCAGACCTGACGCTGGACAGATGTGCCTTCAGTGACCACGGAGCTCTTGATGTGCTGTGAAAAGCTAGGCACTTACCTACCAGTGCTCTCAATCCTGACACTCAATTCTGAAGTTCCAGCCCAGGGAAAGCCCTGTTTCCCTTTTCCCTGCTCTGTCCCTCCAGAGCTGGCAGGAACCAAATAAGGAGAGTGCTGCCTACTGGGGAGATTGGGGGCTGGCCTGAGATGAGAGCCTGATGTTTGGGTAGCATCTTCCCAGTGCTCGCAATTAGCACCGTTTGCAGATCACAGGCCTTGACAGCGTTTACTGACAGGCACTGCTGGTGCGTGGTTTTTAGTTACGGTAATTATTTGCCCATTTGCAACTCATCACGCAATGGGTGATTACTCTGTACTTCAGAAAATTGGCTGTATGTTTTGTGAAGCCTATGGAATCTGTTATTTTTAGTTTGATTTAGCACAACTGGTCTCTTCGAATTCCACTTTCCCTTGGCTTCAAATGTGGAGAGCTCAGCATTCAGCAGGCAACTGCACAGAGTCCGTTTGGGGGAAGAATGGAAATTCACTGTGGCGGCTGCTGAGTCAGTTCTTTTCCTCTTACCTGCTGCTCCTTCTACCCCACAGGAGGAGGTGCGCCAGTCCGTGACTCCCGCCGAGCCCGTCCAGTACTACTTCACACTGGCTCAGCAGCCCGCTGCCGTGCAAGTCCAGGGGCAGCAGCAGGGCCAGCAGACCACCAGCTCCACGACCACCATCCAGCCTGGGCAGATCATCATCGCGCAGCCTCAGCAGGGCCAGGTCTGTGAGCTGCAGAGGGCGCCCACCGGCAACACGGCACCGCTTAGGTTGGGGAGAGCACGGCCGGGGCAGAGGAGCAGGCCGGTCGTTTTACGACACCAAGTTTGAAGTCTAGAAACTTGGGCTTCTCCCCAGATTCAGCCACCAGAGTGACATGTCACCCTGACCTCTCTGGGTCCTGGTTTCCTCACGGGTCACATGAGATTGCAGTGAGAAGATGCTCTCCAGGATCCCTATGACCTAAAACATTTTGGAAGGAAAAAAGTCTATATCATGCCCCCACGAAGAGTAGTAACATCCCCATGGGAGGTATTACAAGTGGACCCCATGCCTGTGTCTGCACCGGAACTAGGATTTGTTGTACCTCTAAGGAAGAGATCAGGCATCATTTCCAGTTTGCGTACTTCCCCTCCTCTTCTCCCTGTCATTTCTCTGTCACACCATAGTTGTGTCAAGTGATCTTTTTACAGTAGCAACCAGAATATTCCCTCCCCCCAGTGGTATTGTTGTGAAAGCAGTAACATCCATGCTTGTTGGGGATCACGGGAGGCTGTGGAGAACTCTGTTCTCTGAGCTCTGACTCCAGATTCCCTGACAAGCATTAATTTATTCACCAAAGATTGAGTCCTATCCTATGTGCCTGGAATATAAGCATGAATAAAACAGTCCCTATTTTTAAGAATTTTCACAGTCGGAGTGCCTGGGTGGCTCAGTTGGTTAAGCGTCCTGACTGTTGATTTCAGCTCAGGTCATGATCTCTCACAGTTAGTAGGATCGAACCCCACACCGGCCTCTGTGCTGACAGTGTGGAGCCTGCTTGGGATTCTCTCTCTCCTTCTCTTTCTCTGCCCCTCCCCTGCTCATGCGCTCACTCCTGCTGGTGCTGTCTGTCTGTCTGTCTGTCTGTCTCTCTCAATAAATAAATAAGTAAATAAATAAACATTAAAAAAAAAAAATTTCCACAAACTAGTAGGGTACAATTACTTAAAGGTCATACCACCACCACCTGAGAAGTGTAGAAATATTCTTAGGGCTGTGTAAAGGGTGTTAAGGGATCACATCAAAAGGGATACCTAACAAAAATGTGAGAGGTGGTAGAAGTGGATGCCAGAGAAGGTTCCCGAAAGGGAATAATCCAACTTTTAGAGGGAGAACAGTGGCAATGAATCAGATAAAGAGGGCAAGGAGGGCTTTCCCAGTAGCACAGCACAAGCAAAGGCTTGGAGGTGGGAACCCGCACCGGGAGTGGTGGGAGGGTGCAGTCAGCATGGGGACATCTAGGCAAGTCTGAAAATAGAGGCAGAGGACACATGCTAGATAGTCTTGTGTATGCTGGTAAGGATCTGGGTTTGCCTAGAAGGAAAAAACGATGACGGAGGTAGATTTAACTATTAATTATGATTTTAGGATTTATTCCCTGCTCCCTTTTTTATCCGTATAACAAGTTTTAGGGTGCTCGCTCTTTGCCAGACACTGTGCCGGGCAGGAGGGGTTCAAAGATGATCACAGCCTAGTCCCTGCTTCAAGGCGTTCACTGTACCATGATGCCTAAGGGATCTTCTTTGGCCAAGGCTTGTGCCTCTGCAGTGGTGAGAGCTTTATCCCTCCACAGAGCAAACTTTGAGGGAGTCTACGAAGCGCTGGCTCTCATCGACTCAACATCTAAGAAGCTCGTCGTGGTGGTTGTGTCCTGACAGCAGGGCACACGCCATACGTGATTTGACAGCTGCCAACTAGCACAAGCCTTCATTTTCCTGAAATGACTCAGAAATACCGTGGAAATCCTCTTGGGGAAATTGAGTTGGTAAAGTACAGTGATGAGTTGGCAGTATACATTTTTTTTAGTCAGCAAGAATTTCATCTATTCTCTTTGCCACCCCAGACTTCTCAGCTTGGAGCTGGTGAGGCTTGTGGGGATGGGGAAGTTGGCCTCTCTCTGTGTCTCCTAGCTGTGGTTCTCTGTTCTGCTGGTTCAGGGTGGCCTTGTGTTGTATCACCCCTGCTTAGGCCTGTAGTAATGATTCAGGTTGAGTTCAGATAACCTTTGCGGGACAGAACACATATTAAAGTTGGAAGGAAAGCATATTTTGGTAAAGTGAATCCTGTGCATTCTGTCGTAAAATTGGAAACTTCTATTCCTGGAGGTTGGACTAGAATAGGCTGAGTTGAAAATCGTGGTGTGAGAGAACAGGAGGTGTTTCCTGTTGTCCTGGCCTACCGCATGTATTTTTACAGAGATCCCTCTGTCCTCTTTACCTGCTGTGTCCAGTTCATAGTAATTTCTCCTTCCTTAGCAGTCCCCTGCATCTCCTCTATAGTTCCTGGGACACATCCCCTTCTCCTGTAACTAGATGCGTAGTATACGTATGCAGGCAAAGTCTGAGAGCATCAGAATAACAACATCAGTAGAAGCCCAGATTCACTGAGATTCCCAGAGTCGTCTTACTGAGGTAATTCTTAATTCAGAGTGGGACGGGACCATACCCAAATTGGGGCATTGGGGGTGTGAGTGTAGTTTAAAAGATTCCACCCTCCTGCCACTCCCATGACCGCCACCCCCTGACCCCTCCATTGCCATGTGCCACTACCACCCCACCCCCACCACATGAACCGTGTGCTGTGCCCACTACTCTAGGTAATCTGTAAAGGTCACATCTGGGGCTAAAGTTTTAAGATTTTGAACAAGTGACCGACCAACCCTTTTGACAGTTCACGTCTACCGTCTCTCAAAGGAGTAAGTTTCATAGGACTGCAACCCACTAAGTTTGTGTGAGAGACACGGAACCTGCCAGGTCGTGTGTGGTAGACAGAATTTTCTTACATCTGAGATTCTTGTTTCTGGAAAGATAAAATCCTCGCTTTATTAAATTCTGTGACTTAGGGGTGGCCTCAGTTAACATCCACATCTTAGTGGCGTTTGCCTCTCCCGTGGGAAGCCGTGCTGGATCCAGAGCAGCCAGCTGGCCGGTGTGGGCTGGCACTGCTCTGCTGCTTGAGTGCAGCCAGCGTGCGCCTTAGTTTCCTCCCAGTGTCTTGCATGCCTGGAATGGAGTCCAGGATCCTGAACCTAGTAAATTCGTACTGACCCCGCTTTCCATTCAGTTTGCTCTCCAAATCCACCTGCTCCAGACCTGACTTTGGCCATTTCTCAAATGAACTGTCACGGTTGCTTTTGATTCTTTTGTATTGGATGTGCCTTTCTTTCGTTGCAAGAGCTCTGAAAGATTGCGGTATTTGAAGCATAGAGGTGTTTGGGGCTTGGGCAAATATTCTGTACCATGAGCCTAAACATCTGCGTGGCTTTCTCCCATCTTTTGTCTTGGAGAGTAACTTTAGCAGTGCCCTGTACGCTGAGTATTGCTAAATAGTGTTAAGGTGAGTTTGGGTGTCCGTGGAGGGGGTTTGCTGCCAGTTAATTGGTCGTTATTAACCCCTTGGTAAGCGCAGTGGCTCTAATCTCGAGCTGAATCCTCTTTTCTCATAACTCCTCTCTAGACCACACCTGTGACCATGCAGGTTGGAGAAGGTCAGCAGGTGCAGATTGTCCAGGCTCAGCCACAGGGTCAAGCCCAGCAGGCCCAGAGCAGCACCGGACAGACCATGCAGGTGATGCAGCAGATCATCACAAACACAGGAGAGATCCAGCAGATCCCGGTAAGGCCCGTTCTGCCTTGCAGCCGCAAGGCGCTGTGCTCGTGTGGGGGCGGGAGTGCTTCCAGATCTTACACACAGAGGATCTCGTATACCCGTATGTGTAGATGTACACGTGTTTTTTTAAACCTATGTCCCTGTTCACCCAGACCACAACTTGCTTCCCTGTATACTGCCTGCTTTCCTCTAATCCACTTCAGGTTTGCCACCGTGGGGCAGCGCCTCTCCACGTCCCCGCACTCCACCTACGCAGAGGATGCTGGTAACCACTGTTCCATGCCAGGACCTGACGGCCCTGGGAGGCAGTCCTGTCTTTTGATTAGCAGAGAATAAGAGGGAGGTGTACGGGGAAGGCCATAAATAACACTTGTTGCATATTCATGAGTCAGTTCCCAGTGGAGCCTGCAGCAAAGTGTATTTTTGGCTTTCATTTAACTTACCCATTCCTTCACTGTGGACTGCTGCTTCCTGTGTGCCTTGAGGGATTTCATTTCTTAGATTTGTTGGCTTTTTTACTTGTACTTGCTCTTTTGTAAGAAATGTCCTATCTTAACACTTGCCATCTATACACTGGTCATTTTGCCACCCGAAAACGTGGAAAGTGAGTGACACGGAGCAGTCCTTCTGTTTCTGTCCCTTGGTCTGCCTGTTGTAAATGACATGGAGGCAGATACAGAAAGTCATTTGGACTTGGCTAATCACTTCCTCTTTGCAGAAAGCTCTGTTTTTGTAACTGTTCTTACTAAGTTAGCAGATAGACCAAGAGAAAGCTTAGGAAAGTGGAGTGTGTGAGTCTCTGTGCCTGTCTTTCTGTCTCCTCTCCCTCCCTCCCTTTCTTGCGCTTTTGGCGCATTCTCCCTCTGCTAGAGCTTGCTCCTTCTCCCTCTCTCCCTCCCCCTTCCCCCTCCACCACCCCCCCACCCCCCCACCCCCCCAACATACAGACCCATCAGTTTCAGGTGCCTTGCCTCATTGTGTCAGGCACTAACCAAGACCTCTCTCTTGAATGGTCCTCTGTTCTACATGTGAAGGCACCAAAACAAATTTACTTAAGCAGAGAAGAGTTCCCACTTTACAGTAACTTTAACTCAAGTCTTTTTAACCCTCTGGGGTACAGAGCTTTAGCACATATATGTTGCAAATTCATTATTTTCAGATACCTTCTGTAGGAGTCTGCATTTCTGAACTCAAGAGTGCTCGCCCCAATAGAGGGGACCTTCAGGAGGGAAACTTTGCTTCTCTTTTGGAAAGCCCAAGGAGCTGGCTTATTTATCCTGTAGTTAACGTCAAAAAGCTGCCAGGCGCCCCAGACCTGTCCTTGTGGTAGAGCACTGAGGGCAGAGCATCATTAGATGTCTAAACATAAGCCTAAAAGAGGAGCTTCTTGCTTCTAAGAACTGTTTGGAAACTCTCTGGCTCACAATTTTTCAGTCACATCTGTTTCTGCAAAGAGCTCTTCCCAGCTGAGAGGTGTAAAATCTCTGTGGCTGTCAGTATACTTTCCCTGTTCTTGAGACAAGGCTTTAGTCTTTCATCCTGGTTCCTGGTCTGGAGTTCGGGGACTCCTGGGACCAGCCACCATCAGTGTCGGCAGACGAGGCTTCCCGAGCCTCCACACAGCTGCCTTCAGCCCCGCAAGCAACTTAGTGTTGTTGCCTGGAAGCCACGTTACGGGATTTAAGGGGGGCGGTCTGGGCCTGGCATCACAACTTCCCAGCAGCTCTTCTTGACGTGTTCTCGGAAAGAAAAGACCGCAGGTCGCAATATCTTGCCCTGTCTCCTGTGAACCCGGTTCTTAACGGGTTTAGATTTTCTATCCCTCCGTTTTCCTAAGTGGACAATTCTGGAATGGTCTACCAAGAACTTCCAAGGTCTACACTGACTACCAAGTGTTGGTCTTTTCTTGGTGGGTTGCATCCCCTTTGAGACCGCAGTTGCAGAGAAGCAGTGTGACGTAACACTGCGTGCACACGGGCAGTTGCATTTACCAGCACTGTCCTCATGGAGGTAAAGTTCCCTGCCAGGGAGCTGGCTCTTGAAGGCAAGGGGAGAACTCACTCCGGGACAAGGAGGCATGACTTACCTGTTCACGTCAGGAAGTTCACCCTTGCAACAAAGGTAGGCTGGGCAGCCAGGAAGGGTGGTGTCTGGGCCCCCAGATAGAGAGAGACCAGTCTGTCCTTCTGGTACCTCGTTCATCGCCCAGATCCCGAGTGTGGATGTCTGCAGTGCTCTGCTGACTCTCTTCTGCTGAGCCATGGCTCCTCTCAGTGCAACCGCCTTGGTCTCTCCGTTCCCGCTCGAGGCACAGAGACTTCCATGGTACACTGGAGCGTTAAGAGCCTGAGTTAAGGCTTTTAGCGCACAATTAAATGCAGCATGTGGTATTATTGTATTATCTGAGACTTAATCTTAAGCATGAGGGACTCTAAAGGCCTTTTTGTAGCTTTGGTTTCCCGTGATGGGGTTTTCTCTGAAAGGTTTATTGATTCAGTTTCCCCTTGGGAGGAGTTTGGCTAGAAGCTAGTGCTGAACACCAAAGATCCTAAAAGTCCCACAGACCCCCATTGGTCCTGGCTCTTGGGGACAGAGATAGTGAAGCAGGCCAGCTTTTTCTTCCGAGGTGTGCAGCATGGGGTTGGGCAGGACTGGGGCTAGGGCACGGAGTGACGGCCATCTGCCTTGGGCTCCTGGCAGATGCTGGAGCTCTTGTGAGTATTGGATCAGCCATCCCGGGAAATAGGGTGGCGGGGTGTGGAGGTAGAGGGGGGAAAGGCCCACACTTTAGGGACAGAGCATTCCGATCATGTCTCACAGTCTTTGGGATAAAATCCTAAGATAAACTAAGCAAACAGCTAAGAGTCCGTGAATGTTGAGGGTGCAGCCATGCTGTTCGTCACATATGTGGCCAGATCCTCTGGGAATTTTTTCCACAGTCCATTCAGGGAACATATCCTCTGTTGTGTTTTGTGGCTTGTGGGGTGGGGATGTTCTGGTTTTGCCTGTGTTGACCTCTGTTGAAGAGGAGCTTTTCAGAGTCAGCTTCTTTGGAGAGCTCGGGGGGCAGGGGATGGTCACCGCAGGGGAAGCTTGCCTGGTGAGGCCACACTCAGTCCCCTGCGTCTGTCTGTCTGCCCCACCCTAGGTGCAGCTGAATGCCGGCCAGCTGCAGTACATTCGCTTAGCCCAGCCTGTATCAGGCACCCAAGTCGTGCAGGGACAGATCCAGACACTTGCCACCAGCGCTCCACAGGTATGTGCCCCAAAGGTGCAGGGCTTGGGTAGGGGACCGGCCCAAGCTGGCTTCTGGCTGGAAAGGAGGGCTCAGCAATCGCTCTCTTGCCACCTCACCCTTCAGCAAGAGACACCTCCACACCCTTCACATCTCTTCACCCCAAAGGACAGACGGGGTTTAGTGGAGGACTGGATTCAAAGCGTGTCTCTTACCATCTTGTTCTCGAGGGACAAAGAAATGCAAAGGAGGGGAAATCTCAAGGACGCTTGTGAAGAAAGCCTGATGTATGTGTGTATATGTCTGACCAGAGGAAGCACTTTGACAGACTGCCTCATCGTCAGCCTGAGTTTCCATCTTTGAACCTAAATAGCTGTTGTGTTCTGGCAGCCGCTGTGCCCTTTGGAAAGTTAGCCTGGATTTTACTTCCCCATGCACGCCCAGCCAGAGACTGTCCGCTTCGTCTCCTCTCGTGCCCTAAGAGACGGAGGACTGTGAGCCACAGGTGCTGAGGGGACAGCCTCCCTGGGCTTGAGGATTGGGGGTTGGGGAGTATGGGCATCATTTGCACTGGATAGGGGATGCTGGTCAGGGGGAGGCATTGTTAATGGATTCTTTTGCCTCAGACCCAAAAAAAGCAGCGATCGTTTAAGAGCTGGACCCGTCTGGCCCAGTTGCATTTCTGGTGATGTATCTATTGACAGTGGTGACAGAGCTGAGTTTGTAGAGCAGGTCTCCAAAGATCTCATTTGGGAAAATATAAGGAATGAGCCAAAAGCAAGGCTTCTGAGTTCCATATAGTCTCTGGGATCATTAAAGGGCCTGTTCTAAACCCGTGCCTTGGATCACATAAGGGCTTGGCCTTTTCCCTAATTCCTTTGGGGCTGACTGGCATGGAGTCACATCTCCAAACCGGTCAGGTCACACCCTTAGGTACCCCTCTTTTTAAAACACAAAAAACAAAAAGTCTTGTAAGATTTTAACCTGGGGTCCAAAAACTTTTCATGGCGAGGGGGTGGGAGGAAATGAGAAGGAAGAGGTTTTAGTTCCTCAGAGGTCAGTTTGGGGGCCAGAAACCAAAGCCAGTGAGTGGGGAGAGTCGGGTTGTCAGACAGGAGGGGGAAGAAGCAAGAAGAGGGCACCATTACAACAACTACATTACAACAGGTTGTGACTGTGACGGCCCGGCATGTAGTAGTACGTGTGTGTTGAACGACTGCTGAGTGAATAACATGTAAATGGCATTTAAAGGTAAATGAAATTTTCTCAGCTCGTGTGAAGAGCAGTCCTGCTGGCCACAGGGCACAGTTGACCTTCTCATCTATGAAGAATATTTGCCATTTGTCTCAGGGTCATTCATTTATTCTGTAGACATCTCTTGAATACTTAACTTTGCACTGGAGGCTGTAAACATAGCCACTTAGAGACTGGTAGACTGGTGGGAGGGGAAGGACCCCCAGTAAGGGACAACAGTAGGAAACCGTCATGAAGCCCTATCACGCCTGTCCCCTCCTTACTCCTGACGGCCTTACGGGTAGGCCTGACAGGGTGTTTTTGGCTGTTGTGAGGACCCTCAAGAGGATAGTCTGTACCTTGCAGGTTGGCTGTGAGGGTTCCAGGAGATGGTACACAGAGGACGTTCCTAGTCAGATGTTGCAGAGGTGCACATATGCACGTAAGCCTGCTTTCGTCTTCTTACTAGTCTACCAGGCTGCGTCCGCAGCTCGCACTATATGATGCGGTTCTGCACGTCAGCCAGCACGTTTCTTTTCAAATGTACTTAAAATCCCCACGTAAGATTGTAAGTACACGTGATACAGGTTTTCCTTGCTCCACCCGCCTCCACCCTCCCCCCCATCCCCCACCCCCACCCCCTGCTTGGCCCAGACGACTTCACGTGGCCTGTCTCGGAAAAAGTACTTCATAGGTGTGCCACAAGGGCTTCCAGGGCCAAGGCCACCTCCCCGCCAGGGTGTTTCATATTCCAGGCAGATAATCTAGGTGATACGGGTTTGGTTTGGAGCCCACCTTCCAAGAATGAAACAGACCACTCACCCCTTTGCCCCGCGTTTTGCAGTCTGCATTCACTGGCTAAAGGTCTCCTGGGGTTTCTGCCTAAGCCGTAAATGTTAGGCGTTGTCATGTTAGCACCTAGGAGCTTGCAATGAGAAGCAGGTGGGAAGCAGGTGGACATTAAGAGAGAGGGTTATGGAAGTTGTGTATGTTACACGTTCCGGGGTCCTCTGTGGTCCCCTCTGTGGTCCCCTCTGTGGCCCTCGGCTCGGAGTAGCCATCAGTAGTTGCTCTCCTGCTACTCATTAAGCACCTGCTCTGTGCCAGGCCTCGTTCCAGGCACTTGATGTGCATTGTCTCACGCAGTCTTCACAACCCTCTCCTGGTTGTGGGCTGCCGGAGGAGTGGGCCAGACCCTGCAGCTGACCTTACTCTGCCATCTTGATTCCTGCAGATCACGCAGACAGAGGTGCAGCAAGGACAGCAGCAGTTCAGCCAGTTCACGGACGGACAGGTAGGACACCCAACTGGGGGAGGGGCCGTGGGGGAGAGGCTGTGGGGGGGGGTAGCGGGTGTGAGATCTGTGGGTTTGGATGGTTACGGCAGCTGTCCTATTTTCTGTTAATGAGTGGACAGAAATTGTTAAAGTGGGTTCAGTCTTGAATTTGGAGTACAAATCCTTTAGATTTAGATTTGTGGGAGCTGAAAATAATCTCAGACATTATATAGTCCCAATCCCCATTTTACAGATGAGTCAACCGAGTCCTAGAGATGAGAAGTGTCTTGTCTGTGCTCATGCAGCTCTTGATTGCAGAACCAGGACTAGAATGCGGGTCTCCTGTTTCCTTCTTTAGGACTAGTTTTTTCTAAGCTATGCCGCTTTTTAATAGCATGGGTTCGTTGAAATGCAGCGAACATGTGACTTCTCAAGCTCTCTTGGTGCCTGGAATTTAGTAATTCTGAACTCATGTGAGGAAGGAGTCACCCTTTCCCTCTGTCTTTTTCCTCACACTAATGGTCCCAGAGACCCCCGAGTACATGGTAGGATGACCACCCCCCCGCCCCCACGCCTGTGTTCTCTGCTGCCCGGAAGGGAGAGGAGCCGGCATCAGGACCCACGTCTGGCCCCTGCCTGCACCACACACTAGGCTCACATGCCAGGGCTCTTGTGGCGCGGGGGGGGGGGGCGGTCTTCGCCTGTGGGCTTTTTGAGGGGGGAATGCCTTTCCATAGTGGCTACCTGAGCTGCTTCTCCACGCCTCACGGGTCTTGGCTTAGTAAGCGTTTAAACCCAGGCCACCTCCTCAGCAGGGCCCATGTAGGAAACGCAGGTTCACTGTAGCCTCGGCCTGAGCCAGGTACTCGGAGGAAAGGAGGAGGAGAGGGGGTAATCCTACTGTCCCTACTAGTGAGGATTACCAAGAGTTGGGGAAATGCTGACTTCCAAGCTGCTGGTACAGTGGATCGAATTGCTTGTGTTTGTCACAGAGGAACAGCGCGCAGCCAGCCCGAGGCTCTGAGCTAACGGGAGAGGCAGAGCCCAGAGAAGTGAAAGCCACGGGAAATGCAACTCCCTGCACCTCTTCCCCGCCCACCACACACACCCCCTCACACCGGGCCGGAGCCTCCTGTGTCTGCTGCGCCCAGCCCCCGCAGAGCCCCACTCCCCCTCCTCCCTCCGACGCCTTACAGTGGGTGGTGGTCGAGGTGTCCGGGGCCCCCAGCCAACTCGAGGCCCATAGGGAGCTGCATGCCCCTCTCCCAGGGGTGACCTCACTCTCTCCTCTCCACCCCTCGCAGCAGCTCTACCAGATCCAGCAAGTCACCATGCCCGCCGGCCAGGACCTCGCCCAGCCCATGTTCATCCAGTCAGCCAACCAGCCCTCCGACGGGCAGGCCCCCCAGGTGACCGGCGACTGAGGGCCTGAGCTGGCAAGGCCACGGACGCCCAACACAATTTTTGCCATACAGCTCCGGGCGATGGGTACAGCCTCCCTCCCCAGAGGACCCGGCCGACCTCCGCGCCTCCTACAGGCTAGGACACTGGTGCACTGCGCCCCACGCTGGAGGCCGAGATTCTCCAACAGAAAGATGCAATATTTTTTATTTCCTTTTTCTCCATTTTTTCTCCGAGGAATCAATATTTCAGTATGTTGAGCTGTGTGTCCAATGCTATGAAATGAATATTAAATAACATATTTATGGCATTTTCTTGAAGAGTGTGGTTGAAGAAATACTTCTTTTGTTTTCCTTTTTTTTTTTTGATTCTTACCGCCACTTCTTTCCAGAAGCACATCTCCTCAGGGGGGTATGTTATCTCCTGACTCTCGGAGCAGCTGCGGCCCTAGGATTTGCCACCTTGTTCTGCCCGCAGATTGAATTAGGTGACCACGTAGCTTCTTTCTCACTAGTGGTCCTCTTCCTCGTGACCCTGTGCTCGTCCCAGAGCTCTGTGTGTTTGCACCCAGAGGCCGTGGAAACATTCCTTGCGTTTAAGAGGTGAACTCATTTGCCATGGAGAGTGGATGGTTTCATTTCCAAACCCTTCTCTCCCAGGGACCCAAGGAGACTAGAACTTTGTGCATTTGCCCACCTCCACCCCCCATTTTTTATCTTTAAAATGCATTAAAAATTGTGCTAGTCTCCTTTGCTGCATGGACTTCAAACTGCATGAAATGCAATAAATCTCATTTTAGATAATTTAGAGTCTGGGTTTCTGTGTCTGGGGCATTCATGGACCACTTTTCTTGGGAAGGCTTGGAAATTAGGTTTGTTTGCCCTCAGGTTGCGTGTCTGTGAAGGAGCGGGACCCTTGTGAAGAGCGGGCGTCCAAAGCTAAGGGAGCTAATGCTGCATATCTGATTCAAATGGAGGTCTTCCGCTGATTTTGCAAATGAACTAGATCGGAATCTGTTTGCTGCTTGGAGACGCCCGCCTGCCTTCCCTCCTAGACTACCACATGTGGGCCAGATGCAGCGGTGTCCTGCTGGTTGAGCGTCAAGAGAGCATCTCTCGTGGAAGAAACTGTCTCTGTCCTTCAAATCAGGACCCGGATCAGTCCCTCCACTTCTGCCTTGGCGCAGGCTGCCATTCTGAGCTGCCGGCTACAGCCGTGCCCATTACCAGAGGCATGGCATCTGCCACGGAGGGCAGCCCAAGCCTCTTGTTAGCCAGCAGATCAGAGGGTTCACAGCCAGGGTGTGCTTCCCGATAATCGAAGCAGGAAGAATAGAGCATTCCACTTCTTCACTGGCTTTTGTTGGCCACAGAGGCCAGCGGTGAGCCTCTTCTCCTAACCCTCACTGTACCATCCTTACAACCTGAGTGAGGCCTGTTGTTGTGGGGAGAGCAGGGAATGGAGTGCGAGGAGGAAGGAGGTATTAATTTCTTCTCTGATGGTAATACGCCATCAAACCGTGGGCAACTCCCTTCTCTTTGGACTATCCTAAGGAGTGAAATGGGGACAGGGAAGGGGCTTTGATAGGAGGTGATGGCAAGTCTGACCCTGAGACCCTGGTAACTCTCACACCAAGTGTCCCTCGCTGTTAACCATGGTAAGTACTTGGGCATCTATCATCGATTTCATTTTCAATCATTTACCTAAGTGTACCTTACAGTATTCCACAAGAAAAATTAAGATGGCTTGTGTAGAAAACATACAGAAAGACATAATAAAATATGACAAATTAGGATTAAGAAGAGTATCATTGAGTGGGAAATCCAGATTGTAAACGTGAACACAAACGTTCTGGCCATAAAGACCTACGTAGCTGTTTGAATTCAATTTCACATTTGGCCCTGGGCTCCCTGGCCACCGAGGCAAAAAGATGAGACCAGGTAACAGATTCATACTATAAAGGGAAGAAAAGTAACATTGTCTTTCAAAAGCAAAGATTTTCTCAGTTGTAAGGTTTTGGATACATGGTTCCCCTCTGGTGACCTCTTGGTAGGTGAAGCAGGTGATAACTATCACAAGAAGTCGGTAGGTCCGCCCCCATGAGTCAGGGGCAGCGCCCCAGGCTTCTTCCTGACTCCCAAGTTTAGCGCCCCCCCCCCCCCGCCCCCCGTGTCCAGTTATCTTCGTTCTAGTTCTGGACTTCTCTCCGAAGGGGATCATCTGGCTTTTCCCACTGTCCTGTACCCAGTCTCACCCAGCCCCACGTGGAGAAATGCAGGCTCAAGGAACGCCAGCCTCAGAGGAACAGCAGCAGCCCAGCGATTTCGTTTCCTCACCGACCTCCCATGTTGAGGCCACAGCGCTGCCCCACCTTGCTGCTCTTCAACTCATTCTCGAAAACCCAAGTAGCTGGATTTTCACACCAGCCGGAGGGTCCCCGTTTCCCATGGACTTCCATTCTTATTTTGGAGATGTTTGGATCAGTTGTGATCGGCAAGCAGCTTCCTTACTGAGCACGTTCCCTTTAAGTTTCCCCGCCAGCAAGGCCCATCTGGGTGTAAACAAACACTTTAGTGCAGCCCAAGAGAGCCCCTGTCTAATCCCCAGCACGATCCCCTTACATCCGGAGCACGCTTTCAACATTTTTCCTAGCACTTGCAGCGTCCGATGATCTTCACAGTGACCCTGCAGGGGAGACAGCAAGAGGGATAATGATGCCTGTGTTACAGATGGAGACATGGGAGGCCTAGCAAGGTGCAGTGACTTGCCCAAGGTCACTCCGTGAATAGGGGTGGAGCTGAAGCCAAAACGGTGGTATCCTGACCCCGTGTGTATACATAGTGGCTTTCCGGCCAAAGGTGGGGTGCACGGAAGAACAAGACTTTACCAAATGTGAACAGTCTCCTTTTGTTCTGCCTCCCCAAGCCATTGGTCCAGTCTTGGGTATACGTGGAATAAATAAAGCAATCGGATCTGGTGTGTGGACAGCTGGTGGTTGGGATGGCTCTCTCAGACTGGTGCTGGAGACCGGTAGCCCCTGGGGTTTTGAAGACCACCTGGCCAGCCTCCTTGCTGTTCAGTTCTGCTGAGGCCACAAGGGGGCAGCAGGCAGCACTTCCCCAAGCCTCCGGACGGTGCCCTGTCTCACCCACCCTTATCCCGACTTGAGGCTGTTCTAGGAACTACAAGGGGGTATGACTGTCCCCTTTTTCAGTGGGTCCTAAGTTCTTAACCCCATACCTGGTAAGACCCTTAACTTTTGAAGGCAGGGGCATCTCTAGGGCAACTGAGGGCTGCAAACACTGTCCAAGTATTATATCAGGGTAGGTTCTCAGGTTTTATTTATTTTTTAAAGTAATCTTTACACCCGGCCTGGGGCTCGAACTCATGACCCCAAGTTGAAGCGTCACATGCTCTACTGACCAAGCCAGCCAGTTACCCCAGTTCTCAGATTTTAATAAGACTTTCTGGCAACCCAAGTTCATTCAAGGCCCTTCTTATCTCCCTAGTTTTGTGTCTTTCCACTCTCTTCTCTCCACTCTACGCACTCGGTTGCCCACTGGTCCCTGACCTCACCTCCGTGTTTTCAGAATGTACTGGCCCCAATGCCTGGAATGTTTTTTTTTACTTCCTCTTCCACTTACTGATCTAGACATCCATCAAGGCCTGATTTAAATGGCCCTTGCTGGGGCGCCTGGGTGGCTCAGTCGGTTGAGCGCCGACTTCGGCTCAGGTCATGATCTCACGGTCCGTGAGTTCGAGCCCCGCGTCGGGCTCTGTGCTGACAGCTCGGAGCCTGGAGCCTGTTTCAGATTCTGTGTCTCCCTCTCTCTGACCCTCCCCCGTTCATGCTCTGTCTCTCTCTGTCTCAAAAATAAATAAATGTTAAAAAAAAAAAATTAAAAAAAAAAAAATAAATAGATGGCCCTTGCTGAGAAACTTCTAACTCCTGGGGAAGAGTCCGCAAAGACCTCTTCCATGCTCCCGCGGTAGCGTCTAGAGCCTCTCCTGTTTGCACTCGTATTCACAGTCATTCAGCAAATATTTCCTTGGCACTTTCTGTGTGTCCGAAATTGTTTTGGACGTTGTAAAAACAGCTGAAAATTAGCCAGATGAGATTGTGTTATCGTGGAGCTTATATTGGGTTGGGGGAAAGGGGAGAGGGTGGATGGGAATGAGAGAGAGAGAGAGAGAGAGAGACAGTAGCAGAAATCCCCTATCACTCTTAGAATTTTCTGGATTTGGCTGTCTTCCTTACAGATGGTCCTCCTCCAGTTCAGAGTCCTCTCTGCACCTCCAGAGCCCAGCACAGGGCCTGGGACCAAGAGGATACGAGTGACTGATGAAGAGTGAATGAACATAAACCCTTCCCTGAAAACAGGGCCTCCACACCCGCGCTCATTCCCACCTCCTCTCGTCTCTTGCTATTGCTTTTCCCTTGTTAACAATTTTTGTTTGTTTTATTGAGCTCTGATAATGTGAGAGGCAGGGATAGTAGACAGAGATTATTCTTTAGAGAAATTTCTGTGTAGGAAAATATATTTAAGCTTGATGCCTAATAGATGATCTCATTTCATCTTTACATCCTCATAAGGTAGGTATTCTCATTTTATAAGTGAGAAGTGGGGGTTCAAAGAGGTTGAGAAATTACCTGAGGTCACCAGCTGGCCGAGTGGAGCCAGATGCTTCAAGAAGCCTCCTGTCCCAGCCGGGCTCAGCCCCATTGGTCTCCTCCCCTCTGTTCAGGATTCTTCTCTGCTAGAGAATGAGAGCTCCTGCACTCCCCTCCCCTGGTAGGGACCTAGCTTTTGTCCCACGACTCCAGCGTCTGTAGGCCTCTGTAAGGGGGCATCTGACCTCCCAGGAGGAGAGGACCCTAGAGGGGAGGTCAAGTGCCTGGTCACAGAAGCAACTTGGATGTGACCTCCCCAAGCTCCCTGAGCTGGGCCGGTGGTGTTACTCCCTAGCTTGGGTTTGGAAGAGGGGATGGGAGAAGCAGCAAGGCTGGTGCCCGGGAGGGGAGAACATAAGATGGGTCCCAGTTGAGAACAGGGTGGGCTGGGTTCCTCTGGCTGGTGCTGAGGAACAGTCCAAAGTAGCCAGCCCCCCCTCGGCAGCCTGGAGCCCCCTCACCTCTCCAGCTCCCAAACTCTCCCCCAAGCCCCTGTGCCTCTCTCTTTCAAGTGAAATTCTGAGACAGAAGCTTTCTAAGATCTCGCATGTGTCAAATGTCTTTATTTTGCCCTTTGTTTGGCGACGGGTGGCATTCTAACTTCACAATTATTTGCGCTCAGCACTCTGAAGATACTATTCCATTGTCTTTTGGCATCTGTTGTTGCTGATGAGACGCTTACTGTCAGTTCAATTATTGGACCTTCGTAGATAAGCTATCTTTTCTCTCTGGTGGCTTTTAGAATTTCCTTTTTATTCTTGATATTCTACACTTTAGCTAAAAGGTGTCTAGATGTAGTTTTGTTTTGTTTTTAAAGATATCTTACTAGGCAGTCTGAGTCTTTTCGATCTAGAAATTCATGTCTTATTTCTGGAAAGATCTTAGTCACTCTTTCCAGTATCTTTTTCTGGAGATAAAACATGCTGGGATTTCTTATTCAATCTTCAATGCCTCTTTCATGTTTTTAATCTCCTTATCATACTGTGCTTTGTTCTGGAGGATTTCCTTGGTTCTAGTTTCTAATTCACTAATTCTCTCTTCAGCTGCATTTACTCTACTAACCCACGTATTGATTTTTTTTTTTTTAATGTCAGTGACTTTAGTTTCCATTTCTAAAATTTCTAGATAGTTCTGTTCACATCTGCTACCTGGTTTGACATCGTTCTGTTTTTGTTTTATAGATGCTATTCCTTCTTTTATCTTCTTGAGGATTTTAACTATATTACACTTCCTTTCAGATTGCTCCGTTATCTCTAGATCTTTCAGTATGAAGTCTCCATGAGAGAGATGTCTCTCGAGATATTGTACTTTTTCTTACATGTTGTGAAGTTTATCCTTGAGATAGTTCTTTTCAGCACATTTTCCTGACCATACCTGGAGATATAGAAGCCACCCAAAGAGCTGATTTCTCAGCTGTATTTGCCCAAACCATGTGGATGTGCACAGCCCCAAACTAGTTCTTATATTAGTGTCTTGGCTTGGGACTTTTCTGCCCAGAGCCAAGACCAGGAGGCTAGCAGGCAGAGGTCTATTAGTCCTGTTTATGGCAGGCAGCACTTGCCCAGACCCAGCATTAGGCAGGGAGCCTACGGCAGCCCCTGCCACTTGTGGGGTTTGCAACTATACCTTCTGTCCTGCTGAATGCCTCCTCAGAGGTATGGCCTCTACTATTCACCAGAATGCCCTCTCACTTCTGGCCCTTAGAGACTTCTCATTCTTGCTTTTGAGTTTGGATATATTTTTATAAGTCGTCCAGAATTTATCTTGTATATATCTTTTAAGGAAGAGGGACTTTAATACATGTTCAATCAAGTTCGACCTGGAAGTCCCACTCTCTGGGCCTCGACCCCTGTCACTGAGCCCCCAGCCTGCCTTCTGAGCCCCCATTATCCTCCTTGGACCCCTATCTCCCTCACCAAGTCTTATCCCTTTTCTGGACCCGCTTCTCTGCTACTCAGTCTGCAGTCCCTTCTGCTAACCTCATCTCCTTCCCTGAGCCTGCATCGAAGCTTCTCCCACCAGGGGAGCAGGGAAGCTTTCTTCCAATGCACCCTCAGCAAGTCAGAAACGTCCTTCCTCTTCGTTTTGCAACCGAGTCCACAAGTCCCAGCGGATCTCACTGAGAACACGGAGCCTACCAGCACACCTGCAGCCGTAGTGGAGCCTTCTGCATGGTCTTCCAGGAGTTGGGGGTCAAAGAGGAAGAATCTCGAAGCCAGAGGAGGAGCCACAAAAGAAGGGATGGTTTTGACTTTCAACTCCACACCCCCTCTCCTTCAGTGTCTCCTCTTTGTGGGCCCCCCTCCAGCCCTGAGGATCAATGGGGGTTCACTTTCGCTGAGCTCAGCAACACCGTTCCCTCCCTACTTCCTGTGTCTCTGAACTGACTGGCCCTGAAGGCCTGCGTGGGCTGGGCTGGGGAAAGCTCAGGGGCACACGGAGATCTGGGGGGATAGAAACTCCTCTGTTCCCTCCGGTACCTCCCACCTGCCAAGGGGCCTAAGTCTCTTGTTCTCTCTGGCCTCACTGCGAAACAGAAGCAGGCCTGATCTTTATACTTCTTCCTCCTGCTCACAGTGGAGTGGAGCCCTGGGAGTGAATGATGCAAGTGATGTCACTACCCCGTGTGCACCCCACCCTGCACGCCAAGCCCCTGCTCCTAGGAAGCCTTCCCAGATTGAGAAGAGCTGCTAAGACTAGGAGTTTCTCACAGCATGTCCCCTCTCCCATGCATTCAGTCTTCCTGATAGCTGGGCAAGGTGGGGTAGAGGTGGAGTGGCTTGCCCAAGGTTACCAGCTAATCCAGAGGTAGAGGCAGGAAGCCCAGCCATGACCTGTAGTTCAGTGCTCTTTCTGCCCCTGGCACTGCCGGCCTCCTTGGGTGCCGATCCCTCTAACTCCACCCCTCCTGAGCCCTCTCCTATGGAGCCCCACCTCTGCAGCATGGCCAGGCTAAGGCTGTGGCCAGACTCTTTCCTATCAGGCCAAACTGGACCCTCCAGCTTAGCATTCAAGGCCCCTGGTGTCCCCCTTGCCAAGCTTGCCCTTCCTCCCCTCTGCTCTATAACTTCTCCATCCCTACCCCCCACCTACACATACACACACACCCTACAACACAGGGGTAGAGAGCAAGATTAGATGAGTCTCTTCACTGACCCTCAGTCTTCTTGTCTGTAAAATGGGGGTGTAAGCAGCATTGCATCACAGGGTTTTGGGTTGGGGTGCCGAAATAAGACAATGCAGGCGGATCACCCTGGATAAGGCCTAGCATTTAGCCCGGACCTCATTAACGGGGTCTGCAGGCGTCATTGGCTGCACTTCTCCGCACCTCTCCGAGTCCCCCATGCCCCTGTCCCCTTGTGGAGACATTGCCAGTGGAGACTTTTCCCTTGTCTGACCTCTAGCAGCCCTAAGAGCTGTAAGAAAACCCGGGGGGAGAGGGAAGAGGAGGAAGTCGGGTGGGTGGAACCTCGACCCCCAACTCACCCCAACCCAAGCAGAACACCTGTGCTTGAATACTTCTTACATGTTGGGGTGCTACTTTACGATTCTGTCTATAAGGAGGATTCCACTGTTAGTAAAATCGGAAAACCACAGACTTAAAACCCCGCTTCCTACTCCAAGAAAAGAATCTGCACCTTTGGTTGACCTGAGATCACACCGGTGGGCTGTTATAGTCAATGACAGGCTTGAGCCTGGCCCCGGGACAGAGGTCCCAGACACTTTTAGACCCGGAACCCTCACAGACCCGGGAGCCTCCACCCCTGGCAGGGGTGAGCCACGAAGAACAAGGATCAGGCCATCTACAGTTCCCCTCAGCCTACAGCACTGGTCCCAGGATCCCAGTGCACAGTAGGCAGGTGCCAGCCAGCAGGGAGGACAGGTCACAGACAGTTCTGGGCTTACCCACGGGCTGTGTATCCTTCAGTGCGTTCCTGTATCTCTCTGAGCCTCGGCTTCCACACATGCAAATGGCTGCTCTCTGTCTCAGATGGGGCAGGACCTGGCACACAGCTGGTGCCCTGCAAATGGGAGCTCTCCCTCCCCACCCTTCCTCTCAATCAATACTTGCTCCATTGATGGATGATGGTGACAGTGATGAACTACAGGAGATCCTGGAGTCCTGCCCCCTTCTTCTGGTACAGATGGAAAAACTGAGGCCCATAGTGGGGAAGGGACCCGCCCAGGTGGGTCTGGGCAGAGTGGAGACATTCTGGTAGTGTTAGGCAGTGTTACCAGGGAGAGGTGCAGGGGTTGGGGGGTGGGAAAGAAGCTGCTGAGGGTGGGGTGCAGGGAACAGGTGGGAGAGAGGAAGAGAAGGAGGAGGGTGGGAAGCCACAGTGCCCCTCCCACCCCCACCCCTGCAGCAGGGAGGCGGACTGAGAGAGCTTGAGACAGCTGTTTGCTCAGAAAAGTGTCTTAGTCACTAAAGGCTGTGGTGAGGAAAGTCCATCCTCCCAGTCATGTCCTGGGAATCCGGATGGGGGCAGGAAGGCCACCGGGTGACCCTCACAGTGGCCACCTGTCCTCTCGGAACCGGACTTTCTCCTCTGCCTCTTCCAGTCCTTATGCGCACGTGCGCGCGCGCACACACACACACACACACCCCAAATAAACCACTTATGGCCTCCTAGGACCATCTTCTCCATTCCCCTCACCCCTTAAGAAGAGTCCACGTCTTTCCACTTTAAAAAGGAGTGGGCCTGTCCCTCCGTTCGTTACACACACCCCTGCAGGAGAAACAGGCAAAGTCTGTGTCCTATGAAAGTCCTTCCTGAGATCTAACTTCCATCCCTCCGGCAGCCATGGTCTCTTTCCTTTTCCTGCTGCCAGTGAGGAGGTTGTCTGGAGCTGGAGTTGGCAAAGGTGATGAGGGGCCCTCTCCTGGCAGTGAGGGCTCCTCACAAAGAGAGGCAGCGACTTGTTCAGCATCTCAGATGGGAAGAGAACCGTGGGGTCCAGAGGTGACGCTAAGCTTAAAGATCAGATTTCCAAGAACAGACCCAGGGTCAGATATTCTGGGTATTGGTAAGGGCAACCTGGGTTCAAGTGGCGTTTCTGCCACAGAACGGCCTCAAAAAGATCTCCGGAACAACCCAGATCCTTTAACAACTGCTTTTCTTTCCACCTACCATTCAAGTCCTCAGATCTTCTTAGTCCTACCCTACAGGACCCCTCCCTGATTGTGGAAGCCCAGACAGTCCCATAGAGTACAAGAGAGCGGTGCCGCATCTCTAGGGGGTGCTAGCTTCATCCCACAGGGAGACAGGAAGGATGCGGCGCATCTGTAGCTGGGCCCTGGGGTCCAGAAACCTTCACCAGCTACCAGCGAGGTCGGGGCATAACCTGCCCAGAGGCACCAGGCTCTGGCCCTGGGCACACCTGCAACTTCAAGGAGCAGCAGGAAAGATTCAGGTCAGACCCCAGAAGGCATCCCGTGTTATGCAGAGGGAAAAGGGTCACTAGCCGGGCACGGGTGTGGGCCAGCTGCCAAGCTGGGCTCGGGGACCCCCCAGGTCCCGGCAGCCCCCTCCCCGCCGCCTGCGGATCTGCCTCTCTCCCTCCCCCACAGGCGCTCAGCAGATCAATGCTGCCTTTGCTGACAGCTGAGAATCGAGCTCGCCTTCCCGCCCCCTGCCCCGCCCCTCCCGCTCCGCTCGGTCCCCCGAGATCCTCCCGGAGGAACGAGAAGAGTTTGCTGCGGAAGCCTTCACCCTGGGGCAGGGCCGGAGGAGGGAGCGGCTGGTGGGGCCCAGGCTTCCGTCAGGGGAAGAGGGAACGAGGATCGGGAAACCCAAATTACCACTCCGCGCAGGGCCCAGAGGGCTAAATGGAACGAAAGGGCTGCCCCCTACTGCTAGAGGAGGTCAGGCACCAAGAACTTTCCAGCTGGAGAGGGAGTTCGTGGGAAAAGAGCCTCCCGTTTGAGGGTGGGATTCTGTGGGCCTCTGGGGAGAAAGTTGTCCGGCCCGCAGCGCTAGTTCAGAGCTCACCTCCCATCACCCACGTGCCTTGACCTGGGAGGGAGGCCAGGTAGCGGTTCAGGCTGGGTTGGCTGGGAGCAGACCCCTCCATCAGAGGAGACTCTTCGCAGGGCAGGGTGGCCAGCCAGGAGGCTCTTTCCCCAACACGAAGAAGGGAAGCTCAGACGTGGGGGTGGGGCTGGGGGTGGGAGGAAGAACGGACACACCCGGGGTCCACTGTGCAACACACTGTGACCCAGCTCGGCAGCGCTGGGACAGCAGGCCTTTCAGGTAGGAGCTGCTCGCCGAGCCACACGCGGCACCGGCACATTCTACACACGCCGCCCAGCGGACTAAGGGCACGACCCGACGGGGCACACCTCATCGCTTCCACCGCCACCACCCAGCGGGGCCTGGACCGTGCACACTCCTCTTCACACCCCTCCCCATCGTGCCCACGCCCCACACCTGCACGCACTCCATCCCATCACCGCGCGCACCCGCAGCCGCCCGCTCTGCACACACGGAGCACGCACTTCTGCATCCACTCGCACCCGAACTCCACGGGACGCCGAGCCCCGTCCACGGCCGCGGCCGCAACTCCACACTCCACGCCCCACTTTCCGCAGCCACACACCGGGCGTCCCACCCCAGCCCGGCCTTCGGGGCCCGGCAGCCCCTCGCGGCGGTGCACGCCACTTGCACGCGGCCACAGCCCCCCGGGGGCCGCCGCCACGCGGTCGGGTCCCGGCACCGACTCGGCGGCCCGCGCGGCCGGCGCGCCCGGCCCCGCCGCTCGCTCCGCGCGCCCCCCTCCGCCTCGCCGCGCCCGCCCGCTCGCTCCCTCCCGATTTGGGAAGGCGGCCGCGGGGCGGGCGGGGGTGGCGGGGGAGGGGCGGGGCGGGGGAGGATGACATGTGAGCGGCGCGCCTGAGGCAGGTGGAAAGGCGAGCGGCATGGAGCGCGTAATAAGAGAGTTGGAGTCGGAAAGAGCCGCCCCAGTCGCCGGGGAAGCGGGCGGTCAGTGCGGGCTCCGGCGGCCCCCAGGCTCCGCGCGCCCGCCCCCGGCCCCCGCGCCTCCCCGGCCCGGCCCCTAGCCCCCGCCGCCCCGCGCCGGCCCCGGGCTGCCCCGCCGGGCCCGGGTCCGAGCCATGCGCCGCTGAGCGCCCCGCGCGCGCCCGCCCCGGACCTTAGCCGGGCCCCGGCCCCCCCTCTGCCCGGCGCCGCCCATGGCCGAGGCCCCCCCGCGCCGCCTCGGCCTGGCCCCCCCGCCCGGGGACGCCCCCCGAGCCGAGCTGGTGGCGCTCACCGCGGTGCAGAGCGAGCGGGGCGAGGCGGGCGGGGGCGGCTCCCCGCGCCGCCTCGGCCTTCTGGGCAGCCCCCTGCCGCCGGGCGCGCCCCTCCCTGGGCCGGGCTCGGGCTCGGGCTCCGCCTGCGGCCAGCGCTCCTCGGCCGCGCACAAGCGCTACCGCCGCCTGCAGAACTGGGTCTACAATGTGCTGGAGCGACCCCGCGGCTGGGCCTTCGTCTACCACGTCTTCATGTGAGTTTGCGACCCTGCGCCCCTTGCCGCGCCCCCGTGCGTAGACCCCCGCGCGGCCCCTGCCCGAGCCCGGGGCTCCCCAGGGATGGTCGGCAGCCATGACTCCGCCCCCCGCACCCCCCCCCCCCCACCAAGTTGCCGCGACCGACCCTCCTCTCTACCCCCAAGCCTGAGCCCGATTTCTGATCCCCCGGTCTGACCTTAACCCTGATCCCCAGGTCCTGATCCCCGCTTGACCTCGCTTCTGACCTCCCCACCGCAACTCTTTATTTTCATCCTGATCTCCAACCCCTGCTCCTCTGTCCCAGGTACTCCCCACATCCAGCTTCTGGTGCCCCATCCTCTCTGCATTCCGGAGCCACTACAGCGGGGTCCCGTTTCCTCTTCCCTGCCTGTCTCCTTGTGCCCCAGACACAAAAGGAACCATTGGCCCCCACACACTTTCTGTCACCATCTCCCCAACTTTGTTGGCAGAGTGGGCTTCCCCCCGGGCTCCCCTTGGAGATGACCCTGTCCAGGAATGGCCTCCACCCCATTCTGGGGCTGGCCCCCCATTGTAGGTGTTTGGGGGTCCCCGTGAACCACCTGAGCCCTGACACTCGTGTGTGCTGTATGTCTGTCTTCACCCAGCCTCCCCTCCACCGTCAACTCCCCAGTGGCAGCAGCGGGCGGCCCTGCTAGCTTGCCCAGCTCGCTGGCTGCTGCACCAGGCCTGGCGCTGGGCACCCTGGGGAAAAAGAAAGAGGAGAGGGGTAGGTTTGGAAACACTGACGCTGCGGGCCCCCTCCTCCCCCTTGCCGGGCTCCTACAACTTTCAAAAACACTGACCCCTCTTGGATGTAAAGAGTGAATTTTGGCAGCTTAGAGCTCAGTCTTGGGGGACGGCCTGGCCCAGCCGGGAACATGAGAGGCCCCGCGGATATCAGTTGAAGGGCCGGGCCTGGCGCTGGGACGCCCGGAGGTGCCCGAGAAAGACCTCTGGTCCCTGGAAAATGTACCGATATTAATTCCTTATTGCTGCTCTCAGAGAGGGCTCTCTGGTCTTGGGGTCTCCTGGGTGGTCCCCTTGCCTACCCACCTGACTGTCAGACGGTCTTTCTGCCTTGTCTGGCTGGCCCTGTGCCGGAATTTCCACCTGTGTGTGGTTGGCCCGTCTATTCATCTCTCCCCCTAACTGTCCAGCCGTCCCTCTGCTTGTCTGTTTCCGTCCCTCTGTGTGCCTGCCTGTCCATCTGTCCATCTGCCTGTCCACCTGCCTCACTCTTCTACTTGTCTTTTTCTTCCTGTCTTTTGGTCTGTCTTCCTGCCTGCCTCTGCCCCATCCTAACTGGGCCCACAGAATTTCAGAGGTGCAGGGGAGGAAAATGCTAGCAAAAGAGCCCCCCACCCCCACCCCGGCCACAGGGAAGGTGGAGGAAAAGAACTCTCTCAGCCAGTATGCTTGGGGGCAGGGGTGGGGATGGGGGTGGAGGTGTAGCCTTGACTTTGTGCAGAGACCCCCGCTGGGCTAGGCCCCGGGGCAGAGTGGAGTTTGTCAGGACATGAGGTCAGGTTTAGGGTCATGGTCAGCTGTTAGGAGTAGTTCAACCCCCCCCCCCGCCCCCCTCCCCCCCGTGCCCATTGGGAGGGTCCAAGCTGAATATTTTTCGAGGCAGAGAGGACTGCTGGAGTGATGACAGTACAAGGGACAGTGGAGGCAGGTGAGAGGAGCAGGGGGACGGCTAATTAAGGGTGGTTGTACTGCTTGCATTGCAGCCTGGGGTGCCCAAGGAGGCTGAGACACAGACAGTGCTGTGCCTTCCATGGGCTCCTCTCGGGAGATGACTTGTCCAAGGCATGGCTGGGCCTGGGGAAGCCAGTTGACTTCTGGGGTGGGGGTCTTTAGTCCCGAGGCCTGGCCTCTCAGTCTCCACGGGGGTCACTGGAGGTGAAGGACCAGCCTCATGTCACCTGGCTAGTCACTGTCTTTGCCTCCTCTGGAAGGGCCTCTCCTTCCTCTCCAGGAGCTAAATCCGCTGGCACCTTTGCCCCACATCCTGCCCTTTCCGGATGCCAGGAATGCCCTGGCCAGGGGCACGCTTATTCTGACCACTTGTGCCCGGGAGCCCAGGGATGAGGCATCTCAGGAGCTCTGAGGAAGGAAATGCAGTGTGAAAACATCCAGACATTTAGGAGTTCTCAGAGAACTGGTCATCTAACTTAGAGATCAAAGGAAGTGAAGGGTTGGGAGCCCCACCTCTTGTGTGCTGTGTGATCTTGGGTTGATGGCTGGGCCTCTCTGACCTTTTAGATGTCTCGGCCATCAAAGTGGTTAGAAACCCCAACCTGTGGACCTCCCTCTTGGATAAGGTAATAGGTGGGAAAGAGCTTGGTGAGCTGGAAGGGTCTGAGTGTAAAAGATGGATGTTATTATTGGGGCTGGTGGAGGGGGCCCACACAGGCAGCCTCTCCCATTCTCGAGGCGCTCCAGGTGTGGGGTTTCTTTCTCAGTCACTCACTGTAGGGTCTTGGCTGTTCTTGCCAGGAAGTGCTTCCTGCTGTTGGACTTCTAGCTCTCCTGCTGCACTGTTGGTCAAATCCTTTCCCCACTCCACAATGGCGCTCAGAGGCAGCTCAAGCGTAGGGGTTCCAATGTGCACAGTTAGCAAGCACCCCCTTCCCAGAGGCTCAGGCCCAAGTAGGAGGGCCCTGGAAGAAAAGCCTGGAAGAGGAGGGCTCAGAAGGAGGGAATTGGGGTGAGCTGGGTCTGTTCACCCCAGGCGACACCGCCCTCACACCTGCCAGCGAGGTCCTCCTGGGCCCCGCACCTTTTCTGGCACCGAGGTGTGGGAGATTACCCAGAAGACAAGCCCCGATTTTTCCTCTCCTGCCAGTGCAGCTGTGGCCTCTGGGAAGTGGGGACCGCTAACTCTGGTCTTCTCCTTACTGAGGTCCAGCATGAGGGATTGTGGGCCCATCTCTGAGCTCTCTCACCTCTCTTTAGGCTCCCAGTCCTCTCAGCCAGTCCCTCCTCTGCATCCCCAGCCTTTGACTTAAGCCCTCAACCCTTTATAGACCCTGCTCTCTGAATTTTGAGAAATACCACATCACTGCCCATCCTGCTTCTTGAGCCTTCGGGAAGGATGCTCACCTCCTTGCTGCATTCTCTCAAAGGCCACCCCAGCCTCCCTTTTGAAGCCAGAGCGCTGGAAGGGGCTGATACAGGGCAAGGCCCCATCACTTCCCATCTTCCCCGCGCCACTGTGAGACTGGCTGCTTCCAGCCCCCAGCTGCCCAGCACTTTCTCTATGTGAAGGTTTACACTCTGTAAACATCCTCCTCAGCCTTGTCCCTGGGGTCAGAAGCTGTGGGAATGGGGAGGGGAGGAGGTGGCCGCCGCTCCTGGGGCCCTAGACTCCTAATCCGGGAGTCCTCCAAGCTCCCACCCTGACCATCTGAGAAAGATCACTGCCTGGGTTGGAAATAAGTCCAGCAGAGGGGGCCCAGAGCCCTCAGGCATCCCCACTAGGTGGGTCCTCACATTTTGACAGCCCATTTTGCTTATGAGAAAACTAAGGCTCCCGAGTCAAACAGTGAATGAGAAGCAAATGCAGAACCAGACGCAAAGACTCCTGACTTCCTGTCCAGGACCGCCCCCTGCTCCCTGCAGCCGCCTGGGTTGGCCCTTGGAATTTGAACTGAAATTTCTCATCACGCATGGAGCATCGGTTATGTGGCCGGGCACCGTGCTAAGTTCTCTCCGTAGACCACGTCCTTGAGGAGGGTACTGTTCTCCTCCTCCTTTGACAGATGGGGAGATTGAGGCTCAAGAGAGGTCACTGAGGAGCCTGCTCAGAGCTAGGTCGGACTCAGAGCTGTCTTTCTCCTGCGACTCGGCTTCGGCAAGCAGCCCAGCCCCAGGCCCAGCCCCAGGCGCGGTAGTCCTGTGTCAGTGGTTTCTCTGGCCCCAGCACCCAGCACACAGGCAGCAGGGGGTGGGCAGTGACAAGGGTTTGTGGGATTGGGTGGAAACTGCCCAGCCTCACCCAAGGCAGTCATACTTCTGCTGTTCACGGCTTTGCACACATGTCCCCGCGGCACGCTCAGCGGCCTGCCTCATGCACACGCTCACTACAACTTGGACACCCACGGCCGTGGATGTCACACACGCACCTACAGCAGGCATCCAGTGAAAGGAAACCTAATGCACAGCTGTGTCCACTCTGCACTCGCTTCGCAGACACACACCTGGGCCTGCGGCCCCAGCCCAGACCCGTAGGACAGAGCGGAGTTGACCCCACTCCCGAGTTTTCTGCCCCCCGCCTGTCCATACCTGCGGGGCTGCCCTTACAGGTCTGTGTGTATTTGTGCGTTTGTCTGGGAGGGCGGCCTCAGGCCCGCGTGGGAGCAGCGTGGGTGGCCTCCTAGAATTTTGCTGGCCTTTGCTTCCCCCGAAGGGCCCTCTGAGGCCCTTCTGCCCAGGCCTGCAGTGTGCTGCTGGGTACACCAAGGCACGGAAAGGGGCAGATCCGTGGTATGACTGTGCCAGGAGCCCAGGCCTTCTGCCTCCCAGGTCAGGATTTCAGATGACAGTGTTCCTCACCCCCCCCCCCCCGCCCCGGGCTGATGCTCCAAGAACTTGGCCTGATGCTGGGGACAGCCTTGGAGCGTGACCCCAATTTTTTTGTGCCGCTGTTTTTAAGTTCTTAATTCTTTTGTCTGGTCTTTGTGAGGAGGGGGCGAATGGAGAGACCATCCTGCCAGCTTTCTATCCCTTCTATTCCCCACCCTCCCCCTTAGGTCCCTTTGCACCCTCCTGCCCGAACTCTCTTTTGGGGGTCACTGGAGCAGGTTAGATTCCTCACTGCTACCCCACCCCAACCCCATAGTACATTCGTTCCTGCCGTTGAGGAAGCCGTGCTGAATGACTAACTTCAGTCTGTATTGCCGTGGAAGCCTAGATTCTTGAATGTTGGAGCCAGGAGTGTTTCAAGAGGTGATTATTCTTGGGCTGATGGCAGCACTTTGAGTGGGTGATTAATTGAAGTTTCTCTGAGCCAGTCAAGGGAGCTCAACCCGCCTGGGGAGCAGGAGAGAGGAAAGCTCTGCAGAGTCTGTGGCCAAGGCCTTGCCCCTGCTCCAAAGGAGGCCACGCAGGGAGCTTCCCCGACTCGGAGCGGCTCATCACCCTTCCTCCCCGCACCACACGCACGGGGGCCGTTGCGCAGGACTGACCCTCCTATGGGCCAAGGGGCCCAGCGGGGAACTCTGGGGGCAGCCCCTCTCTAACACCCCCAGTGTGGGAGTCATGGGGCTGGGGTGGAGAAGGGGGCGACGTGTCCTGTCTCCAGTGGCTGCCCCACCGAGGGTTAAGAGCATGGGATCTGAGCCGGACACATTTGGGTGCACTTCTGGTTCTACCCTTAGCGGTTATGCGCCCTTGGGCAAGTTACTTCACCTCTCTGAGCTTCAATTTTTATCATCTGAAAGCTGGGAATGACCATACCAGCCTCTGGGATAGTCAAGGCCAAGTGGGTTAAAGCACCTGCTCTGTGCCCTGCATGGGCCGCAGCCACGGGCATGGGCACCGGCTTATTGTGTTGTTGTCATTTTCACTGTTCTTCCTGGGGAGGGTCCGACCGGGTGCTGGCCCAGTAGGGGGCAGAGTGTGAGCTCTCCGCGGGGGTCCTGAGGGCCCCAGCCTGAGCCCCTTCCTGTGGTCCCTCATGTAACCGCATTCACCTCTGAGCAAAGTGAGGCCGGTGAGAGGGTGCCACCCACCTATATGCTACCTTGTACCAGGTCACGTAACTAGTGAAGGGTGGTGCCAGGACTCCAACTTGGATCCTTAGGACGCTCTCCACCAGGCCTGGGGGGGGGGGCGGGGCACAGGGAGACAGACCTAGGACTGGCACCCAGGGAGAAGGCTGCTCAGACTGTCTGGCCACTGGCCTTTCCTGCTTCCTCTCCCAGGGACTGGCGGAGAGGTCTGGGGGGTAAGTGTGAGCATGTCTGTGTGGTGCGGGGGGAGGAGCGTGTATGCGACAGGGTCACCGTCTGGCGAGGCAGGCTGAGGTGTGGGCCTCGTTAGCAAACCCTGCAGCGAGCCTGGCCCCAGGGAGATGGAAGAACAGCCATGGTGCTCAGGGGGACAGTGGGGGGGCTGCTGGGAGAGGAGGGCGATACCCCACTCTCTCCTGAGTGTATCATCCTGGGGAATGGGGACAGGGAATCCCAAAGGTGATTCAGAGATCTCAACACCTGCTGGGAAGGTACCCACCCCCACGCCACCCCAATCCCCAAGCGTCAGTCTCCTCCCCTGTAAAATGGGGCTGAACTGGAAAGTGGACCATTCAGGGCTATCAGGCGCAGAGTGATTCTGGAGGGCCGGAAGAGCCACTGTATAGACTCTGAGTGTTGCCAGGCGAGGACCTGGCAGTCTCCAGCACCTTCTCCCTGGGCCCCTCAGAGGACTGGGAGCACCAAGAAGGGCACCCAGGAGGCTGGAGCACCCAGCTGGGGCTCTAAGGGGGTGGGGAGAGGGTGCTGGTCAGACCTCTGGGGCCCCCATGAAGTGCCCCTAGGACTCCAGGCTTTCTGGGCAACTCTCTCCCTAGGGCAGGATCTTCGTGCCCTGGGGGTTGGCACCTGGTGGGGGGTGAGGAGGGAATGGGAGGGGCAGCCCCAGGCAGCAGACTAATTGGGCTGGGAATCTGTGGGCAGCGCCTGAGGGAGGGAGGCAAAGAGAGCTGGAGCTCAGCAGTTCCTTCCCTCTTTCTTACTTCTTGATTTGGGGAAGAGTGGGTGGAGTGGGGTCTCTGGCCTAGGGGCCCTCCCCAGTCCCTGCAGGGAAATCTGGGGGGTACTTTCTCCTGACTCCTCAGACATCTAGGCCAGGCAGGTGGGAGAGGGAGGAAAGCTTGCTGGAGATCAGTGGAGCAGGGCTCCCACTGAAGCATAAGGGATGCAGGTCAGACAGCAGGAAGGACTGCCCAACAACCAGGAGGCAGAGCGAATTCCCTGGGGTGCTCTTTCTAAAGCTTGGGGACCCATGTCTAGCGTGGCTGGACAAGATCTACTCTGCTAATTATCCTCGGCAAGCAAGCGGTACCCCTCCCTAACAGTGTGAGAATGGAAAACAGAGACTGCTCCCTGGAGCCCAGCTCTGGGGGCTGGGGGGAGAGGGGTCCAATCCGGTATCTTTTGGCTTTGGTGGGAGGGGGAGGTGGTCACAAGCTACCTCTCTGCCACCCTTCCTTCCCTGCCACTCCTCCCTGGGAGCCTCAGGCCCGTCCAGGTCACCGTCTTTGGGTTTATTTTTTGCTGGGCTAGGCTGTCCCCTGGGAGGGGAGGGGGCAGGGAGCAAAGGAGGGGAGAAGGAACAGCTTTGTCAGCACAATCCCGGGCGCCTCTGCTCCTGCCCTCCTTGGCCTGGCTGCCACCCTCTTCCGGAGAGATCGGTCCCTGGGCCCAATGGGGACCCAGACCCCTGCGGGATGTCCTTCCCTGGGGCACAAATAGGCCTTTCTCCCCTCACCGCTTCTCGTTTTGTCCTGCGGCTAGCTTCTTTTCACACATGGGGAAACTGAGGCCAGGAGGAGAGACCCGATTGCCCGAGGACACAGCACACGCGGGCCTCCTCAGTGGATGGGTGTTGTACTGTAATCTTCCAGGACCGAGGAATGCCTCCCTCTGCATTCCACCCCTGATTTCACTCACTCGTCTAATTTCCCGACTTCTGGGGATCGCTGGAACTCTGGTGGGAGAGACAGAGGAGGGACGGAAGTGTGACCCGGGCTGGGCTGGCAGAGGGAGGGAGGTACAGCCTGGGGATGCAGTGAAGGCCGCCCAAGCTTGTCGGCCCTCTCCCCTCTGCCCTTCATTCCTCTTTCTGTAAAAAATAAATTAGCCCTATTTTACAGACGGGGGAATGAAGGCCTAAAGGCAACATAGCTGCTAAGTAGTGGAGGGAGGATTCACACCCACAACCTGGTTCCCTGGGACGCTGCCACGTCGCCCCTGAGGGTCGAAGCCTGTTGGGCCTTCCCTTGCGGAGCCCGCCCTTCCCTTGACTCTCGGGCTCTTCTCCTTCTGCCTGTAGAATGTTGGGGTTCCTCGGGGCTCTGCCCTGTGTCCTCCTCCCTGTACAGAGTTTTTGTGGCGGGGGGTGGGGGGGCGGGCTCATGCCCTCCTGTGTCACTGGGAGTCATCTCTGTGATGACAGCCTGCCCCTCCGCAGTTCCAGCCCTGAGCTTCCTGTGGACTCCTTGCCTTCTCTTCTGGTGGGCACCTCAAACTCAGCCTCTCCCTCCAGCCTACCCTTCCCCAGTCTCCCCTGACGGTGACGCTCGTACCCTCGCTGCCCAAGGCAGGAACCCCTTCCTCAAGCATCCTTAGTGACCCACGTAAGCAGCAACTTGTGTCTCCAGCACGTGCTGTTTAATGCTCTCTCTGCTTTCCCCTCGCCCTGAAACTCCCTCCCCTCGCCCATCCGTCATCTCAAGAACTCCTGTTCGCCTCTCAGCTTGAGGACCACCTCTTCTTGGAGTCACTCCCCACACACCCCCACCCCAGGCTCAACAGGGGGCCCTTCCCCAGAGCTCCGCTCCGCTGGCTTCGCTCAACCAGCCCTGCGTGTTCTTCTGGACGCTTCTGCACCAGGATTGTGAGGTCTGGCCGGTGGGGGCTGAGCACGGGCCTCGGCGTGTGGTTGGTAATTTGTAAATGTTTGCTGAGCCAAGGGAATAAAGGTGGCATTGAGGCGGTTGGAAGGATGAGAACGGTTTTGCCAACTAGAGAGAGGTTGGAATAAGGACCCCAGGTCCTCTGTGCGCAGGCACGGAACTGGAAGCTTTAGCGATTTTTATCCTGAGTGCATTCCACGTGGAGGCAACAGCGAGAGCAAAGGCTCTGGGGTGGAATGCTCTTCCTCTACCCTTTCTGCCCCAGGATCTGCAGAGTCTGTTGTTGTGTCCGCGGCCCTGAGGGTGGAGCCTGGATCATCAGGCTATGGAGGTAGACTTTGCCCTGTGGGCAGTGGGGGACAGCCAGAGGCAGTGGCAGGACCGGGAGGTGCCACTGGCTGGAAGCCTGATTTCTTCCCAGGAGCTAGTGCTTTGCAAACACCTTTGTTCCCATTTTGCAGATAGGAAACTAAGGCTCAGAGAGGAGAAATAACTTGCCCCAGATCACACAGCTTGTCCACGGGGGAGCCAGGATTCGAACCCACGTCCGTGTGGCCCCCCGCCCAAGCTCCGGATGTCGCTCAGATACGTCAGCAGACCCATGCGGTTCTCAGTGGCCTAAGGCAAAATTGAAGGAAATAAGGACAATGTGATGACTTTTTCATAAAGCTAAATTTATTCCACTTAAAGGAGTTTTAGTCTGAGATTATGTCCTTTCTTTTATGAAATGATGGGGCTGGGAATTTTTTTCAAATGTCCTTACTTGGCAAAATAAAAAGTTGACAACCAGTCCCCAAGTGTTTTTGGGAAATTTTACCCGTGCGTGAAATCCTTGAGTCTGGGCGACACCCAGCCTCCTCCCTCCTGAGCTCGAAGGCCGGAAGAGTCTGGGTGGGATGGAGGGATTAGGGGGATGGTCAGTCTCCACTACCCATTCCTTCTGGGCCTGTGCACCCAGAGTGCAGTGAGGACCAGCTCGGGCTCTAGCCAAGATTGGGCTGGGGGTGGGTGGGGACAGGGTCAACCACAGTCAGGGTTCACCTGTCAGTTAAGGGAGCACTGGGGAGGGGCGCCTGAGTGGCTCAGTCGGTTAAGCTTCCGACTCTTGATTTCAGCTCAGGTCGTGATCTCACAGTTGTGAGATCGAGCCGCGACTCAGACTCTGAGCTGACAGCACAGAGCCTGCTTGGAATTCTCTCTCTCCCCCCCCCCCCCTCTCTCTCTCCCCCTGCTCGTGCTCACTCTCTCTCTCAAAATAAATACATAAGGGGCGCCTGGGTGGCTCAGTCGGTTGAGCTTCCGCCTTTGGCTCAGGTCACGATCTCACGGTCCGTGAGTTCGAGCCCCGCGTCAGCCTCGGTGCTGATAGTGTGGAGCCTGCTTGGGATTCTGTCTCTCTCTCTCTCTGCCCCTCCCCTGCTAGCTCGGGCGCAAGTGTTCTCTCTCTCTCTCTCTCTCTCTCTCACTTGATCTTAGCCAAAAGGCTGAGAAGCGATGTCCGTCTCTCTCAAAATAAATACAAACAAACTTTAAAAAAGAAAAGAAAGAAAAAAAAGATATCTCAGGTATTGTGCCAAATGTTTTCCAAATATCACTTCATTTAATCCTTCCAAGAGCCCTGGGGGTAGGTACTATCATTACCCCACTACACAGAAGAGGACACTGAAGCGTAAAGGTTAAGCATGTGCCTTTGTCACACAGCCAGTAAATGCTGCACACCCGGGAGGGCGGGAGTTTAAGCCTGAGCGTGCAAGGACTCTGGGGTGAGCGGGTCTTCAGGGCCGCAGTCAGTGTGTGTGAGGGGGCGGGGTGGGGGGGTGGCGCGGTGGCGCTCACAGTGTACATGGGGATGTGGGTTGGGATGGGAAGGCCACCTTCCTGCTGGGTGGCCTCCAGCGGTCACCTTCCTCTCTGAGCCTCAACCTCCCTCTCCTACTATGTCTGTCAATAATAAAAGAGATAATAATAGCAAAGGCTTACCCATCATATTATGCCTGACTGGCCCTCATGGTCCTGCAGCCAGTATGAGAACCAGCTGCGCCTCAAAGTTCATGGTCTTGTCCTCCACCCCAGTTCTGCGCTGGGAACTTGCTCTCTCATTTGGGAAGCCTTCACTGGCAATCGCTTGGGGCCCGTCACTGTCCCAGGTGCTGGGGACAGAGTAGTGAATCAGACCCTCCCTTGGTCCCCGGGGAGATGTGCCAGAAGCTGATGGTTGTCCGGGGAGTGCAGAGTCCTGTAGGAGCCCAGCACAAAGGGGCCAAACCCAGCCCTAAATTGGGCATGGCTAGGAAGGCCTCCCGGAGGAAGAGGTTTAAGTCGAGCCCTACAACATGAGTAGGAGTAGTAGTTAACCAAGCCAAAAGGAGCATGGAACAGCATTCTGGGCAGAGGGACTAGCATGGGCAAAGCCCAGAGGTGAGGCTGACCATGGCATTTGCAAAGACCTCCAAGAGGTCAGGAGAGTGGGAGCCTGGAGGGAGCAGGAGGTATGCAGAGAAGAGGCTGGGACATGAGCTGAGGGTGTCAGGCTGAGGAGCAGTGACTTCCTGGAGGAGAAGGAAGGAAGTGAAGACAGGAGTACCCTGGGCAGATTGGTATTTTAGAAACGCCTTTGTGGATCTCCAAGGAGGATGGTAAGGGGGGAAATTCTGGCAGGGAGCCACGGGGATGCCATCCACTTGGCCTCTTTTTCCCTCTGCCCTCCCCTCCCCTTGGCCCAGCCCCCTGAGTGGCTCCTCTGGAGCTGCCCACGAACTCTGCCAAGGCCTGACCAGACCTGGCCTGAAGCCCTAGGACTTTGCCTGTAGGGAAAGTTCAGCTGCTTATGCAAAGCCTGGCCTGGGGGAAGGTGTGTGTGGCTGAGCTCAGGGAGCCTTTGGAAGCAGAGGGGATGGGTGCAGGCCCGGAGGCTGTCTGCAAGGATGTCTGGGGATAGGGCTTAGGATCTATGCGGGTCCCTAGAACAGTGGCCTTAGAACAGGCTCGCGAGAACACCCAGGGGTTTGGCCCAGCTAGTGGTGCGGTGTCCTGGAGGACAGAGCTCGGGTGGCCCAGCCTGCCCCACCTCTTTGTCCCCTCCCTTTCTTGCAGCTCAATAGAGTGTGGAAATCACCGGTCTCACCCCATCCCCTCATTCTACTGATGGAGAAACTGAGGCCCAGAACAGGGCATGGGCTGAACTTAGGTCAGTGGCAGAGCTCAGATTGCAGCCCAGCCTAGCTCAAAAGTCTCAGTTGTCCCCAACACCTATAAATAACAGTGAAAAACTTTCTGCAGTGAAAACTTTTCTGCAGAGCTGACCGGGGACCCGGTGCCTTCTGGGTGGTCTTTGGCAGGCCTCTTCACATCCCTGAGCCTCGGCCTCTGGGTCCAAAATGCTACCTTGGGGTGCCTGGATGGCTCAGTCAGTTAAGCATCTGACTCTTGGTGTCAGCTCAGGTCATGATCTCACGGTTTGTGGGATCGAGCCCCAAGTTGGGTTCCACGCTGTCAGCGAGGAGCCTGCTTAGGATTGTCTCTCTCCTTCTCTCTCTGCCATTTCCCTGCTCATGCACGCTGTCTTTCTCTCTCAAAATAAAGAAATGAACTTTAAAACAAAACAAAAACAAAAATGCTACAAAAACAAAAAGGCTACACCCCCTCTCCACTGGATGGTCCACAAAGCACTTAAAGCCATGCCTGGCCCATTGTGGGGCTTAATTAATGTTTGCTCAGTGGAATCCCACTGAGTTCTCCCAACAACCCTGGAGGAGATATTGTTACACTATTTTACACTGAGGCTCAGACAGGAGAAGTGACTTGCCCAAGGTTATTCAGCTGGAAGTAGCTGATATGGGGCTGGAGCCCAGGTGTCCAGGCACCTAAGACCCCTGATGGACATGGCCCCAGTTTGGAGCCTCTGCTCTCAGTGCGTATCAGTTTAGTGTCCCAAGCAAGACCCAACAGTCAGTTGGGCAGAGTGTGTGTGTGTGTGTGTGTGTGTGTGTGTGTGTGTATGGTAAGCTGGACTGGCCTGAAGGCTGGAACTCAGCTCACATCAACCCCTGGGCCTCCATGCTTGGGCAGACTGCAGCTGCTGTCCCATGGGGAAGGGGACCCACTTGCCCTTCTGCACTGAGGGTTTTTTCTCTTGGCTGGTTAGGGAGAGGAGCTGGCTGTGGTGTGACCAACAGGGCGCCTGCCCGCCCCTCTCACACTGGGGTCTGGCCATCTAATGCTCTGCACATGACAGGCATGGGATGGGCACTGGGCTGGGGAGAGGGATTTGCACTCTCCTAATCCGGGGACTGCAGCCCTCCTCTGTCTTGGCCAGGGCCGTGGGAGAGGTTTGTCTCTGCCCCCTGCCCAGTGGCCCCAGCTCAGATCCCTGGCACATACCCAGCTCCTCTGCTTGGGGCCTTCCTCTGCCGTACTCATGGTCTTCACCCTCCCACGATTTGAGCAGAGTTGAGACTTATGGGGGCAAATGCTGGGGGCATTTGGGGCTCACGGAGACGCCGTGTTGTGTAGCACTTGGGGCTGAACAGTGGGGCGATATTGAGGGGGTTAGGGCTCACATTGGGCAGAGTTACGGGCAGGACCTGATGGGGTGCAGAGCTGGAGTGTTTGGGGCTAATCCTGGGCCACCCCTTCCTGGAGAAATTTGGCTATAAGTCAGGGAGGCAAATGTATGGGCTTGCACACACCCCCCCCCACCCCCGGGCAGTAAACATAGCCGTAGCCCAGGAGACTGGCCCAAACATCCCGGCCCCCCCTACGGTTATTTATACCAGGACTCCCTCTCCTTCTCAGGCCTGGTCCGGCCTCTCAATCTACTCCTGAGCTAAGCAACCTGAGTTGAGGAGCCAGACCCCTACCAAGGCAGGAGGCTACAGCTGCAGGCTGCTTGAACCCCACCAGGGGCTGGGCACTCATCACCTCCCAACAGCTTGTATTGAAGGCACTGGGTCTTACAGATCATAAATGTGCTCAAGGAAGTCAAGGTCTGGGCAGGAGGCAGGAACCCTGGATTTACTCTAAAGTGCTGTATGACTATGGTCACTGACACCCCATAGCCTCAGCATCTATGCTCAGTAAGAGGGAAGGGGCTAGATTAGTGCTTTGCAGACTGTTTTAAGCAGATCTGGTTCCCTAGATGAAATGTGACACAGGAGGGCAATAGATAAAACATATCAAAGCGGGCACCTGGGTGGCTCAGTCGGTTAAGGGTCTGTCTTTGGCTCAGGTCATGATCTCCCAGTTCATGAGTTCAAGCCCTGCATCGGGCTCTGTGCTGACAGCTCAGAGCCTGGAGCCTGCTTCGAATTCTGCGTCTCCCTCTCTGCCCTTCCCTTGCTCATGCTCTCTCTCTCCTTCAAAAATAAGAAAAAAACATTAAAAAAAAAAACAAACCATATCAAAGCATTGCCACCCTGGGTGGATTCAAAGGTAGGGGCTCAGAATCCTACCCACTCAGCCTGTCTGGCTCTGCATACCAGCAACCCAGTGCCTATACACAGCCATGCTTATTCTAGAACACATTCCAGGTAACCCTGAAGTCCCCCGACCCCTAAATCCCTGTGTCTGTGCCAGGGCATGTACAGGCCTCTTTCCTGGTTCATCATCCCAAGGGCCGGAGTGCTGTGAGCTCTCCTAGGACCAACAGCAGCTGTTTGCAGCCAGTGTAGATGGAGCCTGGAAGAGTGGGCTGGGGCGCCCACAGGAGTGGACCCCAGGCCCCCCTGTTGAGGGATGAGCCCAGTGTGGGAAGAGAAGACGGCACACTATGGGGTAGCAGCCCCTCCCTGCCAGATTCCAGCATGGAACTATAAAGAGTCCAAGATTTTAAATTCAAACCTGGCCTTCCAGATCGTTATGAAGGTATATGCGTCAGGAAGGGTAAAACATAGTTTATCTAACAGCTGGCTAGCTTGATTTAAACTTTTAAATATTTAGACTAATAGTCTGTGTGTCCCATTTGTACTTCTTCTCCAACCCTGCCAGTGTTCAGGATGGGCTTGTATTTGCCCTCACTCCACCCACCCACATCTGCAGCCATCCCCAAATGCCTGTACCCAGAGTTCTCAGGCTTCCCAGGACAGTGGAAAGCCCTGACTCACTGATGCTCAAGGTCCTGGTGACTTGGTGGTCTTCCTGATTCCTGCCAGATACTGTCTGAGCATCTACTCAGCCAGCAAGGGCCTTGCCCTTGGTGGCTGGATTCTAATCAGGCGGTGGTTGGGGAGGTGGGGGCTGGACAGAGGCAAGAACAACCTCAGCAGGAGGGAATCCTAGGGTACCTAGAGAGGGCCAGGAATCCAAAGGGGCTGGGGGAAGCACTTCTCCCTGAAGCAGATCAGGGATTCCTGGGGAGGAAGGGGGAACATCCCCAGGAGAGGAGAGAACGCAAAAGTCACCAAGGCAGAAATGTACAGGGGTGGAGTGTGTCTGACACTTGTGTGTTTCCAGCCTCAAGCTCTGGGCTGAGGAGCTTGGATTTTAGGTGGTAAATAGTAAGGAGCCATTGTAGGATTGTAAATGGGGGAGGAGCACTCAGACTGACAGAGGTAATGGACTAGTGGGGGTGGGGATGAATCATGGTAGTCAGTGAAGAGGTGGCTGGAGGGAGGAGGAATGGGGCTCATCCCTCCATGGACAGGAGTAGGAAGCGGGAGGCTGTGCAGAAAGAGTTGACCTCCATTCTGCCTTCTGGAATCTCTTCTTCTGTCCCCTCTTCCTTCCGTCTCCTTCTCTCCCATTCTATGGCCCTGTGTCTCCACGCTGGGGAGAGAGGCACCTAACTCCAGACCCACCTCCCTAAGGAAGACCAGTTCACACCAGTGGTGAGTGGGAGGCCACAGCTGTATAAGAAGGCACCTGCTCATCATTCCTTCGCTTATTCACTCAACAGATATTTATTGATGACCCACAATGCACCAGACCCTGTGCTAGGTGTGGGAGAGATAGTAGTGAACAGGATAAAGTCGCTGTGTTCACGGAGCTTACATTATGGGGGACTTGGGGGCCAGAAACTGTAGCTTTCCTGGGTGTCCACCCTCTGGCTCGCTTGGTCCATGCCCCTGCATGCCTGGGAGAGGGGACTGTCTCCATTACCCCCTCATTTGTTCCAGCTGCCCTTAGATCAGCATCCGTGTCTCAGGACACTGGCGAGGGAGGTCTAATGCCCAGGGCCCTGGCCACAGGGACTGTTCATCTCCATAAGATGAGTCCAGGCCTGGAGGTCAGGTTCTGGGCTCAGGCCCTAGTTCTTTTCACTCACAAATGACTTGGAGCCCCTTACAAGGACCTTCCTGGCCTCAGTTTCTTTATCTGTTAAGTGTGGCTTTGGGGAAGCCCTGAGGAAATGAGGGGAGGAAAAGACCAGTCAATTCCAGTATTCCCCACTGGTGGACGGCAGAGGTGAAAGGATGCCAAGGACTCAATATCATCATCATTATCAACACAAGATAATAATGGCTGCTCTCTGTTGTATTCACTGTGGACCAGCCTCAGGCATCTTCTCATTTCACTTGTTCTTCACCACCAGCTCTGAATCTTCCCTCCCCATTTTTCAGATGAGGAAACTGAGTCTCAGCAAGGTGAAATGACTTGCTTGAGGTCACATGCAAACCTAGCTGACTCCTGGAGCCCTTAAGGACGGTGCTGTGAGGGTGCTGCCTGGCACCTGCCCTCCTGGGCACTCAGCCTTGAAAGTAGTAACCCAGCCCTAGTGCCTCCCCCCCACCTCCGCCAGCGCCCTCGAGGGCTGGCACCACCCGGAGCCTGGGCGCTGGGTCCCGCGACGCTAGGCCAGGACAGTACGAGGGACTGGATCAGGCCAGGACCCGACTTAGGGGCCTTGGCACCTCTGTGCCCTGGGGCGCTCAGTGCCCTCACCCGGTACTAGGTGGGCAAGCCCCGGGCAGTAAGGGTGTCGCGCCCCCCTCTCCGCCCCCGTCCTCGGGGACGCGGCGGCACCTTCACACTTTCCGCTTGGCCCGCTGCTCGCCTTTCAGGCCGCCGCGTTTTCAATTGTTAATTTGGAAACGGAAAAAGAAGCCGGCGGGGCGGGGGAGGCCGCAGGGAGGTAACTGGAGCCGCAGCGCCGCCCCCGCCCCCGCCCCTCCTGCGCGTGGTGCCGGGTGTCGGCGAAGCTCCGCCCCTCCCGGGGACGACTCGGAGCCCCGCCCACCACAGTGTCCCGCCCCCACCTTTTGCCCCTCCCCTTGTAATAAGCCCTCCCCGTGCCGAAGAGGCGGGGCGGGCTCTGCGGACCCCGGAGCACGGAACTGCTGCGCGTCGGCAGCAGAGGAAGGGGCCCCCGCAGCGGAAGGGGGTAGAGCACCGTCGGGGGGGAGGAGTCCCCCAGGAGCTCTCCTCCCAGGAGCCCCACCCTCTCCCGAGGAGTCCCGCCCGGAGTCAGCCTCTTCTGTGTCCCTAAGTGAACCCAAGCCTTTCCGCAACCCCTCAGCGCTGGTTCCATCCCCCGACTCCAGACTCAGATCGGGCGTCCCTGGCCCCATTCGATAGACGAAGAAACTGAGTCCCAGAGAGGGACGGCTCACTTGCTCAAGGTCACACACACAAGGCTGAATTCTTGAGCCTGGCAGAGGTCAGGATCTGAGCGGAATTCAAGCCCTGTTCCTCTGGCTCTGATGCTTGTAGGGTTCTGTCTTCCTCCGCTAGAAGAGGGTGAATCGGGACCAGAGATGCAATAAGTCCCTTCCCTGACCTCCAACACCCTTTCTGTGGTTAATGAGCCATTGAAAGTTTTGCTTTGGTCTACCCTGACTCCTCCTTGCTATTATTATTCAATTATAGGGGGAGTTTTGGAGGTAGCCTTTCTATGCAAATGAGCACCATGCAAATGAAATGTAAAAGATCCTCTCCTCAGACTCCAGAAGTTGCTCAGGACAGGCAGCTTCTTTCTGGAGCTGCTAGGGCCTCACTTCCTAATTGAGAAGCTGAAATCACCAGTCCCAGATGGATCAGCGAAAAATAGGGCTCTCAGAGACCCTTCCTCAGGAGTAAAGCCAGACTCAGAGACAGTTTCCCCAACTCCTTAGCTAAGTGGTGGCAGAATCAGGATAGAGAGCACACTGACCCAGGTTCCTAGCTCTGTCCATGCCCTTGTGCCTCCCTTTCTGCAGCCCCAACCCTGACAAATAGCTCAGAGCCATCAAGCAGGCTCCTGCCTTTTAGAGGACTCTGAATCAGCCGGAACTAGGGGCTGGGCAGCCTTTCCTGTTAAAAGCAGAGGAAACTGAAAGGACGTCTGCAGATGTGCTTCTGGTTTCCAGCCTAAGACCCTCCTAAACCATCCTTCCACCTTGGCTGCGGAACAGGCCCAGAGAAGTTGTGCTCCTGGCCCAAGGTCATACAGCAAGCCTTTCCCAGCTGTCAGGGCCCACTGGAGTCAGTCTTGCTGGATTCAGTCCAGCTGGGCCTGGATTTGGGGTTCCTATGGGGAGCAAGGCTTTCAGGGCAGCTGTAACCAGCTGCCCCAGGTGTGGCCCATGAGTTTGCATACTGCTTTGCTTGCTGATAGCAAAGGCATTGAAACACCCCTCCCCATCACGCCCCCTAAACCTCCCACTGGGTGGGATGCTCACTGGCTTGGGCCTATAGTACTCCCAGGCTGGGCTCAGCCTTGGGGCCTGTACTCCCCAGGGGGCCCGGCCCTCCCTGAATCTCCTGTTCCACCCTGTCAGCTCTTGGTGCCCTCTCTTCTCTGGGAGTGCTGACAACCAAGTGTTGGGGACTAAGCTCTTTCCCCTGGTTTGGATTCTTCTCTTCCTCTCTCCTCCCCCCTTTGCGAAAGTTCTGCTGATTCAGAGGACAGAAGGCTCCTTAGAGGTGACCCTTACCCCTACTGGGCTCAAGTAGCTGGAGGCCAGGGCAATCCTTGAACCCAGTGCCACCCTGTCACATACAGCAGGAAGGGCAGGGGCAAGGCCTGAGCCTGATGCCTGGATGAGGGAATTTTTGAGATGGGGGTGGGGGAGGGGCAGGTGCCTGGGTCCTGCTACAGGAAGAGGAGAACTCAGAAGGACATTACCTTAGGAATCAAGAAATCTGGGTGCCAGACCCAGCCATGCCGCCGATCTACTGTATGATCCCAGGTAGATCAGGCCCCTCTCTGGGACTGTTTCCCCTGTTTAAATGAGAGGATTGATTCACTCTAGGGGATCTTTCAGCGCTAAAAGAGTCAGCATCTGCTCACCTCCTGCCACCTCCATTCCCCTAGCACAAGTCACCGTCATCTTTTGCTTGAATCACACAACCGTCCCCCACCCCATCCCCTCTCTGCACCAATGTCTGTTCTCTACTCAACAGCCTGTGCTGTTGCAAACGCCAGCCAGTCGGATCGTGTTACTCCCTGCTCAGAACTCCCCATCCCACTTGGAGTAAAAGCCAAAATCCTCACAGGAGCCGGTAGATGATCTGCATCCCACCTCCTCTGCCCACCACTCTCCCCCTTCCTCACTCCGCTCTGGGGGCACTCCTTTCGTGATGTTCTGGAATATACCAGGCAACCTCTGGCTCAGGTTTTTGCTCTTGCTTTTTCCCTCTCCTCGGAACCCGATTTGCCCAGATACCTGCGTGGCTCCCTCCCTCATTTCCTTGAGCTCTCTGCTGAAAAGTCACCTTCTCAATGCTATTTCCCCAACCAGCCTCTATAAAATAGTCCCCAACTCCCATACCCTTGCTCCTTCTCCCCTTTCCCCACCTGATTTCTCTCCATCATCATCTCACATTTTCAACCTTTACTTGCTTATTATCCGTCTCCCCCAGGAGACTGCACGCCCCATGAAGGCAGGGACGGTGCCTGTCTTTGTCGTCCGGCTCATGGGGAGCCCTCAGTAAATACCAAATCAGCAGTGAATCAGGCAGTGAGTGAGTGCTCCGGGGCCCTGGCCTGCGTGCTCAGGGCCACTCACCCCACCTGCTGCAGGAAGGGTCGAGATGTGCAGCCAGGAGTGGCCAGCAGGGCGGCGCGGGCACCCTGGAGGGTGGGTGGTGCCTGGGGTCCAGCGCCTAGGTTGTGCTCTCTCTCAGGGAGCCCCGTTCTGAGTTGGGCCTGGGGCATTCAAGGGGAAAAGGACAAGACCTCAACTAGCTCCTGGTCTGTGAGAGGAGGCAGTGCCTCAAACAGCCTTTCTCGAGTCGAAGTCATTGCCACGACCGAGGTGGGCATAGAGATGGGGGTGGGGGATTAAGGGAGTCTGAGGTGGGCTCCCACCGGACCCAGCCGGGCTGGAGGAGGGGCAGACGTGAGGGAAGGAAGATCGGGAGGGGAAAAGTTGCTTGCTTTTGCAGGGTAGAGCTCTGACAATGGAGCGTCAAGTGCCAGCTTGGGCTCTGCGTGGTGGAGAGTGAGGTGGGGGGTGGTGAGGGCCTTCCTTGCTTAGGAGCTTGGGCCTGAGCCTGTAAGTTGGTGGATTTCACACTTTTTAAAAAAGCAGCAAAGCTCTTCGTTCAAGTGGAATCTTATGCCAAGCCCAGAATGTAAAACTGAGTCACCCGAATCCACATGGAGCTTTCTCAGGTGGAACTGGGGAAGCCTTCCATTGGCTATCTTGTTTAAGTGTTCAGAATCCAGGCTGCCTGTGCTCCACCCCTTACTTCGCTTTCGTTTTTTTTTTTTTTTTTTTTTGCTGGCCTCCTGCGGGGGAGCCCACGCTCCCTGTTTATTTGAGGAGTCCATGCTGCCTGGCCAGCCCTAAACAGATGGATGGCCCCTGCTCCCTCCTTGTTCCCACCCTTGACACGTTGCTCAGCCTACTTACCTGGTGTACCAGGTTGTCTGGCTGGCATGGGCAGAGGGAAGCAGCCAGAGCGAGTGGGAGGGTTTGGAGCCAGACCAGGTAGGAGAGGATGAGGCTATGACTCATGAAACACCTTGTCCAGAAGACACTGCCTTCCACATCCTACTGGGACTGAGACCATTCACACTAGCTCAGGAAAACCTGGCATGTGAAGGCGGAGGACACTCCTGCCAGGCTCGGGAAGAATTTCGTGGCATCACGGAGGGAGGCGCACTCCTGGGCTTCACCAAATAGAGAAGGGGAGATGAGGTTCGGGAACAGCGGCCTCACGTCCATTTCTTTCTCTGCATCCCTGCCAACTTTGCTCTGTGGTTCTTAGTTCCATTCCCGAGAAAGATAACCTGACTGGCTGGGCCCCGCCTACAGGGGGACCTTTCTTGGGTCCGTCTCCAGCTCTAGAGGAATCCGTGGTGGCGAGGAGAGCGGCACGGAGCCATGTGGCCCCTCCAGGCCTGTGGTGGCTGTCAGAGCCGCCCCTGGGGCTGCCCGTGTCCTTGTACATCCTGTGCATTGCCAAGGGGCCTGGCCGAGAACACATCAGTGGCACTGAAGTCCAGGCTCTGCTTAGGGCTGGGTCAGCCCGGAGCAGGGGATGCCTGTTTCTGGTGGGTCCATCCGGAGGGGTCAACTTTTTACAATTTTTCAGGCTAAAGGGGAACGCCTTTTTCTAATTGCTTCTCCAAGAGGGGCATTTTTTTCATATTTTGTACTATGTGCTGGCGGCCGCTGTCCCTCCAGGGACACCCTCAAAGAATCTGGAACTGAGCTGAGGGCTCAGCCCTCTCCCCTCCACCCCACTCTGGAAAATGCTAAGGCTGGAGGGGGTGGCTCCCTTCGCTGAGTGTCCCCCAACTTCATGTTATGGACAGGGAAACTGAGGCTCCACTGAGACCTCATCCCTAAGCCTGAGCCCCCAGCATAGGCCTCCGGCCCAGAGAAGCAGCAGCCGCAGCCGCAGCCCTGGTGTGGGGCCCTGGGTCACGTGCTTTTGCTCCCTTTGCCATATTTAGAATCGCTGGATCAGGGGAAACTTCTCGTCCCAGCCCCTGAGGATTCTTGGAAAGAGCCTCGCTCTGAGGCCTGGCTGACTGCCCCTCCCCTCTATCCCCCTGCAAGAGAGAGTAAGAGCCTGCTCTCCCCAGAGGAGCCCAGGGCCCTCCAGACCACACTGCACCCCTGTGTCAGGGGGAGCCTGTCAGGTTGGGCTGAGGTCCCTCCTTCACTATCAACTCTGGTTTGGGGTTTAAGAAGCCCTTTCCGGCTGGAAGGTGGTGGGGTTATGGCCTCTGTCCTCCAGGAACCTTGGCTGAATGGGGACAGACTGGCCCTAGCTGTCCCCAGGGGGAAGACAGAAGCTCGCCTTTGGGGTCCTGGTCTGGGAGGTGAGGAAGGGGTCACATACTCTCAAGGCCAGATGTAGAAATGAGGGAGCCAGCTGGTGGCCAAGCAGGCAACAGACCCTGGTAGAGGTGTCTGGGAGGAGGGACACTGGAGAGAAGGAAGGAGGCCCAGGAGGAAGGAAGGGGCACGGCCTGGCTCTGCATTTACTGTAGCCTGATTGGAGGCTGGGGCATCCCCTCATCCCACTTGGCTGCTTCCTCCCTCAGGAGCACCAAGCCTTGAAAACAAAACCAGAGGGGGCACCTGGCAGGCTCAACCGTTGGGCATGTGACTTGTGATCTTGGGGACACGAGTTTGAGTCCCTCATTGGGCGTAGAGATTACTTCAAGGGGTAAAAATTAAACAACAACAACAAAAACTCCCAAAACAAACCAAACCCAAAATGCACGTGTGGGGCACCTGTGATGTTCTGGCTCTTTTCTCCCATGCTGACTGCAGGGAATAATGGTCCTATGTTCCCACGGGGACCCCTCTCCGGGGCCTGGTCAGTTCCCTCCACACCAGCTGTTCAAATGCTCCCCACCTCCCCCAGGAAGGAGGCCTGACTCCTCTGTCACAGAGGAAGTGAAGTCAAAGTCCCCAGGGAGCTCTCCGGCTTTCTTGGCCCCCCAACCTCAGGTTCCACCTAGCCCCTCCTCCTTGCCGCCTGTCCCAAGCTGGCTGGGGGCGGGGCCGGGGGGTGGGAGGGTCCCTTCTGCTCAGCACCAGCCCTGCCTGGCCTGGATCCGGGCCTCCCTGCTGTCCTGGGGACTTCATTCCATCGATCACTCCCTCTCTCTCCCCCATCTTCATCTTCTCCCTCTCTCTTGGCTCCTTCCACTCTGGCTCTTGAATCTTAAAATAAAAAACAAAGCCCAGTCCCAGTGCTCTGCGTCCTTCTCCGGCTCCTGTCTGCCTCTACTCTGTGCCGTCAGGCTTCTTTAGCCATCTGTACAACCTCTGTTGCCTCTTTATCGCTGCCCCCCTCCCTTTCTCATCCCACCTGGGCCTGTGCCAGGCCTCCCCTTGGTCTCCGCTGCCCTTGCCAAGGTGCCCAGGGACCGGCTTGTCACCAAATCCAGTGGACGTTTTTCAGGCCTTATCTTGCCTGACCTCTTGACAGCATTTGACGCTGGCTTTCGCTCCCTCCTTGAAACCCTCTTGCTCGGCATCCTTGCTGCTTCTTCTGGTTTCCCTCCCATCTCGCCGCTGGCAGCTCCTTCTGAGTCTGGGTGGAGTGTGTCACCTCCTTCTGCGCCTCTGGGGTCCCATTGGGTCGTTCTCCAAATGTGCCGCGTGCTCTCCGAACTCTCTCGGCCACTCCCGTGGCCTCTACCCCGATGTGCCCCGCGTCGGCACTTCCGGCTTCGGTCTCTCTTCATGCCCGTGACCGTTTGCCCGGTGCGCCGCAGCCCTGTCAGTCTCCACGTGTCCCAAATGGAGCTCATCGCCCCCAGCTGCCCCTCCAGCGGGGTCTCTCGTGTCTGCTCACTCACGGCACCTTCACCCACCAGGTGCCCGCACCAGAAGTATGAGAGTCATTCTTCCTCCTTTGTCCCCATTTCCAAATAATCACCAAATCCTCCTCCCTGAAACCTCCATCCATCCCCTTCTCTTTGGTGCTGTCCCCTTCATCTCTCATCTGAATTATCGTGGAACTTTCTACCTGCTTTTCCCCATCGGTCTCCCTGCCTCCGGTCCATGCTCCACACTACCCCTGAGTGGTAGTCCTGGAGCACGTAGCATACCACACCATTCCTCCCTCGAAACTCTCCAATGGCTCCCCCTTGCCTTGAGGATAACATTCGTAATGTCTTAGGGTGCCCCTCGCGGCACCCACTGGATCTGGCCCTCTGGTTTCTCCACTGCCCCTTCACTTCAGCCCCGCGTCATCCAGAACTGCTGGCCACCGGGGGCTGTCTATAGGCTCCCACGTCTCGGGTGCCTGCACATATCCTGCTTGCCCTGCTGGAGGCACTGGCCATCACCCTCTCCGTGTCTTCACTGATCCCTCCACATTGGCTCTATGGAAGCTGTCTTAGGGCTCCCCCCCACAGCCCCCTTGGCAAACTGTTATCCCCTTGTCCATCCTATCACTGCTTTGCGATAGTTGTTAATTTCTTGGAGCGGGGGGGGGGGGGGGGGGGGGAGGTCTGGGTTATTCATTTCTGGCTTTGCAATCAACCTGGCTGAGTATGGATGGCAAAGAACATTTCTTAAGTGAACGCGGCTCAGAGGTTAGGAGATAACCCCTTCTCTGCGGGTTAGAAACCAAACCCCCAACTCCTATCCCCACCTCTTCAGCCTCCAAGCATCTGTCTCTCCGGGGACATCTCCAGAGAATCTGGAACGGAGCTCATGGCTGACCCTCTCCCTTCTACCCCTCTGCTGGAGAGTCTTAAGGCTGACACCCCCCACTTCATGTTACAGATGGGGAAACTGAGGCCCAGAGAGGTAGTATGGCTTGGGGGTCCAGGTGGACTTGGGTTTAGGTCCTGGCCTTATGACTTTTGGACAATCTAGTATGCCTTTCTTTTTCTCCTTTTAAATAACTGCTTTATTGAGCTATAATTCACATACCATAAAATCCCCCTTATAATTCGGTGTTTTTTAGTATACTCAGAGTTGGGCAGCCATCATAGAGTATCCTTCCGAGCCTATGCTTTCTCACCGATAAGCCTTGGGTAACTTTGACACTGCTCTCACAGGGTTGTTGTGAGAAGTAATTAAAAATAAGCATGGAGGGGGCTTGGCCCAGTGTTTGGGGGTCACACGGTGAATTGGGGGCGAAGCTGATGTTGGCATGAGACCCACCTCCCCAGTAGGGCTTTCCTTGCTACCTCTGCCCCGTGGCTGTTTCTGGGCAGTGATTTCAAGAAGGTGGTGGGGGGAGAGTGAGGCGGGGAAGGCAATAATGGCAGTTGTTTAAAAAGCCGTGAGTTGGCTAATAATTGAGTCAGCCACAGGCAGGCCTATCAGCTGAGCCAGTGATTCTCAAAGTATGGTTCCCGGAGGAACAGCATTAGCATCACCAGGGAACTTTGTAGACACGCAAATTCTCCGGTCCCGCCTCATACTTACATTCTAGGAGTGAAGCCCAGAAGTCAGTACCTTAACAAGTCCTCTGGGTGATTCTGACACCAGCTGTAGTTCGAGAACCACAGATCTAAGCAAACCAGCTACCTATTCAGTCCCTAATCTCCTCACTGCCTTCCTGAATGAGCGGGATAGTCACAGCATGGGGGTGGAGGTGTGGAAGGGTTGTGGTGAGTCTCAGGATAAGCCCCGCCGGGGAGAATCAGCCAGGCAGCACCCACCTGTCCCGGCACTGCCTCCTGGGCCGGGCAAGGGAGGACACGGGCCCCAAACTGCAGCCAGACATGATGGGCAAAAATGTTCCAGAAAGCGGCAGTCTGACCTCTCTGTTGGGGCAATTGTAGATGGCCCAAGCCAGCCAGCTCCTGCATACTACCTATAATTCTAGAGAGAGAGAAATTGGAGCCCCACAGGGGGCCAGAGGCAATCCTTAGTCCTTATTTGTTGCATGAATGAAGCCACATGGTGGTTCTGGCATTCACAACCAGACCCTGGCTTACAGCTCCTTCTCTCTGTCTCCTCTCTGCCTAAGCTCCAGACACTGATCTCCCTTCTGCTGTCCCAAGAGTGGGTGTCTGTGTGAGGACCCCTCAGGAGGGCCAAGGTAGCCTGAGGGATCACACTGATTCACTGATTTGGAACAAGTCTATCCCTCCTTCCTGAGCCCCATTTCTTCATCTGGAAGATGGGGATAATTATTCAGGTGCCTGGGACACAAGATGTTCTTTATCAGATTTAATGTATCTGTTCCACTGTATTGAGCATCTGGGGTGGAGAAACTCTCAACCAGTGCATGAAGGCAGGGGAAGTGAAGTTCAGGGGCTTTTTAAACAGTTTACCACTTGGAGCTGGTCAAGGTCAGAGACCTGCCTTCTCTTCCCTTCTCAGGAAGGGCGCTGGGGGAGTCCAACAGGTCAGGGATGGATGTGCTTAGAGCTCTGGGAGCCTTCTCAGTGGGTACACATTGGGGGCTTTGGTGACATGGTGCTTTAATGTTTGTTTCATGTGAATTTCTGCTATTCATTTACTCAGTCTATGAAAAAAAAATAAAGCAGAGCAAGGAGAGAGAGAGTGGGGATGGGGCTATTATTCTGGAGAGGGGGTGGTTAGGGAAGGCCTCTCGGAGGAAGTGATGTTTGAACGGAGACCTGGATGAGTAAAGGAGCAATAAATAGGCAGAGGAAGCAACAAAGGAAGTGCAAAGCCTGGAGGTGGCAATGGGTTTGGTGTTCCAGGAATGGCATGGAGGTCGGGGTCATCGGAGCAAAGTGATGGAGGCGGGGGAGGGGAGGAGATGAAGTCTGAGAGGTGGGGTGGGGGCCAGAGCTCACGGGGCCTTGCTGCACATGCTGAGGAGTTTAACGTTCGCTCTCAAATGTGATGGGAATTTGGAAGTCAGGGGAGAGTTGGAGGAGAGTGATGGCGTCCAACTTTGCATTGTAGGAAGATCACGCCAGCTTTTTTGGAGAGAGTGGGTCATGGCTGGGCCAGAGTGGAGGCAGGGAGGCCAATCAGAGACGAGGTGGTGGCGGCTTGGTCAGGATGGTGAGCTGTGGACTGTGCAGGGATTTATTCTGAAGGTAGAGCCAATAGAAATTGCTGAAGGGCAGGATGTGGAGGGTGAGGGAAAGGGAAAATCAAAGGCAACTCTTAGATACTTGGCCCGAGCCCCTGGGCGGCAGGTGGTGCCATTTACTGGGATGGGGAGACCGGAGGGAAACAAGATTTGAGGGCAAATGGAGTTTGGTTTTGAACATGTTTGGTTTGAGAGGCCACCAGACATCTGAGAAGAGATGCTGAGTAGACAGCTGGACATGTGAGCTGGACTCCTGGGGAGAGGCTGCCATGCCCTGTCACCTGCCAAACGGCAGAAGCGATTATGGTAAAGAGGTGGGGGCAGGATTGAAGGTGGCTCTTTCTCTGTACTTTTAAGGAAATGCATTTTAAAATTCCCATTAGTTTGTTATCACCCCTGTTTATTCTAACAAAATATGAGGAAATGCAGAGGAGCAAAAATGTAAAACAAAAGCCAAATCGCTCTTAATCTTGCCACCCAGAGATAAGCCCTTCTGACTCTTGGTATGAATATTAAAAATATCTATATTTTATTTTTTAATGTTTATGTATTTATTTTGAGAGAGAAAGAGTGTGTGTGCATGGGGGAGGGGCAGAAAGAGAGAACCCAAGCAGGGCTTCCCCCCCCCGATTTAAAAACTATATTTTTAATGTTTATTATTTATTTTTGAGAGAGAGAGAGAGACAGAGACAGAGACAGAGTGTGAGCAGGGGAGGGGCAGAGAGAGAGGGAGACAAAGAATCCGAAACAGCTCCAGGCTCCGAACTGTCAGCACAGAGCCAGACGCAGGGCTCGAACCCACAAACCGCAGCGTGAGATGATGGCCTGAGCTGAAGTCGGAAACTTAAACGACTGAGCCACCCAGGCGCCACCCTCTTTAAAAAATTTTTTTTACCCTCCCCCCCATTTTCAGAATATAGGTATTTGGGGGGCACCTGGGTGGCTCTGTCAGTTGGACGTCTGACTCTTGATTTTGGCTCAGGTCATGATCTCACAGTTCATGAGCTCAAGCCCTGCATCCAGCTCTGTGCTGACAGCGTGAAGCCTGCTTGGGATTCTCTCTTCTTCTCTCTCTGCCCCTTCCCTGCTCACACTCTCTCTCTCAACATAAATAAATAAACATTAAAAAAAAGTAAAAAATTGGGATCAGGTTTTATTATCTGCTTCTTTCATTCAGCCTATTGTGATGTGTCTATTTTATAGACATAGAAAGAACAGTGTTGGGAAAAATAAATTCCTGAAAGCCTCAGCAGGAAGCCCCTAGCGTGGTCCACTCACCCGTGGATCTGACATCAACTGAGCACTGGGACAGAAGGATTTCTGTCCAGGGCTGGGGTGAAGGCCCATCAAGATTTGGCTGCAGCCCTTCCCAGGGGAGGGGGTTGAATGAGATGACCTCAGCAGGGCGTTGCGGGGGCAGGCCCTCTGCCCCCGAGCCCTGGGTCAGCGGCCTTCCCCCCTCCCTAGGGGATGTGGTTTTCTGTGGTTAATTATTGAACGTGAGGAGTGGGTGCTCTCCCCGCTCCTCTCCTTGTGCCTTCTGTCTTCGCTGACTCAGCTCTCGCCTGGAACTGGCCAAGGAAGCCTCCTTCTCACTCATTCATTCAAAACCCTTTGCTGACATCTGCCACCTGCCTCCTCTACCCAAGGGCATGTGCTGGGATGCAGCCCTAAGCCTGCCCTCCAAGCAGCCTGGGAACCCCTGTCCAGGGAGGTAGAGCCATGCCCTTCACGGGTCTATCTCCCCATCAGCTTCCACCGTACAGATGTGGAGACTGGCTCAGGGAAGGTAGGGGACTGTATAAGCCGGACCAGGATTTGAACCCAGGTCTCTCTGACCCTGAGCCCATGCCCCTGGCACCGTGAAACACAAATGAAGCCATATGGAAAGTGACGTGGGCCACATACACGCGGGCAAGCACGGGGAAGGGGCGATCTGAAGAGGGAACAGTGAGGCGGAGGGCATCCCCGAGGCTTCCCAGAGCCGAGGGTGAGCAGAGACTCAGCAGGCTCCGACTCTGGGGTGTTTCAGGCAGGATGCCCTGCCAGCCGTCCCAGGCGGGGAGACGCTGGGAACATTTGGGGAACGCTGTGGGTCAGTTCATAAGGGATGTGTTTCCAGAGAAGCCCGTTCCCCCGGAGTCTCTTCCAGGGCACATGTGTGTCCGGCACATCCCCCTCCCAAAGAGCAGCGCTTCTGGGAGTCCAGATTCCTTGTGCTGCCTCTGCACATATTCACGTACTGTCTGAGGCCTCCAGCCTCCCTCCTCATGCCCTTTCCCCCTCTTCCCGTCCACTGGGAAGTGGGGGACCCTGGCTCTAATCTCAACTCTGTCCTGGACATAGTGAGTGACCTTGGGTGAATCCCTTTCCCTGTCTGGGCCTCAGTTTCCTCATGTGTGTGGTTGGGGTTGTGGGAAGTGTTGGCTGAGCTGGCATATAAAGTTCTTCCCTTTTCTAAACGTCTCTCTCTGGGCTTCCCACAGCCCTCAGGGGAGTTCCAGGCCTCCATGGCATGGCTCCATGAGGCCTGATTCCCCTCCCTACCCCACTCTGAATCCTTCCCTCCTTCCCTGTCCTCCCTAGTCCCCTTTCCTTTCATAGTCGTCTCATTATTATTAATTCCCTAAGAGCCCACGAAGGCAGAGGCAATTGTCCCCATTCTGCAAATGGAGCGATGCTCCTGCCAACCTTGGAGTTCAGAGGGAGCAGAGACCCCTCCCTCAGCTGCCGACCGTGCCTGGCCCCCCAGCTGACCTCTGAGATACTTCTCTTAAGACAGTCTTAAAACCGAGGGCACCACTTGCGAATGGCTGAGCCTGGAGGCGCTTCCTGACTGTGGGAGCTTGAGCTGGTGTGTTTCCACCACCAGCCCAGAGAGACCTGCCGCCCCCCAGAGGAATGACCACCTCCCCAGGCTGCAGCCCCCGCATTGAAGGGAACTGAGAGGCCTGTAAGGTGTCTGTGAGCTCAGTAGCCCAGACCTTGGGGCTTCTCCCTTTGGTGTCCAGCACAGAACCACAACTCCAGGGAACCCTCATTCTGATTCTGCCTTCCAGATAATTCTTCCCAAATCCTCCTGCGACCCCGCAGCCCCCTGCCAGAGGCTCCTCGGCTGTCCTGTCCGTGCAGCATTCTAACCCTCTCCATGCTGCTATTGCAGATTTTTGCTGGTCTTCAGCTGCCTGGTGCTGTCCGTGCTGTCCACAATTCAGGAGCACCAGGAACTTGCCAACGAATGTCTCCTCATCTTGGTGAGTGCCAGAGTCCGGGTCTGAGCGAGCTGTGTAAGGTAGCACCGTGGGGTTCAGGGTAGAGGGACAGAGAGGCTTCTCCTACTGTGGCTCAGAGAGTGGCTTGCTATGCTGTGTTCCCTGAGTTGATGGCTGCCCCTCTCTGGACTTCATCTTCTGCTTTAGAGCAAGTGTTGAGGGACCTCCTGCCGCTAAGCCAGGGCTGATGTTGGGCTCAGAGAAGAGGTTGAAAAAGCCCTACTCCTTCTCAGGACCCAAACTGCTAAGTCAACCCCTGGTGTGATATTTTTTTTTTTTTTCTCTCTCTCTCTCTCTAAACAGAAGCACCTTGGAAGTGGACAGCTGACAGATAGCCACCCCTTAGGTCACCCAGTCAGGGTTACTGAGTCTGGGATAGCTGGGAGGGGGAGGGCAGAGTGAAGCTCAGAAAAAGCCAGACAGCTGGTGGACAGGAAATGGAAGACAGACTGGGGCTTTCAGTCTGTGGAAGGCGCCACGTGCCTTCTCGAATTCTCCTCGGGTCCAGCCAGGTGTAAGAACGTCCAGGAGAGGTGGTCTGAGGAAATCCTGGTACCCCTAACCCGAGGACTCCGGGCTGGGCCGGTGCTGTGTGACCTGGGCCCTCGCTCCTGGAGGCTGGAGACGAGAACTCAGGCCCCTGGTCCCGCAGGAATTCGTGATGATCGTGGTGTTTGGCCTGGAGTACATCATCCGCGTGTGGTCCGCGGGATGCTGCTGCCGCTACCGAGGATGGCAGGGCCGCTTCCGCTTTGCCAGAAAACCCTTCTGTGTCATCGGTAACAAGGCCTGCCCTGCCCGCGCCTGACCCCTGACCCCAAGCCTCAGGGTTGACGCCCTGATGCCACCCCTGACCCAGACCCTCGCTGCTGACAGAGATTCCACGACCCTCCCGACCCTTCCCTCCACGCCTCCCACCACGGTCCTCCCCCCTCCCTCCCCCCCCCCACAGCCCCAGGATCGCCCCCCCCCCCCCGCCCTCCCCTCCCCCGCTCTCCCCCGCAGACAGCCCCAGGATCCCCACCGCGGGTCCTGATGCACGGTGGCTTGGTGAGCTCGCCTGTCCCGCCCCTGCAGACTTCATCGTGTTCGTGGCCTCGGTGGCCGTCATCGCCGCGGGCACGCAGGGCAACATCTTCGCCACGTCTGCGCTGCGCAGCATGCGCTTCCTGCAGATCCTCCGCATGGTGCGCATGGACCGCCGCGGCGGCACCTGGAAGCTGCTGGGCTCCGTGGTCTACGCGCACAGCAAGGTGCGCCGGCGGGACGTCTCCCGGGGCCCGAGGTGGGGGGTGGGGCAGGACCCGAGTCCAGCCCCAGGGTTGGGGAGACTGTGGGCCCGGCGGGGGGCCAGGCCACAGGGGCCGATCTCTGAGGCCGGGCAAGGGCCAGTCTGCAGGGGGAGGGCAGGTGCAGGCCAGGAGGAGGGGCTTGAGGGGTAAGGGGTTGAGAGGCTCAGTCGGAAGCTTCTGGGTTAGGTGAGTCTGTGTGCACAGCAAAGTGGGGAGCTGGGGCGGGTGGGGGGGGGACTGGATGTTGGGGTGTGTGGGGCGTTGAGGGGCGGTGGGCCTGGGGACTGAAGTCGGAACCTGGAACCTGGGGGGGGGGGGGTCAAGGGCGGGGCCGGGGGCGTACCCTGAGGTCGGGAAGGCGGGGCAGGGTCTCCCCGGAAGGAGGAGCTGGGAAAGAAAGATGGGCAGCCGCCCCCAGGCAACTCGAAGCGGTGGGGCGCCTTTATCCCCCCTCCAGAAGGCCTCTCGGGGTCATTCTGGGAACCTCCCACCTGCCCCCCTCTCCCAGGTACGCACAGTATTAGGCGCTTCCTTACACCCCTCTGGCTCGGCCCTCCTGACGTTTTCATCTTTGCTGTCACCGCAGGAGCTGATCACCGCCTGGTACATCGGATTCCTGGTGCTCATCTTTGCCTCCTTCCTGGTCTATCTGGCCGAGAAGGACGCCAACTCTGACTTCTCCTCCTACGCCGACTCGCTCTGGTGGGGGACGGTGCGTGAGGGTCTGTGCAGGGCTGCCCTTCTCCCTGGGACCCTCCCCTGCGTGACCATTGTGACCCTGACTCAAGGTTGAGCGGGCCTGTCTCTGTCCTCTCTGCTAAGGCTGGGACCCCCTGTGACCAGCCCCTGTGTTAGCCCCCATCCTGCCCCAGTAAATCTGCTTGTGCTTCATGTAGTTCCCCACCAAGCCCTTGTGACCTTACCCCTGACCAGCATGGTGGAGTGATGGGGAGGGATCCATCTATGCCCCTAACAAGCCCCTGTGAGTGACCACAGGGCACCGCCCTCATGATCAGGCTCCCACCTGCCTGTGTCCCAACAAGCTCTTGTGGGTGGCTCCCGAGACCAGCCCTGAGGGTAAACTGTTTGTGTCCCCAGATCACACTGACAACCATTGGCTATGGTGACAAGACACCGCACACGTGGCTGGGCAGGGTCCTGGCTGCCGGCTTCGCCTTACTAGGCATCTCCTTCTTTGCCTTGCCTGCCGTGAGTCGCCATCCATTTAGGATCTCCCATCCCGGGGGAGAGAGGTCCTGGGGGCAGAGCCTGCCAAGCCCCTAGCCCCCATTTGCATGGATGGGAAAGGGACGTCTCAGATGGGCAGTGATGGAGACCTTCTCTGCCTTTTGCTGTCCCCCCCACACCCCCCCCCAACCACGCCTATTCCCCTAGGGCATCCTTGGCTCTGGCTTTGCCCTGAAGGTGCAGGAGCAGCACCGGCAGAAGCACTTCGAGAAGAGGAGGATGCCTGCAGCTAACCTCATCCAGGTACAAGACGCCAAGGAAGCATGAAATGAACTGGTGTATCAACTCTGTGTGTTGACCCACGCGTCCCAGTTTCGCAATTGTGGCTCCACGTTGAGGCTCAGAGAGCAGATGTGATTCTTCTGGGGTCACGTGCCAAGTCAGAGGCAGAGCTGGGATGCTAACTGGGACTGCTAGAAACTTCTCTTGCTCCCTGGGCTCAGTTCAGGACTCACCAGAGCTGCCCCACTGTCCAGCTCCAGCCCCAACTCTACATGGCCTGCATTGGAATGGGGCCTAGGGCCTCTTGTCCTGCCACCCAAAGGTGCAGTCATCAGTAAGCTCATTCCACAAGCACTCACACAAATGAATGTTGTAGCTATAAACTGAGATTAAACACTTCGAAAGAAAGAAATTGTTCTCTGAAGAGTGTTTAACAGGGTCCTGGCCTGATCTGACCTTGAAGGGGAACTCAGGGATGATGACCCTGGGAAATTGACACTCGAGTTGAGAGATGGAGGACCGATAGGAGTCAACTAGGTGTAGAGGTAAAGGGGGGAGCATTCAGGGCAAGGGAACAGCATGTGCAAAGGCCCTGTGGTGGAGGGGAACATGGTGTGTTTGGTGAACTGGAAGGAAGCTAGGGAGGCTGGAACAGAAAGCTCAAGGAGGAAGGGTTTGGGGAAGTGGGTGAGGGCCAGACCCGAAGGCCACGGGGAGGAGTTTTCCATTTTCCCATTTTCCCATTTTCTTAAGAGCAGGGAGGAACCACTGACAGGTATAAAGCAGGAGTGGGTGACATGATCAGATTTGTGTTTTGAAAATAGGTGAATGGATTGGAGGGTGACCCAGGTGTGTGTGTGAGATGATAAGAGGCTCTGGCCACAGTGTGGGCAAGGCAGGGCGCCGGGTGACCTGACTGGCATAGCAACAGACGAGATGGGGAGAAGTGGGCCGATTCTGCATAGTTCGGAGGTGAAATTAGCGGCATCGGGAGTGAGGAAGAGAGTGAGGGACATGTGTGGGGGGTGACTTCCAGGTTTTTGGCTTGCCCAACTGGATGATCGATCGCCTTCCTCCCTCGAGGGGGGACCAGATCTGAGACACGAGGAATGTGAGCTTGGCTGGAGCACGTGGAGTCTGGGGGGCCTCAGCCCCTGAGCAGTGATGTTGACGAGGCAGCTGCATATGCGGGTCTGCGGCTGAGAGGAGAGGGGTGTGCTGGGCAGAGAAGGCTTGGAGCCGTTGCACCTGGATAGTAATGAAGCCCAGGGCACGGATGAGTTCACCCCGCAGGGAGAGGAAAGACGGAGGAGACAAGATGGTCCAGAATGCTTAGGAACCCCAGCAGTTAGTCACAGGGCCCGCAGAGTTGAGCCAGTCAAGGAGACAGAGGAGGAACAGCCAGAGGGGTGGGAAGAAAACCAAGGAGCGTGTGGTCTCAGTTTCCCCCACTGTGCTGCGGCATTCTGATAGGGCATGGGCTGAGGCAAGGGCTCCAATTTTATATGAGTCTGTGACTCAGCCCTGGCTTCTCTCGAGTCAGGGTGTGTGCAAGAGAAGCCCCTGCGGGAAGTAGTTCAGGGAATACTGGCACATCCCAGCTTGGCCTTCTCCCAGCATGCCACCCTCGCACTCCCTAATCCAAGTCTGACTCACCCCCACTTATCTCTCCTCCCCAGGGTGGGAGCCCCTCCCCATCCCTGCTATCTCCAGCCACCAGCCCAGCCTTTCCTTCTCGGCGTCCCTTGGGGCATAATGGCCGTTGTCCCCCGGGGGCTGGCCTTCCAAGGGGCATTGTAGGGGCAGGCGGCTGGCACTGTCCAGGCCAAGAGACAGCTGGTATTGTGGTGCCCATAATTAATGAGACAGCTCTGGCAGCTGTTCCCCAGCTCAAGCCAGGGGCCTAGGCAAGCAGGAAGTAAAAATATTCCTGTCCTAGGAGGGTGCCTGGCCAGTGAGGTCAGCAGTGGGCAGTCCCTTAAGGACAAGAGGCACCCGAAGTGGTGGTGGTGGGGGGGGGCATCCAGGGCTCAGTTGTGCTCTGTCCATGCCTCCCTGCCCTCCCTAATCACCCCACTCACAGTCTCTCCTTGGCTCTTCTCGTTACCTGGAGGGAGAGGGACAGTCCTTCCTCTTGTCCAGCCCTCATCCCTCCCGCTGCAGAGGAAATCCTGCAAATCTGTGGATGCTGAGGGGTTGGTAGGTGATGCTCTGATGCTCTTTCCTTCCCTCCTCAACCCCATGGGCAGGGACAGGCAGCTGCGAAAGATGGGGTGGACTTCTTAGTAGTAATTATAATTCACGCGGTCAGTATTTATTCCCCTAACGTTTGCAGAGCACCTACTATGTGCTAAAGGATACAGCAGTGATCAAGACATGGCTTAGGGTCTAGGGGGAGAGGAAGACATTAATCAAATACACAATGAATGGAGATTTACTAGCTGTGGTCGGGGGAGGTACCAGGAGCGTTCAACAGGGGAACCCTGTGTTAAGTGTCTTCCATGTGCCAGGCACTGCACTTGGCATTTAATACACATTTGCCCTTTTAATCCTCATGATACCCTGTTAGGTAGGTAGTATTACATCCGGCTTACAGATGAGGAGACAGGGGCTCTGCAGCTTCCCTTAATTTGTCCAGGCTAGTAAGGGGCAAAGCTGGGACTGGAAACCCATGTCTGCCTTACAAAACCCCAGCTCTTCCCTTAGACCCCTGGCTCTGATGCCCACCTGCTCCCTACCTTGCGGAAGTCTGTCTGGTCCTGCTGATGGCTATGGAATTGAAGCTGGCCTCTGGCTCTGAGTGCCCTTCAGCCGACCCAAGGACTGGGTTCCTTCTGAGGGGCTCAGAGGCTTACCTGATGCTTTGTCCCCCTCCCCCTCCCCCTCCCTCTCCCTCATTCGACCAGGCTGCGTGGCGCCTGTACTCCACCGACACGAGCCGGGCCTACCTGACGGCCACCTGGTACTACTATGACAGTATCCTCCCATCCTTCAGGTAGGCCCTGCCTTCCGGGGGGTGGGGGGGCGGGCGGAATGGGCGGGCGTGGGCTGGTGGTAACACCCCTTGGGGACAAGTGGCTGGGACTCAGCCCTGGAGGGTGGGGAAGGGGTGATGGCTCCCGGAGGCGTTATCGGGCTGGCTCTGCAAATCCTATGCAACGCAGAGCCCGGAGTGTCCTCTCTCCCGCCCTGTTCTGCCCCAGGAAGGCGGTGGGCACTGGGCATGGGGTGGAGCCCTGCCCCATGGGGCTGCACCCCGGTTTCTGGAGAGCTGGCCGTCCGTAGGCTGACCCACAGGGCTGCTGTTCAGGGTGGTGGGCAGCCAGCTCATCTCCCCTCCGAGCTGAGGGTAGGGTTATTCCTTACCAGCCTGGCATACTGCAGCCGGGTAGAGCAAGTGTGGGAGGGGCAAGAACGCGTGTGCCAGAGTTGGGTTCACGGACACACCCCAGCACCCGTGTGTGTGAACGTGACCCTATTTTTACTGGCCCTAGCACCCGGAAGTGGGTTCGTCCCACTGGCCCAGGCCAGGGTAGGACTGCCCCCGGAGGTGGCTCCACGAAGAGGATTATTAATAGCCATCTCCGAGGTTTGTGTGGCCAGGTGCCTGGCCAGGCCCTTGGGCAGGAATGGAGACCACAGAGTGTGGCTCAGTCCCGCGGGCAAGCGGGGATCTAGCACGAGGCTGGGCTAGGCTGCTGTGCTCAGCGCTTCTGCGCACAGGTCTTTTTCCTGATTAGTTCTCCAAGAGCAGCTCTTGCGTGATTCCACTCACCCCTACACCTGGCTCCCCCTCCCTGCTCCCTCCTGCCTCCAGGGGCTTCCTAGGGGAGGAACAGGAGACAAGGGGCTGGGAAGGGGGGCTCCACTTGACAGACGCAAGCTCCTACCTCAGAGACAGGGGTCGTAGAAGGAGCCTCCCTTTCCAGGGGTAGACTTGGGGAGTGGGGCAGGGGCTGGTTTGTTAGAAGTATGGTGTATGTGAGGCGGAGGGAAGATTTGGGGATAGTGTTGGGCCCTCCAGTAGGAGGAACAGAGCTTGGTATGGAGATTCTAGGTCCATGGGCCTGCTGCTCCTTGGAGCTCAGTTTCCCCATCCATACAATGGGAAGGCAGAGGGGAGATATCCTCCTTGGGTTATGGAACCAGGAAATGGCCTGGAGGCTTAGGAAGAAGCTGAGCCACAATCTGGTCTCCAAGAACCCAGTGGCAGGAGTGGATGCTGCAGGAGTGGGAAGCCGGGCTAGCTACCCAATCAAGTCTCTCTCCTGCGCCTCAGTTTCCCCCCTAAGATCCCGTCGGATCTGGAGGGTGAGGATTTCAGGGCCGCCGCTGGCCTCCAGGGAGGCACAGTTTCATGTCTGGGCACTCTGCTTGATGAGCAGAGAGGAGGCTGGATTTGAGCTCCCACTTGCCACCTTCTGAGGGTGCCCTCAAGTTGTGCCCCGCCTGCAAAACCGTACCCAGCAGCCCTGAGGATTTCCCAAGAACTGTGTGCAGAAAAGGAGGGAGGAAGGCTCGTCTCTCCCACCTGCGACCCTGTCTGTTCTGGCTTGGGGTGTTTGGTGAGCACCTCTAGAGGCAGAGCCTGGCAGGATCTGAGCTCTGGAGCTCGGTGCCCACCAGGTGAGCGGGTGGTGCCACGGCCCTGCCTGCCGCTGATGGCGCCCTCTCCTGCAGAGAGCTGGCCCTCTTGTTTGAGCACGTGCAACGGGCCCGCAACGGGGGCCTACGGCCCCTGGAGGTGCGGCGGGCGCCGGTACCCGATGGAGCACCCTCCCGTTACCCGCCCGTTGCCACCTGCCACCGGCCGGGCAGCGCCTCCTTCTGCCCTGGGGAAAGGTAGGGGCCCCCCGGGGCCGCCACCTCCTCTTGCTTCTCCTCCTCCTCTTCCATTCGTTGTCTCATCCTCTCTCAGACCTGCCTGCAGCCACCATGTGGGTGCCTGGGCCTGTTCTGGGGACTCCCCGGCTTTGTCATGAGGCCTGGGCAGTTGTCGTCGGATGGCCTGACAGGTACAGACGGAAAGCCTCCCTGCAGAGGCCAGGCTGGACTCACCTGTTTGTCACCTGGGGCTCTAAGGGTCTGAGTGGGGGAGCTATCCGCACTGTCCTTTCCCAGCACCTCCTCCATTCATTCCATTGTCCTCTTTCTTTCTCTGTTTCCGCGTCCCCCTCACCCTTCCATCCCTGCACCCCCATCCCTCCTGGGCAGCTGGAGAGAGGAGGAGGCCGCTGGCCACAGGTGCTTACGGCTCAGGTAATCGTGGGCACCATTCTGGGGCATGAGGGCAGGGAACCCCCTCCCCCAGCATGTTCCTCTAGAAGGGGCTTGCCCCTGAACTTGCCTCTCGGGAGTGAGGAGCCAGCTGGAGAGAGAGCTCTGTGCCTAAGAACCGCTCTAGGACCTACGTAAACTCAACCAATGACTAATGCTCTTGTCTTGTGCAACCCTTGTCTGCAGCTTGGCTAATCCCAGAGGGTCCTCTTGGGATGCTCCCATAATGCCTTTCTTCCTTACTGAGGGACATTTTGCTGCTCGTAACCGTCTCTTTCCCCTTAACCTGTCTCTCCTGGAGCTTTTGCATCCTGAAAGAAGAACAAAGAAAGAACGATGCTTACCCCCACATAAATGTTCAAAAGAGTGGAGTTTCAGGCATTTTTGGATAAGGGAAGCTCACTAACTCACAGTATGGGAAAGTGGCCGCTCCCATAGAAGTGTAGCTTTGAGGTCAAGGATTCAATCCCCCCTCATTCCTCCCCTGACCCCTCCCCATCTCTTTCTTTTGTTTCATCTTCACACATCATCCCTGATCAGCCAGGTAGACATCTGGGCGTTGAGACTCAGTTGTGATTCTGAGGCCAGGACCCAGAACAAGGGAGGGGAGAAGAGACCAGCCATTCAGTGATCAGAAGGTGGCGTGGTGAAAGTTTGTCTCTGCCGCCTGATGCTGTGTGTCCTTGAGACAGTCACGGAGGGACTCTGGGCCTCTGGGTCCTAGGCGGAACATCAGCAATGTTTAGGATGATCAGGGGCTCTGGGTTCTCTGGGTTTCTGGGCTTAAAAGGCCTGGGGAACAGGGAGGAGGGAGTGTTGGTGCAAAGGATGCTGGGAACGACATTGCTTCCCTCTTCTCTGTGAGGGCATTTCTGGCCAGGGGCCGAACAGGAAGCAGGGAGAATGAGGGTCCCTCCAGGTCAGGGGGTACAAGGAGGGGCAGCATGACTGGGCAGGCCAGGCTGGGAGCTCCCTGGAAGAGAGTCCCTGGTGCGGTCCTAGCCGGATTCTCTTGTCCCTGCTTGAAGGCCCTTCACTGTCCTCCCCAACCTCACCCAACCACAGCTTATAGGTAAGACTCAAGAGTTTTGGAATTTGAGCAGCCCTGCCCAGGGCCTGAACCAGTGCTCTCTGGAGCGTCCGGTTTGCTCTGGTCTCACCCTGCCTGGATAGAAAGGTACTGAAAATTGAGACTAACCCGGAGCGGAACACCCCTCCCTCCCACCGCTGCTCCAGGACTCTGGGTCCCCCAAAGCCTAGGACCAGATGACTGCGAGGGGCTTGGCCATCACTAACTCCCAGCCTTGTGTCTGTCTGCCCTGGAGTGTCTGTGTGGCTGGGGCTCATGGTGATGGTGGTGGAGTGTCCCTTCTTCCCAGAGACCCCAGGGGTTTGAGCTGTGACTTCTAGGACATCAGTCATCAGGCTCAGGCCAAGTGGGCATATCCTCACTCTTGGCTTTCTGGACCTATGGGGTGGGTACTCCAGACAGGACCCCCCCCCCCACCACACACACACACACACACATACACTTATATACTCCTCCTCATTGGTCATCCCCTTAGTGCTACTTGTGGATGGACCCAGGCTGAGCACGTTCCAAGACTACAAGGAACAGAACTTCCTGGGGGATGGTACTGCCAGGGTCAGCACCTCCTCTCTTTGAGGTTTCTCGATGAGGCGCTAAGTTGGTATTTCTCAAGGCATGGTCCACTGACTTCCTGAATCAGCACCTGTGGGGTGTTTGGTCAAAATGCAGAGGCCCGGATGTCTCCCCAAGCCCACAGAAGGAGAATCTCTGGAGAAGAGGCACAGAATTCTGCCTATTTAACATGCTCCCCAGGAGATCCGTGTGCAGATCCTGAGAATCTCTGCATCCTGGGGATGCGGGCTGGAGGATGATTTGGGTGGGGGTTCTTCTCTCCCACCAGCCACAGGAAGCCAGCCCCATCCTGGCAGCCCCCCATGCTCTGCCCACCTGCCCCCTCCCCACTAACCTGTTTGTGTCTTGTTCTCAACTTCCAGCCAGATGTTTAGTAATAAACGGAGTTTCTTTCGGATCCACGCCAGCTGGAGACCGAGGTACCCCCTCGCCTGCTCCTCCTGTCCCCACTCCTCCTTGCCCCAGCCAGTTCGGGGGCTGGAGAGGGGGACAGGATAGGCCAAGGACAAGGTGCATGTGCCTGCCGCCTGCCGTCTGCCTTGGGTCCCTGATGAGCCTCTTACCTTCCTGGGGATGCCTCTGCCAGGTCTGGGGGGCAGACTCTGGAGGGACTCTGCCAGGAGGGACATCTGTAGGAGCCTTGGGATGAGTTCTGGCTCTGCTGCTGACCCCCGTGTGATCTTGGTCAAATTGCTTCCCTTCTCTGGACCTCAGTTTCCCATCTGTGCAATGGGCAGATTGAACTAGAGGCTCTCTGAGGGTCCTTCCCACTCTGACTTTTGCCGGGCTTTGGGTTTAGCTTCCTGGCTTCCCACTGCCCACCTAGGGACCTAGAAGATGCCTGAAGGAGCTGGGGTTGGCACCTCTTCTGCTAACTCTAGAGCCCAACTCTTAAAGCTGCATCACCACTACCTTCCTTGGTACCTGCCCTGTGCTAGGCCCTGCACTAGGGACACAGTGATGAATAAAATGGTGCCTGGAGTGTTGCAAAGAGCAATTGCTATTCAGTGTGATGAATGCAACAAAAGGAGGAAGCAGAGGGGCTACAGAGCCAAGGTCAGGCACTTCACCTCCCAGAGGAGGCCCCAAAAGGAGTGGACGTGAGGGAGGGCATCCCAGGCCAAGGAAGCAGCGTGCACCAAGGCAAGGAGGTGAGAGAGCACAGCCGTGGGAAGGGAGCAGGCAGCCCAGTGTGGCCAGATTTGAGAGTGGTGGTGGGGGGGGGGGGTCAGGAGTGAGGCTGGAGGCAGAGCTGGATCCTAAAGAACCCCAGAGCCCTGCATGAGCATCATCCTGTAGGCCCTGCCTGGCAGCCTGGGCTCACTGAGTCTCGGGTTTCCCCAAAGTGCCTCTGGAGCTTTGTGGGGTTGAGGGGCCCAGGAGTAGATGGGTGACAGAGCTCCTGGCTGCTCATCCAAGACGCAGTGCTTCTTAGGAATAGGGCTCTGGATCTGAACCCGGCCACCACTCACTAGCTAGGGGACCGTGACCATAAGCCCTGGGGGCCTCAATTTCTTCCGAAGTAAAACACGGATGGTAATAGCATCTGCTTCCACTCGAACTGGGCCTGGCTCATAGGAAGTGCTGTATGAATGGTTGGCCTTGTTCAATGTGGTATGTTGAGCAGTTAAGATCTTATTAAAAAAAAAAAAAAAAAAAAAAAAAAAGCTTGGAAACCATAGCTGAAGGAAATGGGAATACCCCTGAAGGGTTAAGCCAAGATGTCGCTGGGTTAGATCTGCCCCTTTGCAAGGTGACTTCAGCTATGTGGGCATGATGGCCAGGAAAGGCAGGGCCGGAGCAGAGGGGCCAACATTGAGGCTGCCTCTATAGTCCTGAGAAGAGGGGCTTTATGCAGCACCAGAGGGGTAGGCTGCCTCTTCCCCGCGTAAGCTTGGCCTTCGGTATCAGAATCCTTAGAGTCATTCCATGTGGAAGTGAGCATAGGGGTGGGTCCAGCAAGGCAGTCAAGGGCAGCTTGTGCCCAGAGCTTGCCCCCACCTCCCACCCAGGATAGCCTCAGTCAAGCCTACCCCATCTGGGTTCCAGGCACCAACCGACCCCTTAGGCCAGTTTCTCAACCTCGGCACCATGGAAGTTTGGTTCGGATCATTCTTCACTGGTTGGGGGGGGGGGGTGCTGTCACGTGCATTATGTAGCATGGTTTAGCAGCCTCCCCGGCCTCAACCTGCTAGATGCTGGGGGCAGCCTCCAGTGGGCCAACCAAAAATGTCTCCAGATAGTACCAAACGTCCCCTAGGGAGTGAAGGTGCTCTCAGAGAACCACTGCCCTAGACACTCTCCTAATTGCTAGTCCCAGAAAAAGAACAGTCTCTCAAGTCAGGAAAAACTGGGTCCTGGTCCTTGCTGCATCCACAAGGGCTCTGTGACTTTGAGCAGGCGGTTTTACCTCCTTTCCAGTCTGTAAACTCCAGTCTGTAAACGTGGAGCCCAGCACACAAAGTGGCCAAGAGAGATGGGAGGGCCAAGGCATTCAGACAGGACCTTGAGTGTTCTGAGGAGTTTGGGAAGGGAAGGAGCACTTCTGATGTCCACCGTGTGCCAGGTTTCTTTCCATTTTGTTTGAGCATTTAGGCTCCAGAGAGGCTGCCGTGAGCCATTTCCTGGGCCCTGCCCAAGGAGCTGGAATCTAGGGCCACCCCTGGGAAAACAGTGCCTCCTTCTGTTGCGGAGGGGCCCAGGGCCTCTGGCTGGAAAGTTACAGAACCCCACAAACCAGGCTGGAAGCTCCTTCAACCATCACAGCATCAGAGCTGGAAAGGGACCTTTCAAGGCCTCTAGTGCAAGCCTCCAGACCCATTCCTCCCTAAGTCCCGCTGAGAGCAAGCTCAGTCTTGCTTGCACACTTCTCATGACAGGGAGGTCACCCCCTTCTCCCAGAACGTCATTGGAGTGATGTGCCGGGCGCAGAGATCCGGGGTTCCAGGCCCTTGGCTAAGTGGCAGGGCCTTCTCCACCCCCCTCTTGCTCTCCCCCTTGGAGGAGTGGGGGACAAAGGAAGGGGTTGCACGGGCCGGGTGGGTGGGGGGTGCTTGCCAGCATGAGGAGAGCCCCAAGGAATGGCTCTGCAGAGGAAAGTTTGGGAGAGCCAACCTCAAACTTTGGTTGGAACCTTTGGGATGCATTGAGGGGATCCTGGGCCAGCAAAGAGCATGCTGGATTGTGGGGCTGCCTCGTCCTTCCCTTCTGATATCCTCAGGGCCCCAATCCATGACCTATGTAACCTCTCCCTTCTGGGCAGAGGCCCCTACTCCTAAGGATGGCCCTACATCCTGGCTGCCTTCCCGAAGGTGCCCCTGGTTTCGACGTCTTCCTCACCGCAGCACCTTGGCTCTGTACCCTGGACCCCATGCCCCAGGCATGGGGGACCCTAGCTCCCACCCAGCCCTGAAACCAGAATCCGTCCTCTGCTTAACTCTTGACCTGAAAGCCCCTGACAGTAGGCGACACAGTTTCCTCCCCCAACCCTTGCCCCACCTTAGGCCTCCTCCAAGACTGGCTGGTGCTCTCCTGAGCCAGGGCCCCAGACATTTGGGGTGGAAGGGCCCCCAACCTGGGAAGGTCCCCACAGCAGGGAGGCAGTGGTGACACCCCAGGGCATGGGATGGGGGGTGTTTGCCTAGGTCCTATTCAGACAGTGATAACACGGTCCTTGAAACTCTTGGACACAGAGTTTCTGTACCAGGTACTGGCTAACCTGGGCATGTCCTGGACAATCTGAGGCCTCCCCGCATCTGTCTTCCTCCAAGATCTGGGGGGATGTGGTGGGGAGCTGGGGTGTGGGAAGGGAAGTCTGAGCACACACACAGACATGCACAGGTGTGTTCCCGTGCACACAGACACGTGTGGGTGTTGCTGAAATGGGGGTTCATTAGGCAGTGGGGGGTGTGGGTCTGGGAGGGAGGACATCAGTCCAGGTGGGCAGAGCTCAGGCAGTGGAGACCACAGAACCAGGTTACAGGCCTTCACTGGGAGGCTGGGCACCAGGCACGTCTGGGACATATATGAGGGCCCAGTAGCTGGACCCTCTGTAGCCGGCACACCGCGCCCTGTAATAGGGGCACTATTTATGCCGAAATCTGCGTGGTGCGGACCTTTGCACCGCCTGCAAAGCTGCACTAGGTCCTAAAGCCCTGACCTGACTGGTGTGGGATCAGAGAGCTCCGGCAGGAAAGGAAGAAAATGTGGACACGTGTCCACACCCTGGTACCTGGGTACCCACACCGTCACATGTGCACACACGCACGCACACAGACACGCACACGTGCACAAACACACACCCTCGACTCCATGCGGCCTGCCTCTGTGTACAGTGAGGACCCAGAGGCCTTTCTCAGTGTGCATGGCCAGGTGAGCCTCTCCACCCCTCAGCAGCCTGTCTGTGCCCAAAGGGTGGCCATCTCCACCTCCACCCACCCACCTGAGCCAGACCCAGCTCTCCCATCCTCCTGTCTGTCTCTGACTCCCTTCTTGGGTCTCTCACTCCTTCCGTCCTGACATCTGTCTCCTGTGCACCCCTTATCTGTCCGCGCAATGAGGGGTGGGAGATGGGGGTAGGGAGGGGATCGGCTCAGACTGACCCTGCAGCAGCTTCTTGTAGGAGTCAGGGTCCCCCTCACCACACCCTTGTTCCATCCCCAGAGTCTCCACTTGGTGGAGAATCAAAAGCCAGTAGCCACGCCCAAGTCCTAAGTCAGCGGTGTCCCCACGCACACCCGCCCCCAGCTCCAGCTAACTTGGCTCTCTCCCCCACCCGACCTGCCCTGCCAGCAGCCGGATGGCCATCAAGGACCGCATCCGCATGGGCAGCTCCCAGCGACGGACGGGCCCCTCCAAGCAGCACCTGGCACCTCCACCGATGCCCACCTCCCCGAGCAGTGAGCAGGTGGGTGAGGCCACCAGCCCCACCAAGGTACAGAAGAGCTGGAGCTTCAATGATCGCACCCGCTTCCGGGCCTCCTTGAGACTCAAACCCCGCACCTCTGCTGAGGGTGAGCCCCTGGGGGTCTGGGACCCAGGACCTACCTGCGTGGGGGGCAGGGTGGGGACACAGTCCGGGCTGGGGGCAGAAAGACAGTTCTAGTCCCAGCTCCACAGCTGATGGACCATCTTTGGGCTCTGGTCTTCTGGTCTGTGAAATGGGTGTTGTGACACCTGCGTTGCTGGCCTCTGGAATCAGATGAGAATTCAGAGGGTGGCACTTGGTAGTGGTTAAGAGTACAGGCTTTGGAGCCCGGCTGCCTGGGTTTGAATCCTGGCCTTTGCCACTTATTGGAAAGTTACAGAATCCCACAAACCAGTCTTTGGGGGGGGGGTGGTGCTGACCTATGGGAGTCTGGGCATGGCTAGTGCCCAGGGCCTCTTCTTCCCTGCCCAAGAAGCTGCCTGGCCTTCCCCCACTCCTGCCCCCCCCCCCCCCATGGAACAAGGATAGTATCCCCTCTCCATGCAGCGTACTGGCCTGGGAAGAAGCATTTCTCTTCCCCGGGGAGAGAATGACTTGCTTTCCAGGGCCTTTCCCCCTTGTCTCTGGGGCTAACTGTCCTGGTGGGACCGTAGGCCTTCCTCCAGGGCTGTGTGTAATTTGCCTCAGGCCAAACCAGATGTGCCCTAAAGCAGCTTCCGCTCACCTGGCCACTGGGCAGATTCTTACTCTGGTCGTAGGGCAGATGGGCACGCAGTAAACCAGGGTTTTCCACCCTGGGTAAGGCAGCTAGGGAGGCAGGAGCCTGGTCTGCCTCGTGCCCCCAGGAAGGTTCTGCACCCTTACTGAGCCTCTCTTTATCGGTATCTCTAAGGGTGGCTCGGCAAGTGGTGGTCGGGGTTGGGAGTGGCCCCCTTCTGCTGCCACCACTCGGGCCCCCTGACTTTGCAGAGGGCCCCTCGGAGGAAGTGGCAGAGGAGAAGAGCTACCAGTGTGAGCTCACAGTGGACGATGTCATGCCTGCCGTGAAGACGGTCATCCGCTCTGTCAGGTGAGACTGAGGCCTGAGGTGCCCCCCCCGCCGGCCCCCCAATCCGTCTGCCACCCATTGCTGCTCCCCGTCTGGGGCCTGCCCTCATGGCCAGGCCTGGCCTAGCTCCCGGGCACACCAGCTGCTGCCCGCCTGGCACCCTTGGCGGTGCTGGCTGGTGGGGGGCCCTGGAGTATGGGTGGGGTGGGAGGGGCATATGGCTCCCAGCAGGGTTTGCTCATCCCCTTCGCGTCTGGATGGCCGGCTAGGTAGGGCGGTAGGCTCGGCTGCCCACCACGGTCCCTCTCCTACCCCCGTGGTGTCCTCTCTGTGTCTCTCTCCTCTCCTCACCCCTTTCTCTCCCCCTAGCTGTGTACCAGCTACCTACTCTCCCTGCGTCTGTCCTGTGTGCTCTTTCCCTCCATCTCTGTGTCTCACTCCATCTTCCTTTTGCTTCTGTGTCTCAAAGTTCCTCTCTCTCTCCTTGGGTGTTTTGATCTCAGCTTGTCGGTCTCCCCCAGGGCTTGCTCTAGAGCAGTGCTTTTTCAAACCACAGGTCCCAACAGTTTGAAATCAACTTAGTGAAATCAACTTAGTGGGTCACGGTCAGCATTTAAAGAAAAAAAGAATAGAAAATAGCAGAGTGCATCCCCTGTAGGAAGGATAAATAATGTTTATGAAACCTACATTGAAGTTGTGTGTGTGTGTGTGTGTGTGTGTATCCTGGTTTCTGATGTAAAATGTATTTCTTATGGTGGGTCTTGGTTAAACGAGTTTGAATATCCCTGCCCTGCTGACTCTACCGGCTGTCTCCCTGCCTTGACAAGAGTGGGCCAGAGTCCCCCCCGAGCCCTTTAGCCATGGCTCAGCCATCATCTAGCCCCCAAGCTTCTTGGCGTGGAGTCCTGGCCTGGACTCTGTCTCCGGCCTGCAGCTCTAGCTCCAGAGACCTCCTTCACCCCCAGGCCTTCCAGACTCACCTCCTCTCTTCTCTGGCTGATGCATCCACCCACAGGCTCTTTCTTTTGTGTCCTTTGTAAAATCAGAGTCAGCTGGGTCCCCCTCTACTCCCCAGAGAGTCTGAGGCCTCTCCCTACCCCCTTTTCATACATGCTGTCTCTCCCCCTCCAAGTGAGGCTTCTGGAACACATCGCCTGAGCTGCCACATAGCCTGGGTCAGCTCTCCTTGGCCACCCCACAGAGCAACTCACACCCAGCATACCCCAAACCTGCTCCTCCTCCCGTGTCCCCATTTCAGGCAGGGGCACCACCATCCATCCTGTTGCCTAAGCCATGGGCATGATTCTGCACTCAGACTCAGAAGCCTTGATGTCCCTTTTTGTCCTGAATTGCTCTAAAGCTGCCAGCTCCTGGCTCAAGCCCAGCCCCTAGGTCTAGTCTTCCTGCCCAAGACTCTGCCCCTCCAGGGCATTCTCCGCACAGGCTGGCAGAACCATCATGCTAACATAGAGGAAACCACAGGGCCCCTTCCTCAGCACCCCAATTGCTCATTGCCTGATCTCTGCCAGGGATTCAGGGCTCTTCTGAGTACCTCTTCCTCCTACCCACCAGCCTCCTTTGCAAGGCCAATCTCTTTCTCTGTCTTCTGTGCCACCCTACCTCCCTAGGGGGCGGAGGGGGGGGGACTGACCCCTTATCTTCACATTCTGTTCCAGCTACTTTGAATGGAATCTCACTCATATGCCTCCATGTCTGTCTGTGTCCGGAAAGCCTCCCTTCATCCTCCTCTTGCCTTGGGGATGGAAAGTATCACTCTCAAGACTTGTCCTCTGACCTCCCCAGCCGAGGTCCCCCTTCTCCTGGTCCCAGACTATGAGAGGTCTCTCCATTCCTTGACACAGCCCTTGTCTCCCCATAATTGTGTGTCCTGTCTCCCACCCCAGAGCAGGGCTCTTGAGACCTGGGGTTGGATCTGATGCCCCTTGGGTACCCAGGGTCCAGCACAGTGGCACTAACAAGCATGTGTGGGTGAAAGCAAAAATGTCTTCCCCTAAGTGGTCTTGATCATCAGTGTTCACAGATGCCTGCCCTGTGTCCAGGGCAGTCCCTGGACTGCCCAGGCAGAAACCAGGCCCAGTCCCTGACCTCCCAGGCAGATACAGGCACATTAAAAACCAACCAACCAACCAACCAACCAACCAACCAACCAACCTATGAGGGCTGAGGGTGGAACGTGGTGGGTAGGGAAGGAGGCTGGGAGTCTGACCCAGCAGAAGCTGTTTGCGGTGACCCAAGCAGAAGATCCCCTCATGGTAGGCAAATGGTTAGCAAAGGGATGGAAAGGGGGCTGGGAAGGAATCCCCTCCCGCTGAGACCCCCCTCTCCCGACAGGATCCTGAAATTCCTGGTGGCCAAAAGGAAATTCAAGGAGACGCTGCGACCGTATGACGTGAAGGACGTCATCGAGCAGTACTCGGCCGGGCACCTGGACATGCTGGGCCGGATCAAGAGCCTGCAGGCTCGGTGGGTGCTCCGGCAGTGAGGCCGTGGCCCCAGCCCCCACCCAAGGACTGCTCGTGGGAGCCCCTCCGCTCGCGCCCAAACAGAGCCCCGAGCGCCCCCTAGGGACCGCGGAGGGAGCTGGAGTTTTGGCCTGGGCAAGGCCTCTGGCTTGCAGCTCGCCACTGAGGCTCCACCCTGCACCTGTTCCAAGCCTGAAGAAGGACCCAGGCGCAGGTCCTCTGTGCGAACCCTACTGACCTGCACTCCTCGGGGGACGTCTTTAGATGACTGTTTCCTGGTCCTAAAAGAATAGGATGAAAATAATCAGTGATCTCCCATCTCCCAAGGGGATAGGCAGATTGTCCTCAGTGGGACCCACCTCTGGCCTCTGGGACCCTCTGGCACCTCTTCTCTCCACCTAGCATATAGGAAGAATTCTTGCACCAGGACCCTAATCACCTACACCTTTCCCTTCTCCTCTTGTGGCCTGAATTATCACTGCCCATTCATTCACTTGTTTCCTTAAATAATCGTTGGGCTTTTGTTACTTGCCAGATAGTGAGGCTCTGGTGGAAAGCAAAATTCCCAGCCCCCGTGGAGCTTTGATTCTAGTGGAAGGAGAACAGATGATAAATAAGTGAAACTAGACAATGTCAGATGATGATAAAGGCTCAGGAGAAAACTAAGGGTTAGGGTGTTGGGGATTGTGATTTTAAATAGGTAAGCTGACATTTGAAAAAAAAAAAAAAAAACTGGAGGTGGGGCAACCAGCCCTGTGGCTGTTTAAATAAAGAGTTTTCAGAGGTAATAGCAAGAGCAAAGACTTGGGCAGGTGTCTGGGGTATTGTTTCAGGAACAGGAAGGAGCCCAGTGTGTCTGTTCTCTAGCCCGAGAGAAGTAGGCAAGATTAGAAGGCGAATGGCATTTGGACTGTTTAAAGCCCTGTAGGCCACTGCAAACACGCTGGCATTCATCCACGGGGAGATGTAAGCCTTGGAGAGCTCTGAGCAAAGGATTGACAAGATCTGAGTTACATTTTAAAAGGAGCACCCTAAGTGCTGTGCTGAGAATGACCTACAAGGGAGCTAGGGTAGAAGCAGGGCAATCAGTAAGGAGGCTACTTCAGATGTCCAGATGTCCAGAGATGATGGGGACTTGGACCAGGGTGGCAGCAGTGGAGGTGGGGAGAAATATGCCGACTCCAGATATATTTTGAAGGTAGAGCTGACAGGGTTTTCTGATGGGGTATAGGAGAAAAAAAGAGTCAAGGCCTGAAGCCAAGGGTTTTGGCTTGAGCAACGGGAAAAAGTTGCTGTTTGTCGACACGGAGAAGGCAATGACTGCGGCACGTCTCGCTCGGGAGAGTTGGGGAGTGTTGGGTTATGATGCCCATCGGACATCTAAGTGGAGTATTGCTCTGGCAGCCAGACAGAGGAGTGTGGACTTCCAGGGAGAGGTGTGGGCTGGAGATACAGCTTTGGTACCAACAACGTACAGAGGAATTGCAAATCTGGAACTGAAGACGTCGCTTCGAGTGAATAGAGAAAAGAGGTCCCAGGAGTGAGCCTTGGGGCCTACAGTGTTTTGTGGCGGGAAAGGAGGAGGAACCAGCAAAGAAAAGTGAGAAGGAGAAGTCGGTGAGGAAGGAGAACTGGGAGAAGGTGGTGGTTTCGGCCCCAAATGAAGTGGAGGAGGAAGGGTGATCAGATGTGTCCGAATGCTGCTAAAAGGTCAAGTTTAATGAGGCCTCAGAACTGATCATGGAATTTAGCAACATGGAGGTCATTTGGATTTTGACAACAGCAGTTTTGGTGAGATAGTGGGAATGAAAGCGTGACCGGAGTAGGTATAAGAGAGAAAGGGAGGAGAGCAGTTGGAGAAGCGGACAGAGATAACATTTTCAAGAATCATGCTTGTAAAGGAGAGCAGAAAAATCAGGTGGGACCAGCTCCAGGCTTGTCCACCTTATAACCCACATCCCCGCTTGTGTCTCTCCCTCTTTTACCTGTCCTCCCACCAGGCAGTGGATTTACTTGTCATGTTCGTGTGTGGTGCCTTTGCTCGGCTAGTCTGAAAACACTCAAAGCAGGGGCCCAGGGCCCTCCATCCACCTGTCTCCATTTGTCAGGGGCAAAATGGTCCCTTCTCCCCATTGCGAGCTGTGTCTCCCCGTTCAGCAGGCAATCTAGAGTTCTCGAGTGAGGGATGGGGCGGGGGTGGGGGGGGGCGTGTGACTGGGTGCTTCGACGCCCAGAAGGTTACCTTCTTCCACAGGGTGGACCAGATTGTGGGCCGGGGGCCGGGGGACCGGAAGGCCCGAGAGAAGGGAGACAAGGGGCCCTGTGACACGGAGGCAGTGGATGAGATCAGTATGATGGGACGCGTGGTCAAGGTGGAGAAGCAGGTGAGTATGGGATGGAGTTTCGCTCGTATGGCGGAGCTGGTCGTTGACCATGAAGCTCCGGAAGGCCGCGAGGTCCAGCACAAGGGGAGGGTGCACTTCTCAGCCGCAATCCAGAGCACCCTCCGGGGAGGCCCCAAGCAGGGCAGACGCGTCCCGGGCCCCACGATCCCCGCCCCACAGAGAAGCCGCGCCTCCTAGGAAGTCCGCCCACTCCTACCTGACGACCCCGATAAACCCACCCTTTTCTGCCAAGCCGCGCCTTCAAGTCGCTAACGTCTCAGATAAACCCGTCTAAATTTCACCTGTTTCCATGTAACCCCGCCTCAGTTGTCTGTTTCTAGCTCCCGGACTATTCCAACCAATCACAACTAAGTTTCCCTCCGGGAATACCGCCCCCCCTCGCCCCCCCCCGCCTCGCTTCCCTCCTTCGTCCCGCCCGCCGGCCAAGCTCCGCCTTTCCTGTCTCACCTCCCGCGGGAGGAGCCGCGTCTCCCAGAAGCGCCCCTCCCCGGCCAAGCCCCGCGTCCTGGCCCCCGCCCCCCGCCCCAAACCCCGCCCCCGCACCCAAGCCCCGCCTCCAACCGCGCCCCGCCCCCAGGTGCAGTCCATAGAGCACAAGCTGGACCTGCTGTTGGGCTTCTACTCGCGCTGCCTGCGCTCTGGCACCTCGGCCAGCCTGGGCACCGTGCAAGTGCCGCTCTTCGACCCCGACATCACCTCCGACTACCATAGCCCTGTGGACCACGAGGACATCTCCGTCTCCGCACAGACGCTCAGCATCTCCCGCTCGGTCAGCACCAACATGGACTGAGGGGCTTCTCAGGGGCGGGGCAGCACACGGCCAGCCCCTGGGCCTGGCGCTCGGACCCGCCCTCTGAGGCCTCCGGACTCCTCTCTTACTTGAACTTGCTCCCTTGTGGGGAGAGAGGCCACACGCAGTATTGAGCTGCCTGAGTGGGCGAGATACCCGCCGTGGGGGTGCCAGCGACCCACCCCACCTCAGGAGCGTGAGATGCCAGGCCGCACCGAGGGCAGCCGCCGCAGCTGCCCCGCGGCCTCCTCCGCCCCCCCCCCCGCCCCCCAGTGCCCTGCCCGTTCCATCAAGGCCCGACACAGCCCGCCTGGCAGGGGCACTGTCCCGGGAGTGAGAGTGGGGCGCTGGGGTCCTGGGCCCTGACCCAGCTTCCAGCTATGCAAGGTGAGGTCTCTGGCCCGCCCTTCGGACAGAGCAGGGAAACCCTCCCGCCAAGTCCCCGCCCCACTTGGGGGTGGGCCCAAGGTGCCCATAGGTACCGACTAGCAAAGGACCCTGCCACGAGGCAGTTGGGCACCATATATGCAAACTATGTTAAATATGCAACTTTGGGGACCCCCATGGGGTCCCTCTGCCCCTCCCTCCTTGGGAGATGGGCCTCCAGCAGTAGCTGGTCTCAGGCTGCTTGGCCATGACCCTCATCCCTGTTCTTTGGCTTATCACCCCCTCCTCACCCCGCATGGGGCCTGTTTGTTTCTCCCTTTCCTCCCCAAGGGCAGTGCTTGGGCCTTTCTTCCATTTTGCAGGGACCCTCTCCCAGAGGCTCCTTCTTCCTGCTGGATGTCCACTTCCCTCCTTGGCCCTCCAGACACCTTTGACAGCACAAGTTTCTGTATTTGCCCTCACATCTCTCATGGACAGTGCCCCCATGGTCACACACAGTTTCCCCAGACATGCAGAGAGTCTCTCACACTCACAGTGATGCACACAACCACACACGCTTGGAGACACAAGCACACCGCCCCTCAGCCTCTCTTGGGCCTCTGCCGCTGATGCCAGTGGGCGGGCCTTGCAGGGTGATGTCCACCAAGAGGGAGCCTGCCACTCCATCTGGGTAGGGGAGGGAGCTCTGAAGTGGCCCCAGGCCTCTCCAGGCCTCACCCCAGAGTTTTACCAGCTCCCCTTTCTCAAGATCTACTTCTCACCAGTCCAGGAGCCCTATCTGCTGCTTCTGCTGCTCCCAAGGGCCCTCCTTGGTGTCCGTACAGCACAACTCAGGCCTCGACCTCGGGGGCCTGGACAGCACTAGAAAGACCCCAGGCCCTTCCCCAGCGTGGGTACCAGGCCTGCTTCCACCTAGGCTTGTCCCCTTCCTAGTCTCTCTCGCTCTCTGGGACAATAATGATGCATTTAGCAAGTATTTGTCGGGCACCAGCTGCGTACCTGGCACTCACACGCACTGTTTCCCCTCGTTCCACACCCCGCTCTCCACTTCAGTTGGCAGCCCCCCCATACTGGCATAAGTACCCCCCCATCCACTCCAGGCCCCCAGCACCTCTTTGGTACTCCCTATCCTCCTGTCCCTCTTTTGTGAAGCCAATGCAGGTAGCAGGAGGGTGATGGGTAGTGGACCAATGGTGACCCTCTGTGGGGTGCCAGGGAACAGGGGCTCAGCCCAGCTGCCTGCATCTCATGACTGGGGACCTGCATGCACCAGCGCCAGGGCTGGGGCTGGGTCTTCTCAGCCCCATGGTGCCCAGCCTCTGCCCCAACATACCCTCTGCATGTAACCATCATGTCCTGGATGGAGCCTGTCCTGGCTCACCTCACCTGCACTGTCCCCAGACAGCTACCCTCCATCCCCTCAGAGACAGAGCCGTGGAGAGGGGCAGGAGAACGGGATTACCCTCTGACCAAAGGAGACTTGGGATGAAGCCTTCTCTCCTTCCACGATCAAGGTTCCCCCACCAACCCAGTTCTCGGATATGCAAGTACCTCACTTTGTTAACTTATTAACTTATTGGTTTCATTAAAATTTTCAGTAGGAGGTGGTTGCTTTTGGCTGTTCAGTGGCTGTGGGGTGGGGCACCTCGTCTGGGGATGGGGATGAAGAAATTTGAATTAGTCAGCACCCTTTTGCTTGTAAACAAAAATCTAACCCGTTATAGCTTAAGAAAAAAAAAAAGAAAGAAAATGAAACTTATTGGCCCAGATAACTAAACTGTCCAAAGGATAGAATTGTTGTAGGCACAGCTAGATCTAGGTGCTTTAACATGTCAGGGATCTGTCTTCTGTCTCAGCCTCCCTCCCGGGCAGGCTGACCTCTCATGATGACCCCTGGCACTTACAAATTTACTTTCTCTTGGCTTAGGGCCCCAGTGAAAAGTGAGTACCAGCTTCCTAATCGTTTGTGTCAGTCAGGGTCCAATTAGGAAAACAGAAACTACAATTTTTTTTTAAATGTTTGTTTATTTTGAGAGAGACAGAGCCAGATCACAAGCAGGGGGAGGGACAGAGAGAGAGCTGTCAGCACAGAGCCCGATGTGAGGCTCAAACTCACAAACCGCTAGATCATGACCGGAGCCAAAGTTGGATGCTCATCCGACTGAGCCGCCCAGGCGCCCCTACGCTAGGTTTTAACAAAGAGAATTTTCAATAGGGAACAGATTACATAGATATAGGTGGGCTTGAAAGAACAGAAAGAATACTAAGGTAACTGAGAGGAAATTCCTGCAGGAAGCAGCTACCTCTCCTAAGGCTGCAGGAATGGAGGGGAGAGGTTGGGGTTCGCAGAACCTACAGACTTGACTGGGGAGTCCTATCTTGCTAGGGCTCAGAAATCTGAAGGGAGGGTGTTGTCTGGCTAGTGCCAGCACCTTTTAGGGGATACAGTGAAGCTTCCCTGGGAGTGCAGAAAAACAGCTAAGGGCTGGCACCAACTGTTAGGCTATCGCTGTTAAGGTTATTAAGCAAAGGAAGAAAGAAGTCTCCACTCCTCCTGCCTTCCAATCTTTCCCTAATGCCTCTTATTGTCAAGGCCAGCTCACAAAGGTACCGTGGTTTGCAGAGTCCCAGCCCCAGGATCACAGAGCTGAGTGTAGAAGGCTGTGTTTGGAACTCTAAGACAATAGCTTCATAACTGGCACAATCCACCCTTTTGGGCACTTGGCCCCCATACACATCAATCCACACGTACTTGAACATCCATATAACAACAGTAGCTTCCACCTAATAAGATGAAACTACCTTGCAAATGAGGATAATAACCCTCTTCCCCCAAATAGGAAAAGCACAGAGTCTCACCGTCCGATAGATGTCTCCATCTCCAGGAGTTAGTCATTGAATCCATACTTGGATGATAATTACTCCTCTAATTAAGTCACAAGCCCACCTACAACTAAACAGTGAACTGTAAAGTTAGCAACCACTTACAGTCTTTATATAAAATAATAGGGGAGAAGAAGGAGGGAGGAAAAAATTAAGTACTTAATATACAATGCACACACCAGACACAGAAGAAGATATGCATGCCTGTGAGGGACCTCCTTTGGGTAACTGGTCACAGTGCCATAGTTGATAGATATTTATTTGTTAATTGGGTAAATGTATATATATATATACATAACTATATATATATATATATAGTTAATTGAGTAAATGTATATATATACATTTACTCAATTAACAAATAAATTCTGTTTTATATATATATACATATATACATATACATATATACATATGTACATATATACATATACATATATACATATGTACATATATACATATACATATATATATATATATATATATATATATGGCTAATTGGGTAAATATGTGTGTGGGTGTGTATATATTTGCCATTCTCTTATATGTAATTGCCCTTAGCCAGGACATCAGCTAGTTGAGGTTCTTTGTGTGGTGGAGTGACCCAAAAAATCATTCCCGAATGGTCTGGATCTTCCATGGGCCTGCGCAGTTTGGGGTGCCAAAGCTCTTTGCTAACTTTTACTATTGTCCGTGGAAGTACCAAGAGGGCCCCTGAAGGATCCCTGGGTTCTAGACGTAGTTCTCATTCTTAGTGGGTAGCAATATCCCAATTTCCCTTTGGTGACGAGGACCAGTTAGGCAGGCAGCACAGTAACTCTTTCTTTGCCTGCTGGTTTAGTGGCATGAGAAATCCAAAATGACCAGTTAGAAGTTTCCAATTCCAATGCAATGAAGACGGTTTCTTCCCTTCCTTTGAGAACTAAGACCTCCAGACTGGTGGAGCCCAACACTGCAGGGACAAGAAGCAAAAATTTTGTGAGTGGGTGCAGTAGGCTGGATAATTGCCACCCAAAGATAACAGATCCTAATCTCTGGAATCTGTAAATGTTACCTTGTAAGGAAAAGGGATCTTTGCAGATGTGATGAAGTTAATGATCTTGCCTCGGGGGAGATAATCCTGGATTATCTGGTGGGCCCTGAATCCAATTGTAAATGTCCTTTTAAGAGAGAAAGGCAGAGGGAAATCTTACACACACAGGAAAGGAGGAGGCAATTAGAGACAGAAGCAGAGACTGGAGTAGTGTGGCCAGAGCAAAGGTATGCCTACAGTGGCCAGAAGCGGGAAAAGTCCAGGAACGATTCTCTCCTAGAGTTCTAGAGGGAGGACAGCTCTCCTTGACACTTTGGTTTCGGCCCTGTGAGGCTGATGGTGAATTTTTGGCCTCCAGAACTGTGAGAGAATAAATTCTGTTGTTTCAAGTCGCCCAATTTGTAGTGACTTGTTACGGCAACTACAAGAAAAAATACTGTAAGTTATTTGGTGTCATAGTGGGAGAAGCTATTCTCACTACCGCTCATTGATGCCTGGAACCGTATATTTGAGCTGCGTTAATGAGGCTAAGTCACTGTCCTCTCCATGATGGGAGGGGCCCAGGGAATCAGCCTGGCACCAGGTGGTTAGATGAACCCCTGCAGAATTGTGGCATGTTGGGTATTCAACATCTGTCTCTCCTGATGGTAGATTGGACAGACAGTAGTGGCATTAAGCAGGTGAGCTTTGGGAGGGGGGCTGTGAGTCCATATTGTTGAACCTGTAGTCTCCCTTCTTGCCACCATGACCACGTGGTGCGAGAGCATGTTGAACAAGCCCTGGAGGATTTGCAGAAAGAGGCCAACTGGTGTCCATGGGATGTGCCATTTTAGCCATCTGATTATCAAGAGCCTTGTCTGTCGTGGATGCTCTTCGGTGAGATTTCACTTGGGATAGAAATATCTTTACACTCTGTGCCCACTGCTGAAAGTCCATCTAAATACCTCATCCCAAGTCCTCCTTGTCACCAATCCTCCACTTCTGTGCTTTCTAAGTCCCTGACCGTGCAGCCAAACCATTAGCCATCACCCCAAACCGGTGTTGATGCAGTACGGAATAGACTGAAGGATGAGTAGGATTTAGCCAGTTTTAGGAACTGGGTGGTGGCGAATGTTCCGGCTAGAGTGTCTAGCATGTAGAAAGGTCCAGAGGCACCAGAGAGCATATGGCACAAAGGAATAGAAAGAAATCCCTGTGGCTGGGCCCAGGGAGCAAAGGAGAGAATGGTACAAGATGGGGCTTAGGAATTAGAGATCAAGGTCTTCAGGATTCCATAAGTCATTCATTCCAAAGAGATGGGACTTAACCGTGAGGGGATTTGGGAACCAACTAAAGATGTTGACCAGGGATGAAAGCAGGCTAGATTTCCATTTTACAAAGTTTTCTTCCTAGGTTGGAAGAGGGATTTGAGGGAGCAAGTCTGGCTGTTCCCAGTTCGGAGACTGCTGCAGTAATCCGAGCAGGAGATGTTGTTAACCTAGACAAGTCCCATGGCATTTCACTAATTGAGTAAATGTCTATGGAGCACCTGCTGTATGTCAGGTCCTGGCTCAGCACAATACACAAGATGAACCGCTGCGGGAGACCCAGGTCTGGCCCTGAGGTCATCCAGCCCCTGGGGGAAACAGATGCACAGTTGCCCGGTGCACACGCCGCTCTTTATCTTCCGAGTTTGTCTGGCTCAGCAAGGAGTGTTTGCAGGTGGCTATGGGAGTCCCCAAACAGTCATCAAATATGGCCTCGAGAGCAGATACGATTTTAGCTTGGTGTGTCTTTATCTATTGCTATGTAACAACTCACCTTACACCTTAATAGCTTAAAACAACAACCATTTTACCTACTCTTGATTCTGTGGGTCAGCAATTTGAGGGGGGGCTCAGCTGAGCAGCTCTGCTGGTCTCACCTGGGATCACTAATGTGGTTGCCATCACCTGGCTTCTTGACTGGGGCGGGATGGTCTAAGATGACCTCACTGACCGGCTGTCAGCACCGTGGTTGGTCCGACAGGATGGATGGCTTGTCTTTGCTCCATGTGGCTTATCATCCTCCGGTAGAGTAGATTCGACTGGGCTTCATTACATGACCAGAGGGCAAACGTGGAAGCTCGGGCCTCTTAAAGGCTGTGGCTCAGAAGCCTTACCTAGCAGCTTGGGACTGTCGTGCCGCAGGGGCTCAGCTCATATGGGGTGCTCTGACGCTTGCAATTTTTACACTCTTGCAGATCAAAAAACCCCATGCTACATATTTCCCACTTTAGAGAGCTTATGCGATGTACTTTGAACAGTTCCAGTCGCCGAAACAACTTCTTTGTTTTCCCTCTGAGAAGTTGATGGACACATTTTCCCCTTCCACACCCACCTCTTGCGTGCAACAAGATTGTGAAAGCTGCTATACTGGTGTCTTAGTTTGCTGCCATAACAAATGCTACAGACTGAGTGCCTTTTTTTTTTTTTAAGCCCCAGAATCTTTTTTTTTTTTTTTTTTTTTTTTTTAGCTCCAGAACCTTTGCTACAGCATAGCCTATTTGGAACCCCAGTATAAAAGATAAAATCAATGCATACACACTGAGCGTGTGCCCAGCATTTTGTTGCAACAAAATAAATCGGATCTGTCTTCAGGAGGCTTTCTTTAACAGTTGTAGTAGACAGTATTATTCGTCTGAAAAGTCTTTCTCCTTTCCTTGTTGCCATGGCTACCTTTGGGTGGAGTAAACGTCCCCACCTGTCTTACAATGGCTTTCCTTCAGATTCTGAGACAGAGTGGTGGGCAGAGGTTCACTGGGGAGTGCTCTCAGCAGATTCTTCTGTGGGGATGTCAGGACTGGGCAGAGGGAGAATTTGATCTGCAAATGCAATTTCAACTGAGGCATCTGCTGACCTTCAGGAGCTCTGGAAATCAGGCAGCCCTTCAGGGTTTTGCCAAATTGAGAAAGGAAGCAGGTCTTTGTTTCCCTGCTTCAGTCAATCACCTGCTGTGAGCTGCCCCTGGGGGAGGGCATGACTTTGGGTAAGGCAGTTTACTATGGCCAGAGGCAATTCCCAGTGAGTGATGGTTGTGGGCCAGCAGCTGGGGAATGGGTGCACAGGCCCTAAAGGTATCTGAGCACCTCAGCGTCCACTCCACCACTCCAATGACTTTGGGCTTGGCCATGGGATTTACTTTGGCCATTGGAATGTCAGTGGGGGGGGGGTACGGGGAAGGACAGCATGCTTATTCTAAGGTAAGGCCATAAGAGGCA